>NC_066514.1:19850106-19936805 GCF_024679095.1 Eriocheir sinensis | reverse complement strand
TGAGGTTTCAGAAAGGTCAGCATAGCCTTAAGATTTACCCAGTTACGGAACTTGGTTTTAGTATTCGCAGAGACTTTTTTAATTTGAAATGCATTGCAAAGATCATGTTTTTTTTGTTGTTGTTGTTAATTACATCAGATCGTGACATTCATCTTTTTGGAAAGGAGGATTTTATCACAAGTTCCTGTATGTACATATGGGCAGATCTAGCAATACTGAGCCTTGGTTTTATTTCAGCCACACATAAGTAACTAAATAATGAGACCTGCTGAAACTCTGGAAGCCAAGCCACTCATCCTTATAAAGCCCCGTTCACACTTTGCCGACTCTGGGCCACGACTACCCACGACTTTAGGGTACACGAGGTGAAAGGGTCGGGCATGTCTTGAAAGAGGTCTTTAGACTGTTGCCGAATGCTGTGCCGACGTCGTGACGGGAGTCTGGAGTCGTGAGGGGTAGCGCAAAAAAGTATTCCATGCTAAACTTTCACGACAAGAGTCGGCAAGAGTCTGGACCAACCGTCACTTCCGGTTGAGGTCTGAGGAAGGTCGGAGGCATTCGTGACGACTGTCGTCAACAGTCTTGGCTTGTCTTGAGACAGTCGTGCAGACTGTCGGGGCCATTTTTCAATTTTTTACCGTCTCCTGTCGACACAGTTGTCTGTGCCGACTACTTCAGAATGATGAGGGACTGTCGTGACGACAATCTTCGGCTAATGAAGGACGGTCGTGACGACTGTCGGCTCAGAAATATTGGCTAACACTGCCGCCATCAAGAAATTTATATATTTATTTTGCAATCACAAGCACAATAACAACTTCTGGACATGGTTACGTTTCGCTGGCACAAACTTGGGAGCCGCACAGTACGCACGCACTCCTTTTGCCTCGATCTCTCTTGTGCTGAATGACACAACAAGGGTTGCCACCCTGAGGTCAGAAAATGTGGAATGCAACATCTCACTCTCCAACAGCAGGAGTAGGTAGGAAGACACCTACCGAACGGGCGTGAGCTGCTCCCGGTGAGGATATATGGGAAGCGAAGAGGGTGCTGAAGCCCTTCAAAGACCCTTCCTATGTCCTCACTAGCCGTTTCCCGTTTGTCTCATCAACACCAGAGAGTAGTTCAGCATACTCTCTAAAGACAGTTCCTCTCTCTTTCTACACCACACTACATTCACAAAACACACACACCTTTTTCCAAAATTCAAAATTCAACATGGCGAAAAAAATAACTGCCTCGGAGTCCCCGCCTGGGGGGGGGGGACCTTAAATTCCCCCAGGGAGGACTCCCCTTCTAGCTGCCGACTTGAGAGGTGTCCTGATAACTCCTCGAACCTCCTCCTTATCAATTTCTGCAACATTCGCCGTCTCCGTTCCAATTTTCATTGTGGAACACAATTTCTCCTCTAAACCTCACTTTCTCTTCCTCACCGAAACCAATGTTTCTGAGGCTACTGACAGCAATCTCTACTCTGTTCCATCCTACTATCTCTATTCTAAATTTAAATCCAAAGCTGGATGTTGCGTCTACATACGCAACGACATCACTTGCTCTCGTGCCCACGACCTTGACTCTTCTGAATTTTCCACCATCTGGCTAAGACTTCATTGTCATTCTATTACTAAATACATCTGTGCTGTTTATCTCTCACCTAACTCTACTAACTATGTAAAACTCTTTGACTATTTGAACTCTAAAGTGGAGTGCATCTTGACCCACTCTCCCTTCGCTGAAATCTCCATCTTGGGAGATTTCAATGTTCACCACCAGCTTTGGCTTTTATCCTCTTTCACTGACCAGCCTGGTGAACAAGTCTACAACTTTGCTCCCCTCAACAACCTAGAGCAGTTGGTTCAGCACCCTACTCGTATTCCCGACCGTCTTGGGGACAGGCCCAACATTCTAGACCTCTTCCTTACCTCTAATCCTTCTGCTTACTCTGTCAAACTGTTCTCTCCGTTGGGCTCCTCCGATCATAACCTTATTTCTGTATCCTCTCCTATCGCTCCTGTACATCCTCTGGACCCACCGAGGAGGCGATGCTTCTGGCATTTTGCTTCAGCTCGGTGGGACGACCTGAGGATGTACTTTTCCAGTTTCCCGTGGAATGATTACTGCTTCCAGGAGAGAGACCCCTCTGTGTGTGCTCTGCGCATCACAGAGGTGATTGTCTCTGGAATGGAGGCATACATTCCACGTACTTTCTCTACCCCTCATGCTAAAAAGCCTTGGTTTAATCATGCTTGTTCTCGTGCTATTAAAGATAGAGAGGCAGTTCACAAAAGGTTCCAGAGCCTTCGAGCTCCCACTAACTTTGATCTATACATTTCAGCCCGGAATCGGGCCAAATATATTCTCCGACTTACCCAAACTTCTTTTATAAATAGAAAATGTCAACATCTTGCTTCTTCCAATTCTTCCCGTGACTTCTGGCATCTAGCCAAAAATATCTCCTCCAATTTCACTTCTTCTTCTTTCCCTCCTCTCCTTAACCCTAACGGCAGCACTGCCGTCTCATCTGTCTCTAAGGCTGAACTCTTTGCTCAAACTTTCTGGAAGAACTCCACCTTGGACGCTTCTGGGCATATCCTCCTACTCATCCCCCCTCTGACTCCTTTATGCCTGTTATTAAGATTCTTCCTAATGATGTTTTCTATGCCCTCTCTGGCCTCAACTCTCAGAAGGCTCATAGACCTGATGGAGTGCCTCCTATTGTCCTTAAAAACTGTGCTTCTGTGCTGACACCCTGCCTGGTGAAACTCTTTCGTCTCTGCCTAGCAACATCTATCTTTCCTTCCTGCTGGAAGTATGGCTTTGCACAGCCTGTGCCTAAGAAGGGTGACCGCTCCAATCCCTCAAACTACCGCCCTATAGATTTACTTTTATGTCTATCTAAAGCTTTTGAATCTATCCGTAACCGGAAGATTCAAAAGCACCTTTCCACTTCTAATCTTCTATCTGATCGCCAGTATGGATTCCGCAAGGGGCGTTCTGCTGGCGATCGTCTTGCTCTCTTAACTGACTCTTGGTCATCCTCTCTTAGCAGTTTCGGTGAAACTTTCTCTGTTGCGCTAGACATATCGAAAGCCTTCGATAGAGTCTGGCACCAGTTTTTGCTTTATAAACTGCCCTCTTTCGGATTCTATTCCTCTCTCTGTTCCTTTATCTCCAGTTTCCTTTCCGGCCGTTCTATCTCTGCGGAGGTAGACGGTCACTGCTCTTCCCCTAAACCTATCAACAGTGGCGTTCCACAGGGCTCTGTCCTATCACCCACTCTCTTCCTGTTATTCATCAATGATCTTTTTTCCATAACAAACTGTCCTGCCCACTCTTACGCCGACGACTCCACTCTGCATTATTCAACTTCTTTCAATAGAAGACCTTCACAACAGGAAGTACACGACTCCAGATTGGAGGCTGCAGAATGCTTAACCTCTGACCTTGCCATTATTTCCGATTGGGGCAGAAGGAACCTAGAGTCCTTCAGTGCCTCAAACATTCAATTTATCCACCCATCAACTCGACATAATCTTCCAAACTCCAATCCCCTATTCTTCGACAACACTTAGCTGTCACCTTCTACACTTAATATTCTCGGTCCATCCTTAATTCAAAATCTTAACTGAAAACTTCACATCTCTTCTCTTACTAAATCAGCTTCTTCGTGGTTGGGCGTTCTGTATCGTCTCCACCAGTTCCTTTCTCCCGCACAGTTGCTATCCATATAGAGGGGCTTTGTCCACCCGCGTATGGAGTATGCATTTCACGTGTGGGGAGGTTCAACTCACACAGCTCTTCTAGACAGAGTGGAGGCTAAGGCTCTTCGTCTCATCAGCTCTCCTCCTCCTACTGATAGTCTTCTACCTCTTAAATTCCGCTGCGATGTTGCCTCTCTTTCTATCTTCTATCGATATTTCCACGCTGACTGCTCTTCTGAACTTGCTAACTGCATGCCTCCCCCCCTCCCGCGGCCCCGCTGCACACGACTTTCCACTCATGCTCATCCCTATACTGTCCAGACCCCTTATGCAAGAGTTAACCAGCATCTTCACTCTTTCATCCCTCACGCTGGTAAACTCTGGAACAATTTTCCTTCATCTGTATTTCCTCCCGCCTACGACTTGAAATCTTTCAAGAGGAGGGTATCAGGACACCTCTCCTCCCGAATTTGAATATGCTTTTGGCCACCTCTTCTGATTCTTATGGGAGCAGCGATTAGCGGGCTTTTTTTTTTTTGTGCCCTTGAGCTGCCTCCTTTGTTGTTAAAAATAAATAAAAATAAAATAAAAAATACGCAATGGATCCATATTTAAAGAACGGCTGGCAACCCTAAAATTTCTCGAGCATGCAATGAGTGACAGCCGCAGCACGCTGCTGGTGGAGGCAAGAGGGAGGGACGATACGTCGCGTATTTTACACGTATTTTAGGACGAACCTTTGACACATTTTACGGGCTGGTTTTGTGATTAACCGAAAAATGCGATCACTACAATTTTAAGATACTGAGTTTTATCTGCTTGACATTCAGATAACAAAATACCTTACAGAACAAATGCCGTTCCGTATTGGTTCAAAACGGAACGATACATTTCATTCTCGAATACAGAGCGATTCCGTATTTGATCATGTTTCTTAATGGTCCCCGAAAGCGAAAAAAGAGAAAAAATCACCCCTCACACAAACCATTTCATAATGTATATCAAAGCATTTGTGATCAGTTTATGTATCATGTATTTTGGGGGGTTTAAATTATGGCACAAATTTGGCCCGTCGCTGCTACACGGTAAAGCCACAAATTTGGCCCGTCGCTGCTACCGGGTTAAGGAACGGCAAGGCTGCCGCCAAGACAGTCTCCAAGACAGTCGCGAAGACGGTCAGGAAAACCGTCGGCCAATTCCTTGGCAACTGTCGGCCAGCTGGTCGGCCAACCAGTTGACAGACAATCTGGAAGACTGTCGTTAAGACCGTCTACGACTGTCGGCCAATCGGTCGGCAGCTTCGTGGTTGTCGTAGACATGGCGCCATTTCAAAAATTGTCCGTTGAGACTCGTCTTGAGACTAGCGGGCAGCATGTCACAGACATTCTGCCAACTAGCTGGCCGAATTTCACAGACATTCGGCAATCATGGTAGCCAACACCAAGACGCCAAAAAAAATATTGGAGCGTGGGAGCCGACTTGTCAAATGCAGAAGTCGCTGGGTTGTCGTGGCCCAGAGTCGGCACAGTGTGAACGGGGCTTTAGACTGAGAACAAAACTTACGTCACGGCACATTTACCGGGAGATGAGTCGTTATCAGCATCATGAGTGGAAAATCTGCCGCCAGATTGAGAGGCAAAAGAGTCCCTTGCGTCACCGCTGTACCTGTAATTCATTTATATATATATATATATATATATATATATATATATATATATATATATATATATATATATATATATATATATACTACAGAGAGAGAGAGAGAGAGAGAGAGAGAGAGAGAGAGAGAGAGAGAGAGAGAGAGAGAGAGAGAGAGAGAGAGAGAGAGAGAGAGAGAGAGAGAGAGAGAGAGAGAGAGAGAGAGAGAAAATGTGTGTACGCGTTGGCTGAGGTAATGAGTGCTGAAAAAAAAAAAAAATTTTATGCATTCATGAAGAACTCGATATTTTGAGATCTCGACTGAATGGCTACAAAGGCGCGGGGGAAGATGCGCGCTGCGTGTTTATGAACTATGGCTGTTATTAACTGAATCATTCTGTGCCTTGCCTCCATTTATGACGAGAGATGGAAAAATATTTAAAGCACATAAAACATAATTATCTTTTTTCATATAAAACAGTGATTTTCGCAAAACAAACTAATCGCGGTCTCTGTTGGATATTTACATAGAATGTCCCCAATACAACACTTTTACCTGATCCCTGTTGGAAACACTTTCTGGGGCAGTGTTTCAGCGGTCTGTTTCACGTGTACTAGTTACTGAATTAGAAGTCAAAACATGCAGGCGAGTGGGAGTGACGGAAATCTGTATATTGCATCAGCGGCATGAAAGATGTTACGCTCTTCACATCTAAGTCTATATACACCAAGTCCTACGCAGCTTTGTGGGAGGAGACACGGCCGAGGCGTGGCTTATGCGTGACGTCACTGCTTGGAGCCAAACTATAGAATGTAGAAACAGGAATTTAGAAAAAACGAAGAAAGGCGGACTAATTTAAATCAATCACTTCAACATGCCCTCCCTTACACCCCACACCCCCGTTTGTAGGCAGGGGAATTACAGTCACGCAATACCACAATAAAAAGACATATTTTTTTTCATCAGTGGCTTGCCTGAACGCGCTGTGAAAGAAAGGAAGCATGCACATCCAAAGTGAACTAATATCGGATTTTGTACTCAACTGGACGTCATGCACGAAATATTCAGTGCTCAGGTGTACTGGTCGCAGTGTTGAAGCAGAGTGACTTGACGTGGTATATATAGACTTAGCTTCACATGACTGATACTTCAATTATTCGTAACTGAAACAGATAAGACACAAATAAGACCAGAATACCGTGCTCGCCCGTGGACAGAGAGGACATGAAAGCAGCCCTAAAATGTTCACAAATTATTACCCTAAGTCTATATGTACCAAGTCAAGTCACTCTGCTTCAAAACTGCGACCGGTACGCGCAGGAGGCGGTTTGGGGGCGGAGCAGCGGGATGACGTCACTTGGAGCCAAAAATAAATACCCGCCAGTTCAGGGGTGACTAAACTAGCTGCTGCTACTACTACTACTACTACTACTACTACTACTACTACTACTATTACTACTACTACTACTACTACTACTACTACTGCTGGTTCTACTACTACTACTACTACTACTACTACTACTACTACTACTACTACTACTACTACTACTACTACTACTACTACTACTACTACTACTACTATCACTACTACTACTACTACTACTATTACTACTACTACTACTACTACTACTACTACTACTACTACTACTACTACTACTACTACTACTACTACTATTACTACTGATAATAATAATAATAATAATAATAATAATAATAATAATAATAATAATAATAATAATAATAATAATAATAATACTGCTACTACTACTATTACTACTACTACTACTACTACTACTACTACTACTACTACTACTACTGCTACTACTACTACTACTACTACTACTACTACTACTACTACTACTACTTTTTTTTTTATACACAATATAAATGATACCTTCACCCATGTTTATTTTCTCGACACATAATCATGGAGGGCTCTATAGTTTGGAGGTCATTAGCCCCAACTCTGTTCGCTAATGACTGTAGCATCCAACCATATCACTAATACTACCTAACACTAAATCACCTATCATCTATTACGTCCAGATCCCCCTTTCCTTCTCTACTCAAGTCACTCCCGACCCACCCTAATGTCGCTCTCCACCATTGTGGCTTCATAGTCCATATTGGAGATGTTGGTGGCTTTTGGGCCAGAGTGTCTGGTGCCCCTGAGACATAGGATGGCCGACCTGAGCAGGGAAAACGAGAGGCGACACCTCATCCAGGCGACAACGTGGCTCCTTGGCTGATGCTTCTTTTCTGAGATTAGTTCCGCGAGGCGTGCGTAGAAGCATTGGGACTGCACTGGGACCCATCCCGCCGGATGTGATGAAGACGAGGGGGGTGAAGCTGCCCTGATCCACATGTTGGATTGGCAAGTCACCAGCTGCATTGCCAAAGTTGGAGCTGCTCAGCAAGCTTCGCCATCCCCGTGCATCAAGTCCTGAGGGCCCCGCGCTGCCACGAGTCTGGAGGGCCTTCTTCCACACCATCTCTCCTGTTATCCTTTCGTATATAACTGGATTCGGTGGTTGGTGACATCCTGCCAGTCTCAGTCCCTTCAGGTCACTCGGTGGATGATGTTTTTCCTTGAGTTGATTGATCGTGTCCCTGGTGAGTGGAAGCACACCCCGTGTGGAATTTTCTGACAAGGCTCGTGTTGCAGACGCAACGTTGCCTTGTCGCATTTTGTCTGCAAACTTCCGGGCCCTGTCTTCTGTGAAGGTGTTGTTTCGTTGGGGTCCGGGGAGCCTCTCCTGTATGGCCCTGGCTTCTCCAAGGAGGGCATCTAACTCGTTAGCTTGCCACAAGGCAACTCGCCTTCTTAATGCCTCGATATTTTCGGCTTGTTTGGTCTTTGGGTGTGCTTTTTGGAGGAAGAGATGGGGGAGAGTGAATACAATTTTCAGGGATAGGGGCGCCAGTGGTGTGTTCTGGATGTAGTTATTTAACAGGGTGACAATTTCTTTGATGATAAATGTCGTGGCTCCACATCTGGGTGGTTCAGAAAGATTACTAGCAGACCACCCAACAACTTCAAGGTATTTGTCATCCACTCACCTTGTTGCTTCCCCCTCCGCTAGCCCCTTCCAAGCGAAACTTCCCCCGACCTCCGTCGCGCCCTGTCCAGTCGAAGAGGAAGAGTGATGAGGGGATGTTGGTAGTGGTGGTGGTAGTGGCAGCATTGGAGGTGCCAGTGGAGGGGGTGGTACCGGTTGAGGGGGATATAGAGGTGGCGGTTGTGCAGCAGCTCCCTCTACAACTACTACTACTACTACTACAACTACTACAACTACTACTACTACTACTACTGTTACTACTACTACTACTACTACTACTACTACTACCACTACTACTACTACTACTACTACTACTACTACCACTACTACTACTACTACTACTACTACTACTACTACCACTACTACTACAACTACAAGCTCTCCCATAAGATCTAGTCTCACCTTCCAACACTGAGGCGGTACTTGGTGCTTGGAGGGCCGACGTAGAAGAAGGCGTACTTTGCATACCGTCGAACGTCGTCCCAATCTGCCATGTCGATGCGCAGTTCCTGAAGAGCCGCCGATGTCAGTCCGTGCAGCAGGTCCAGGCCCAGCCAGAACTCGCCCTCGAGACGACCGAAACCCAGTTGATATTCCAACCATGTACGGTTGAATTCTTCCCGGACGGTGACGTTGGTGCGTTTCTGGAACACCGTCCAGCCCCCTCCGTCAGTCGTTTGGTCGCAGTACACTGCCGCGCGGCGTTGGGGCTGCCCAGGGAAGGGGTACACGTGGCGAAGGCCCTTGCCGCTGTCCCCGCCGTCCAGCAGGTCCTTGCAGTGACGCGGGCGGTTGTCGTAGTGACTCACGACTTGACGCACCTCCTGCAGCAGCTCTCTCGCCCCCTGCATGGCCAGCCAAAGGGTTGGTCTATTACTGAGAGTAGGTCACTAACGGAAATATAAAGTAACAGTCGCTAATGCCATTGTTTTATGTGTGATTTGGCTGCGTCATATTTGATGGGTTTACTTTACACTATTTGACTGGATTAAGTTACCTTACTTCGTGGTCAGGTCACATTACTTGGTGGTGTATAGCTACATTACACGAAAGAAGCTGTATTTCTTTGCGGAATAAACCATTACCTGCACCAGCGGGTTCGGCGGCGTTGGGCGCTGCACGGAGGTGGGTGCACAGGTGTCCAGGGCTTCGGCCACACACGCCTCGCTGAAGCCCGTGGCGACGAGGAGACTGGACACTACGGACCTACCAAGAATCACATTGCTCGTGTCCCCCTCTGCAGCAGGGGCGGGAATGCTGGCTGGCTCCACCGGGGCCACGACCACGGCCATGGCCGCGACGCTCAGCAACATCAGAACTGTCATTGAGACTTACG
The DNA here is from genome assembly GCF_024679095.1 of Eriocheir sinensis. Taxonomy (NCBI): domain Eukaryota; kingdom Metazoa; phylum Arthropoda; class Malacostraca; order Decapoda; family Varunidae; genus Eriocheir; species Eriocheir sinensis. The sequence goes on along the minus strand of NC_066514.1, from coordinate 19,927,067 downwards.
TCTGATCTTCTGGCAAGTGAAGTATTTTCCCAAGACTTATTTGACAGGCAGCAGGTCAAGATGCCCTGCAGAACTACACTGGTGAACAGCCAGTTACTGGCGGGCACCAGTGTGCGTCGGCTTATAAAGCCTTACCGCACCCCCCCCCCCTCCTCGAGCCTAACAATGACGCACCCAGAGTGCAGAGTGTGAGTGTGTGTGTGTGTGTGTGTGTGTGTGTGTGTGTGTGTGTGTGTGTGAGAGAGAGAGAGAGAGAGAGAGAGAGAGAGAGAGAGAGAGAGAGAGAGAGAGAGAGAGAGAGAGAGAGAGAGAGAGAGAGAATGCGGCGATGCTCTTTGTGTCCCTGTCATGTTTCCTCTGCCTTCTTCTACTCTTTCAGTTACTCTTTTCTCTCTCTCTCCTATTCATTCCGTCTTCTTCTCTATGTTCTTTTGTTTAGGCCTCCATCTTCACCTTCCTCTCTCTCTCTTTATCAATCTATTTGTTTATCTATATATCTATGTACCTATTTATCTATCTATTTATTGATCTACCTATTTATCTATTTATCTATCTATCTATTTATCCATCTATCTATTTATCTATCTATATATCTATTTACCTATCTATCTATTAATCTATATCTATTTACATCTATATATTTATCAAACTATTTTTCTATTTTTTTATATATTTATCTATCTATCTATCTATCTATTTATCTATTCATTTACATATTTATCTATCGATCATTTTATCTATTTATTTATATATCTTTATCTATTGTTCTATATATCTAATTATCTATTTATCTCTCCATCTTTTTATCACTATCAAATTATCTCTATCTATTTATATATCTTTATTTTCAATTTGTCTATCGATCTATATCTATTTATCTATTTATTTGTTTATCTATTATCTATTAGCTATTGTCTATATTTCTATGTATTTATCTATGTATCTTATTTCACTGTCTGACTGTTGACGTTCTGTGCTTGAGGTGAAGGTGATATTTTGTCCGGAGAGAGAGAGAGAGAGAGAGAGAGAGAGAGAGAGAGAGAGAGAGAGAGAGAGAGAGAGAGAGAGAGATTTACATAGATTTACATAGAAAATCAGACCACACAGACCCCATGGTCCAGACTTGGTGGTCTGTCCTTAAACCTAAGTGATTTTACATTAATCAGAAGACTCCAAAACGTTGCATTTCTACTCTAGTTGATATTAAGTTGAAGGAAGTGACAGTCGAGCTTATTTTTAAAGGAGTCAGTCGTGTTACACTGGACCACTGATGGTGGAAGCTTATTCCATTCTCGCACTACAACGTTGGTGAAGAAAAATTTGGTGCAGTCTGAATTTACTTGTCTACATCTGAGTTTTACGCCATTGTTCCTCGTGCGCAAAGTGTCATCGATCATAAACAATGTTGATCTGTCTACATTCGTGAAACCATTAAATATTTTAAAACATTCGATCAGTTTTCCTCGGAGGCGACGTTTCTCAAGAGAGAACATGTTAAGGGTGGAAAGCCTTTCTTCGTAGGATTTGTTGCGCAAGGAAGGGATCATTTTCGTTGCCCGACGCTGAACACCTTCTAATTTAGCAATATCCTTTGCATGGTGGGGAGACCAAAACTGTACCGCATATTCCAAGTGGGGTCTGACTAAACTGTTGTAGAGCGGGAGTATTACATCTTTATTCTTATATAAAAAGAGAGAGAGAGAGAGAGAGAGAGAGAGAGAGAGAGAGATTTACATGGATTTTCATAGAAAATCAGACCACACAAACCCCATGGTCCAGATTAGGTGGTCTGTCCTTAAACCTAAGTGATTCTACATTAATGAGAGAGAGAGAGAGAGAGAGAGAGAGAGAGAGAGAGAGAGAGAGAGAGAGAGAGAGAGAGAGAGAGAGAGAGAGAGTTTGTCTGAGTGTGTGTGTGTGTGTGTGTGTGTGTGTGTGTGTGTGTGTAATTCACCACGGCTTGATAAGGAGTTGGACTCGTAATCGCCAGCAGGTACCCTCCCGACAGAGCATGTGCTCATCATCGTCTATCTCTGGGTACTGCCAGGACCTCCCACGCCGCACACCCCATCCCCCTTGCTCAAGGGGGGACAGTAACCACTCCTAGTCAACGGAAATAATCCGGCCTGAGCGGGCTCGAACCGCCGCCTTGTCAGACCGTGAAGCCTGGTAGTGCAGCGTTCTACGAGTTGCGCCCGAAGAGGTGTGTGTGTGTGTGTGTGTGTGTGTGTGTGTGTGTGTGTGTGTGTGTGTGTGTTGCTTGGAGTCATTAAAACGCATTGCCCTTGGCTTTGTTTTTTTCTGGTTGATCTTATGATCTTTATCTTCTTCTTCTTCTTCTTCTTCTTCTTCTTCTTCTTCTTCTTCTTCTTCTTCTCCTCCTCCTCTTCTTGTTTCTCTTCCATTTCTTCGCCTTCTCCTTCTAGGTAATGTTTCTGTTCACATTCTTGTTCTTATTCTAATGTTCCTTCTTCTTTCTCTTCTCATTATTTTTTTTCTTCTTTGTCTTCTTCTTCTTTCTCCGTCTGTTCCATTTCTTCTTCATCTTCTTTCTCTCGTACTTTTTTTTCTTTTTCCTCCAATATTCCTCTCTCTCTCTCTCTCTCTCTCTCTCTCTCTCTCTCTCTCTCTCTCTCTCTCTCTCTCTCTCTCTCTCTCTCTCTCTCTCTCTCCATAACTTATTCATCTCCATTTATCATTGTCTTATTTTCCGTCTTTCTTCTCCCTTCTTCTTTCTCCTTCCTCTCTAACTCTCCTTCTGTTCATCTCCACTCATCTCCCTCTCATCCCTACTCCTCATCTCCACCTACCATTTTCTCGCCCTCTTCTCTCTCTTCCCTCTTCTCCTTCTCACCTTTCTCTCTTCTCCTCCCAGTTCTCCACGCCTTCATTGACATCCTTCTCTTCACATAGTTCCCTCCGCTCCTTCTCCTCCTGTCTCCACTCATCTCCACAGTCCTGATCCTCTTTTCCTTCTCTCCGTTCATCATTTCCTCCTCCTGCTCTTCGTTCTTCTCTCCCTTTGCTTCTCTCCTTTCTTCTCCTTCTCTTGCCCTGTCTAGTCTCTCTCTTTCTCTTTCTCTCTCTCACTTCTCATCTCCACGCGTCATTTTCTTCTCCTCACCTCTCCCTTCTCTTCTTCATCATCACTTCTTCCCGTCCCCTTCTTTCTTCTTCCTTTTCCTCCTCATCCCTCTGCATCACTCTCTCCTCCTCCTCCTCCTCCTCCTCCTCCTCCACCTACTCCGCCTCATCATCCTATATATTTAAAACATCAAATGATATTCTCAACAATAAGAGAGGTATATGTGCCTCTCTCTCTCTCTCTCTCTCTCTCTCTCTCTCTCTCTCTCTCTCTCTTCATTTAACCTTGTATCTCTCTCAGTATATCATTCCTTCCTTCTTTCCTTTCCTCCTCCGCTACACTCCCCCTGCTCCTAGTATTACGGAGATAAGCACTGAGGCCACGAGTACCTGTAACCATCCTAACGCTCCTCCTCCCTCCCTTCAAGACAGCAGCACGGGCCAAGAACTTCTGGCTACCGGGTTCTCGCATAGCCTGGCAGAGGCGGCTCCTTTCGGCCTTAGGTGCCTCGATACCCATAACCAAACGCTGAAAATCATATAGAGTTACGGAGACTGGCTCAGGTTTACATAGATTTAGAAAGGTCTCCATAGATTCACGTAGCACACAGGCCCTCGCGAGCACCAATACTAGGAGGGAGAGGGAGAGATTTACATTGATTTACCTAGAGCGCTTTGCTCCTCGCTCTCTCGACGCTAACAACCAAACGGTGTGTGTGTGTGTGTGTGTGTGTGTGTGTGTGTATGAGAGAGAGAGAGAGAGAGAGAGAGAGAGAGAGAGAGAGAGAGAGAAGAGTGTAAGGAGTCTGCAGGAGGCCTGTTGACCTATACAAGGCAGCTCCTGTAATCCTGGCGTCCCCAGCTTACTTCACTCTCCATGAACTTATCCAGCCTCTTCTGGAATGTGCCTCTGATACTGTCACCCACAACATGACTGCCAAGTCTGCTCCACTCATCCACACCTTTATTGGTCAACCAATTCTCGCTTATGTCTCAGTTGAGTCTACATTTGTAAAATATAAAACCATTGCTACGTGTCCTACCTGGCCATTTTACAAACAAAACCTTATTGACATTCCTTTATTGAAGCCCTTCATCCATTTGTAGACTTCGATCAGGTCTCCTCGCAACCTTCACCTTTCTGGCGAGAGTAGATTTAAATGCTTCAGTCTGTCCTCATAAGACAAACTTCTCACTCCTGAATCATTTTTGTCATCTTCCTCTGTACGGATTCCAACATCTTGAAATCCATTCTGTAGTAGGGGGACCAGAACTGAACCGCATGATCGAAATGAGGTCTGATGTGCAACAGATCTCTCTCTCTCTCTCTCTCTCTCTTGTATATATATATATATATATATATATATATATATATATATATATATATATATATATATATATATATATATATATATATATATATATATATATATATGTGTGTGTGTGTGTGTGTGTGTGTATTTACCTACTATTCAGAACATTATTATTATTATTACTAGTGTCAATGATTATATTATTATTATTAATTATAGCTTGTTATTATTATTATTACTATTATTATTACTATTATTATTATTATTATTATTATTATTATTATTATTATTATTAGTAGTAGTAGTAGTAGTAGTAGTAGTATAATTATTGTAATTATAATTGTTTTAATTATTATTTTCATCATTATTATATATTTTTTTTCCTGTGTCACCATCGGCTCCCTCTGTATATCTTTCAGTCCCAACCTTTCTCTTGTTTGCTTTCCTTGTGAGTTTTCTCGCTCCGTGTTGCTCTGTCATGCCGCGACTCCCTTCCTGCTTCCAGTTACTCCTCACCTGTCTTTGTCTCATTGGTTTGTTCCATTCGTGCATTTTCTGTTTCTTTTTCTTCCTCTCCATCTTTACCTTCCCTCTTCTTTTACGTTTTCCTTCAAGCTTGCTGTCCTTTTTCTTTATTTTAATCTCTTTCTCTCTCTCTCTCTCTCTCTCTCTCTCTCTCTCTCTCTCTCTCTCTCTCTCTCTCTCTCTCTCTCTCTCTCTCTCTCGGTGGAGTATGTTTACAAGGCTTCCCACGTGACAAGCTTGTGCACAAAAAAAGGTCTGTTGTTCAGTCAAGGATCTCTAGTGTTGCACTATAAGGCATGCATTGACGCTCTAACCTTGAGAGGCGCCGCTGCTCCTCGCTTATAATTATTAAAAACACACGAAGAAAAACATGCTCTCTCTCTCTCTCTCTCTCTCTCTCTCTCTCTATATCTCACACACACACACACACACACACACACACTGTGTGTGTGTGTGTGTGTGTGTGTGTTTCTCAATTATCTAATACAGCGCACATTATTTCATTTAAGGCCATTAGCGATAGCTCACTTTTGCCACTAACTAATTGCTCTCTGTCGCCATTACCTATGAGGGCGAAAATCCCGTATACTAGAGTGGCGTTTGACCGTTAAGACCCGCGCCCTTGGACTGTGTTACGTCCTAGTTTGTCTTGCTCCATTGTGTGCATTTTATAAGTATCCTGACACACACACACACACACACACACACATTACTACTACTACTACTACTACTATTACTACTACTACTACTACCGCTGCTGCTTCTACTACTACTACTACTACTACTACTACTACCACTACTATAGCCTGTTTCATTTCTTCTGTCCACCAACAAAGCGGGAATTTTGATGGATGTGTCACCTGCGCATTTCTTGTTCGTGAATACGTGAAAATCATTTGTCGTGATTCAGGCTTATTTTCAATAATATATTTAAATGTGTATGTATACAAAAAACAACTCAGTCGTTTGCATCGATAAGCTAACACACAACCCCACGAAAAGACAAGCTTGTATCAAATACCAAAGTCACGCCATGCTCGAACGATCCACGGTTTTTCCACTCATCTCTATTATAACTGGACTGGTTGACTCCGTGCAAATCCTGAAGTCCGCAGCCGTCATCTTAAGATCCCCAATGCCGAGGCATTTATGTAAAAAAATCGGCATCAACGCTCGCTGAGTGGCAGTAGCACGCGCTAAAACACTTCATTACGAAGTTATTAATTTACTGAATTTTTCAGTGCCCTAGCTACTAGCTTTTTATTCGTTTGTGGGGGAAAAAACACTCGTTAACTCTCTCCATATTTCGCAAAAATAACACTTTTTCGCGTTAATCGACTGATAGGGGAGAGAGGTGATGATTCGGCCACTTTTTAGAAAAATATTTTTGGAAAAAAAAAGTTTAAGGAGTAATTTAATTTTGTTGATCTCAAAATCTTCCTCCATCATTTGGCTCTTAAGGCTGCTAATATGACACTCGTAGCTATTTCCAGCTTTCAGATGTAGGTGACGAAAGACAAGTTTCTAAATCGTCCCTACCCGTGGTGACGGTTCGGCCAGGGAGATGGGATGGTACGGACACTCATAATACTCGCTATAATATTAATATAACTTAAGCTTGATTGGCTAATAAACAAGATTATGTCTACTACAAAACATCTGAATAAGAACAAAAGTATCCTCTCAATATTTATAGGGGAAAAAATAAAAGGAGAACTACAAGAAATATCTCAAAAATTTTGGTATTATGTCTCCCTGCTTTTCTCACAAACTTGATATCTGAATATAAATCAACCAAATCAACCTTTTTATAGCCGTTGCAACACCTATAATGTTTAAATTGATATAAATATAATAAAAATCATGAAAAAAATCAACCGTCGGAATCATCACGACTCTATAAAAAGCAAATGTGTGGCCACGTCCTTTTCCAGCACGAGGCTTCACGGGTGATCGTGTTACACGGCAACACCTTCGCCGGGCATCGCTGCGTCACCGAAATAAATTACATCTCGCTAATTGGTACGTTTTTGAAGCGAGAGCTTACGATACACCCTGACAATATTACATACGAGATGCAAAAAAATCATAAAATAGGACTTGCATCGAAAATAACAGCTCTGAGGGCGTGGTTGTCCCTTTGTGGGCCAAGGCAACAAAGTTTTGCACATTCTCACAAAATCTCGCGGCACTCAGTCCCGTACACTTTACAGTAAGTGCTGTGGCCGGACCATCCCGCTGTCCGAATCATCACCGCTCTCCCCTTCATCATCTACATAGCATGTATATGTAATATGTGTTTGCCTGCAAAGTAATTTTTCAATGAATTGGGATGTTAGTCATCACTAAAATAAGAAAAAGGATTTACGTTCGATTGATATATATTTATCACGGTTACCCATTAAAACAATTATCCATATTCTAAATTCAAGATTTGAAACTGAAAACGAATCAGTTTGATGAGTAACTAAAGAACGTTCACTTAACTCATATATAAAATCACAAACAATTTAGTAGACATAAACAAAGACACTTATTTACACCCAACAACTACACGATCCACTAGAGGCAGCCACAGCCTTAAATACCACACTTACCAGACTAACACTAGTAGGCTATATTCAAATATTAATTAATTATTTCCCTGCGCCATCCAAGAGTGGAATCATCTCCCATCTCATGTAGTTAATAGCCCCACTCTTCACAAATAGGATCATCAACCATTATCTCCCTAATCCTGTCCCTTTACCATATCCCAATACCTTTCCTCATTCTAACCCTTATCCTAATACCACCCGAGAGTGGCCCTCTGCGGGTTCCCTAGAAATGAAATATTTTTGCTTTTCTTGTAAACTGTAATATTTAAGTTGACTGCATTATATTTGCCATTTACACAAAAACTTCAACGTGGCAAACGCCTTGATTGTTTCATTCAACTCAGTATCAACTGCAGTTCTCATAAGGGTTTGTAGTACGTGTTTATTATGTCTGGTAGCTGCCAGCCATCGTGAGTGTATGAATGTATTAGGCTCAGCATTAAAAAGACCATAGTAATTTCATAATGTATTCCTCACCGCTATGAAAAAAAGGTGATGTAGGCTATGCGTAAAACTTCAGTAATACCAACCACCTACCTACTGATGCTTCAACACAATCAATCGTGATAAATGTTTTCTTATCTTAGTGCCGAGCGTTTCCTCATTTATTGCCTTTGACACATGGCGCAGCCTTATCTTACACTAGCACTTTGATATTACCTTTAGTAACTTATGAACATGATTGTCTTCAACAGGTGTGTCATACATATGATAATCTAAGGGACTAAATATTGTACCTTTTGAAATTTTGTGAGAAATATTGTGCAATACAGCTGTTGCTGCAATGGACATTATGGGTTGTTGTTTGGGGTAAAATAATCTTGTTGTACTTATTTTTTGGAAACACTTTTCGGTCTCATGGCATATCATGACTACATTTTGATTTGCATGCATGAAACCTCCCCTATCTTTCTTGTTCACAAAGGAGCTGAAATATATTTCATTATCACTGGGTGCTATAAAGCCTCCTGACATGGTGATCAATTTATTTGCTTGATGGCCATCTTGGTAACGTATCCGGCAATGTATGATATAGCAGCTTCCTTGAAATCAGATAGAGGTGGATTAGAATCAGGCACATGAGCATAATCATGGTCTTCTTGGACTGGTTGCTAATCAGTGCTATTGTATATGCTTGCCTCAGTCAAACATTAAATACCAAAACCTCCTGGGCCCATTCCATTCTCTGAGACGTTCAGAAGATGTGTTTCATCTAAAAGGATACAGTTTCCCGTGTTTTGGATGGCGTATCTCATCAATAATCTTTTGTATGCTGCCCTGAACTGTAAAACTGTAGGGTTATTGTTAAATCCACCTTTTGCCCTAACAACAACTCTAAGTGATCCTGGCTTAATTTATAGATTAAAAGGTAATTTAAATTTCCACTAAGAACATGATCTTGAAATATGCTTGAAACTGAGCTGATGTTCACTAGAAAACCAATGAATCCTGTCTTTTTCCTAGAATGTAAACCAGAGGAACACCATTATAATCTGTTAAGCCGAAAATATACTCTTTCGCTTCATTTTTAGTACTTCTCCATCTATCAGTGTTGGATGCACGCTTATAGCAGCTTTTAACCCTTTAGTAAACGGGTTTTTGGAATTTATAAACATCAAATAAGTTATCAAATACCTTTAAAAACATTAACGTGCCTGCACTATCTTTAAATTCGGGTATATGAAGATCTTTGTCACAAAATCTATACACAAACATGCAAATATATCACTGAAATATAAAGTTGATCTTCACGCAATCACGAACTCACAATGCGCAGGTGCCACACCCACGTTCGCGAGTGGAAACACGGAATGAAACGGACTATACTACTACGACTACTACTACTACTACTACTACTACTACTACTCCTACTGCTACTACTACTATTACTGCTGCTGCTACTACTACTACTACTACTACTACTACTACTACTACTACTACTACTACTACTACTACTACTACTACTACTTCTACTACTGCTGATTCTGCTATTACTACTTGAGCAAAATACGATCACAAATTCTCTCTCTCTCTCTCTCTCTCTCTCTCTCTCTCTCTCTCTCTCTCTCTCTCTCTCTCTCTCTCTCTCTCTCTCTCTCTCTCTCTCTCTCATTAGGGTCAGATGAAGGCTGTTATTGTTGCATGTTTATAGCCAGAAAATTATTTATTATTCACGGAAAATAAAACATCTTTACATACCATTGAGATAAAGGTCCATGTCCACACTAACAATAGTAATGGTAGTAATAATAATAATAATAATATTAATAATAATAATAATAATAATAATAATAATCATAATAATAATAATAATAATAATAATAATAATAATAATAAAAATGATTGCTTGGTGGCAGTCCCAAGATAGGAAGGGAGGGGAGAGGGGGGGGAGAATGTGTATGTGTGTGTGTGTGTGTGTGTGTGTGTGTGTGTGTGTGTGTGTGTGTGTGTGTGTGGGGGGGTGGGTGTGGGTGTGTGGAGGAAGTGGAGGAGGAGGGACGCAGAGGGGTAATTACGCCCAATGTGTGTGTGTGTGTGTGTGTGTGTGTGTGTGTGTGTGTGGAGGAGGAGGAGGAGTAGGGAAGCAGACGGTTAATTACCCCCAATGTGTGTGTGTGTGTGTGTGTGTGTGTGTAATAATAATAATAATAATAATAATAACAATAATAATAATAATAAATGGTTCATTCATTTGTAGGCTGCCATAAGGCTGAAAATACACAAAATACAATACAATGAGTTTCATGTGGTGAATAATGGGGGAAGTGGGGAAGCGTGATGTGTGCGTGTGTGTGTGTGTGTGTGTGTGTGTGTGTGTGTGTGTGTGTGTGTGTGTGTGTGTGTGTGTGTTGGGGTGGAGGGGTCATGTGATCATGGAGGTGTTAATGTCCCTCACAAACGTCGGTATCGCACTAAGCCGATATCTGTCCGTGCGAGTATTGACCGGGACGAGAATATTGTGGTGTCATGTGGGTCTAGTGGGGGGAGGGAGGGCGGGTGGGAGTAGATCTCTATGACGTGGGTTGTGGAGGAGGGACTTGCCGAATTTGGTTAGGTTTGTCTGGTATCGGTCCTGTAGGGTGGGCATATTCAGCTGGGTGAGTGCATGCTCGTAGTTAGTGTAAGAACTGCCCAGAATCTGTCTGCATGCACGCTTTTGCACTCTCTCTAATTGGCGTTGCTGGGTCTTGTTGATGGAGGAAGTCTGGGGAGGATGAAAGTGGTGTACAGGTCCTTGAGCGACCTTTGGGGGGCTCCCAGTGCCTTCATGTGCCTCAGCATGAAAAGTTTGTAGGAAGCCGCCCTGATGATGGCGGTGACGTGCTTGCCCCAGCTCAGCTTACTGTCCAGGGTGACTCCAAGTAGTTTGGTGGATTGAACCACCTGCAGCTGGTGAGGGCCAACCTCCAGGGCTGGCGGTGGGATGGCAGTGGTGGAGGTGTGGAAATGCATCACCACCGTCTTGTTGGTGTTGATGGTGACGTGGTTGTCCTGTGTCCAGCTCTGCAGTTGGTCCAGAATGTGTTGTAGGGGCGTGTAGTCAGGGGCTGTGTTGTTGATGGAGATGCCCACTGTAGAATCATCCACGTACTTCCAGCGATGAGGGGCGTCTAATAGTGCATTGTTGATCAGAATAAGGAAACAAAGAGGCCCCATGCGCGTCCCTTGTGGCACCCCAGCAGTGTGTGTGTGTGTGTGTGTGTGTGTGTGTGGAGGAGGAGGGAAGCAGAGGGTTAATTACTCCCAATGTGTGTGTGTGTGTGTGTGTGTGTGTGTGTGTGTGTGTATGTGAGGAGGAGAAGGAGGAGGGAGTTACGCCCAAAGTTTGCTATGCCGAGTCTTATACAGGAACACCAAACTCTGCGTGGATCAAGCCTTAAGTTGACCCTCTAATGCCTGTCAGTATAGGGATGAATGTGGGAACCGAGTACTTTCAGCAAACCGAGTAATTCGGTTTTGATTACTCTTCAGAACCGAGTAAACCGAGTACCAAATGATTGCTTTGCTGCGGCGACAGCTGGGCGGGCAGCAGATCGTACAGGGTGGTCAGGAGGTAACATATTCCATGTGAAATTCAAACAATATTAATTTTTCTTATTATTTCCAAAGAGCCACGTACAGTCACAGACTTACATATAATAGACTGCTCGCCAAGGCCCTGCAAGTGACTCAAGTATAGTGTCACCTGTCATCCTGTATCGTAAGACATCCCATCCTTAATTTCGCATCGCAGAACCCAATCTTTACTATCACAGAATAATTAAGTGCAGCATCTAAGTGTAAAAAAGTACCAAGGAGGACCTAAAAAGAGATGCAAAGCGGATCAGGTCACAGGAATAGGAAGGATAGTGGTTGTTGATTTTCTACTTATATACATATATACGTCATCATTTGCTTTCATAATAATATAAATAAACTTGGGTGGGACAGATCCCGACAAGCAGTCGACAAAAGACACGGTACTTTTTCGAAATTCCTGTATGTATACAGGTCCATAAGCCTTCTGAGAGTTGAGGCCAGAGAGGGCATATAAAACATCATTCTTAAGAATCTTAATAACAGGCATAAAGGAGTCAGAGGGGGGATGAGTAGGAGGAATATGCCCAGAATTGTCCAGGGTGGAATTTTTACAAAAATTTTGAGTGAAGAGTTCAGCCTTAGAGATAGATGAGACGGCAGTGCTGCCGTCAGGGTTAAGGAGAGGAGGGAAAGAGGAAGAAGTGAAATTGGAGGAGATATTTTTGGCTAGGTGCCAGATGTCACGGGAAGAATTAGAAATGGCAAGGTTTTGACATTTTTTATTTATGAAAGAGCTTTTAGTAAGTTGAAAAATAGATTTGGTACAGTTCCGGGCAGAAATATAAAGATCATGGTTAGCAGGAGTGCGAAGGCTCTGCCTCTTTATCTTTAATAGCACGAGAAAAAGCATGATTAAACCAAGGCTTTTTAGCATGAGGAGTAGAGAAAGAACGTGGAGTGTATGCCTCCATTCCCGAGACAATCACCTCTGTAATGCGCTGGGCACACAGAGAGGGGTCTCTCTCCTGGAAGCAGTAATCATTCCACGGGAAATCGGAAAAGTACATCCTCAGGTCGTCCCACCGAGCTGAAGCAAAATGCCAGAAACATCGCTTCTTTGGTGGGTCCAGAGGATGTACAGGAGCGATAGGACAGGATACAGAAATAAGGTTATGATCGGAGGAGCCCAACGGAGAGAACAGTCTGACAGAGTAAGCAGAAGGGTTAGAGGTAAGGAAGAGGTCTAGTATGTTTTAAGATGTAAGATGTAAGATCAGTATTGATGATACTGGGTTTTGTAATGGCTCTACTGTGAAACAATACACTTCTCAACTTATACACTCTCGTGAAACTGTTACTTAGAATATTGCATGTTATTTATTTATTTATTTTTTTTTTTTTACAGAAAAGGAGACAGTACAAGGGCATACAAAAAAAATAATGAAAAAAAAGCCCGCTACTTACTGCTCCCGAATAAAGTACATAAGAGTGGTCAAAAAGAGAGGTCAATTTCGGGAGAAAAGGTGTCCTGATATCCTCCTCTTGAAAGAGTTCAAGTCGTAGGCAGAAGGAAATACAGATGAAGGAAGATTGTTCCAGAGTTTACCAGCGTGAGGGATGGAAGAGTGAAGATGCTGGTTAACTCTTGCATAAGGGGTCTGGACAGTATAGGGATGAGCTTGATTAGAAAGTCGTGTGAGGCTAGGCCGCGGGAGGGGGGGAGGCATGCAGTTAGCAAGTTCAAAAGAGCAGTTAGCATGAAACTATCGACAGAAGATAGATCCACTCTGTCCAAGAGAGCTGTGTGAGTGGAGCCCCCACACACGTGAGATGCATACTCCATACGAGGGCGGACAAGGCCCCTGTATATGGATAGCAATTGTGCGGGGGAGAACTGGCGTAGACGATACAGAACGCCTAACCTCGAGGAAGCTGATTTAGTGAGAGAGGAAATGTGAGGTTTCCAGTTAAGATTTTGAGTTAAGGATAGACCGAGGATATTTAGTGTTGAAGAAGGTGACAGCTGAGTGTTGTCGAAGAATAGGGGATAGGTGTTTGGAAGATTGTGTCGAGTTGATAGGTGTAGAAATTGAGTTTTTGAGGCATTGAAGAACACAAGTGCTAAGCACAGTTTTTAAGGATAATAGGAGGCACTCCATCAGGTCCATAGGCCCTTTGAGAGTTGAGGCCAGAGAGGGCATATAAAATTTTTAAGAATCTTAATGACAAGCATGAATGTGTCAGAGGGTGGATGAGTAGGAGGAATATGCCCAGAATCGTCCAGAGTGTTGTTGTTACAAAACGTTTGAGTGAAGAGTTCAGCCTTAGAGATAGATGAGACGGCGGTGCAGCCGTCAGGGTTAAGGAGAGGAGGGAAAGATGAAGAAGTGAAATTGGAGGAGATGTTTTTGGCTAGATGCCAGAAGTCACGGGAAGAATTAGATAATGCAAGGTTTTGACATTTTCTTTTGATGAAAGAGTTTTTGGTAAATCGGAGAATAAATTTGGCACGATTCCGGACAGAAATATAAATATCATGTTTAGTAGGAGTGCGAAGGCTCTGGTACCTTTTGTGAGCTGCCTCTCTATCTTTAATAGCACGAGAACAAGCAAGATTAAACCAAGGCTTTTTTAGCATGAGGAGTAGAGAAATAACGTGGAATGTATGCCTCCATTCCAGAGACAATCACCTCTGTGATGCGCAGAGCACACACAGAGGGGTCTCTCTCCTGGAAGCAATAATCATTCCACGGGAAATCGGAAAAGTACATCCTCAGGGCGTCCCACCGAGCTGAAGCAAAATGCCAGAAGCATCACCTCTTCGGTGGGTCCAGAGAATGAACAGGAGCGATAGGAAAGGATACATAAATAAGGTTGTGATCGGAGGAGCCCAACGGAGAGAACAGTTTGACAGAGTAAGCAGAAGGATTAGAGGTAAGGAAGAAGTATAGTATGTTGGGCCGGTCTCAAAGTAGGTCGGGGATCCGTGTAGGGTGCTGGACCAACTGCTCTAGGTTGTTGAGGATAGCAAAGTTGTAGGCTTGTTCACCAGGGTGGTCAGTGAAAGAGGATGAAAGCCAAAGCTGGTGGTGAAGATTGAAATCACCCAAGATGGAGATTTCAGCGAAGGGAGAGTGGTTCAAGATGTGCTCCACTTTAGAGTTCATATAATCAAAGAATTTTACATAGTGAGTAGAGTTAGGTGAGAGATAAACAGCACAGATGTATGTAGTAATAGAATGACAATGAAGTCTTAGCCAGATGGTGTAAAATTCAGAAGAGTCAAGGTCGTGGGCACGAGAACAAATGATGTCGTTGCGGACGTAGACGCAACATCCAGCTTTGGATTGAAATTTAGGATAGAGATAGTAGGAGGGAACAGAGTAGAGGTTGCTGTCAGTAGCCTCAGAAACCTGTGTTTCGGTGAGGAAGAGAAGGTGAGGTTTAGAGGAGGAGAGATGGTGTTCTACAGAATGAAAATTAGAACGAAGACTGCGAATGTTGCAGAAATTGATAAGAAAAAGGCTCGAGGAGTTATCAAGACACCTCTCAGGTCGGCAGACAAAAGGGGAGTCCTCCCCGGGGGAATTTGTAGTCCCCCAACCCCAGGCGGGGACTCCGGGGCACTATTTTTGAACGCCATTTTGAATTTTGAATTTTGGGAAAAGGTGTGTGTGTTGTGTGAATGTAGTGTGGTGTGGATAGAAGAGGATCTGTCTTTAGAGAGCATGCTGAACTACTCTCCGGTGTTGATGAGAGAAGAGGGAAACGGTTAGTGAGGTAATGGGAAGGGTCTTTGAAGGGCTTCAGCACCCTCCTCACCTCCCATATATACCTCACCGGGAGTGGCTTGCGCCCGTTCGGTAGGTGTCTTCCTACCTATTCCAGCCATTATATATTATTTCATTTATGTACTCTTATTTACCTAGTCTGTTATTATTCTATTAAATATTTCACTTAAAATGCATGAGCAACTATGGATTAAATTTCTTTTTGAAGTTAATAGAGGTGTATTTATATCCATGCAATGCAATGTCTAATTTGATTTTTGTTTCTTTTCGTGTCCAGATTGGGAGCACCAAAGCGCCTTATTTCTAACCAGGGGCGGGAGTTTTGTAGCAAGGTAAGTTATACTTTTTCCATGCTATGGGTTTTTATCTCAAGGAATTATTATTTAATGTAGTTGTTACATTTCAGTAAGAACATAAGAACGTAAGGAGACTGCAAGAGGCCGGTTGGCCTATACAAGGCAGCTCCTGTCAAAAGTCCTTTAAACCGTAATGCAGGGGGTCACGAACCCTCTGGTTTGGCAGATTTTCTGCATTACTAGGAAGGGGCCTCATAATGTTCTGGCCCGGCATGGAGTGGCTTATTCTCCTGAACAAGCTGAGAAAATAGGACAGTGTACTCTTGTGCAGCACCCGTGTTGGCAGAGCATTTCTTCCCTGCCACATCCACTTCCCTTTTTCCGTGACACTCCTCAAAGTTATAAGTCAGCCATCCAAAAACTTTACATCAGTGTTACTCTCCATACCCTCGCAGAGTTGTTTGGCCTTTTCAGTAATCACCACCCCAAGGACAGGCTTGCCCACAGCTCATTTGCCACAAAACGATAACATATTCCACACTTTGCCCAACTGTGACAGTCTTAACAGTTTTTTATGTACAACACCCTTCATTGACTGTTCACCAGCTGTACATAGCTGCAATTCTGCGGATTTTTCTTCGCAATCATACGACGGTAGACTGGCCATCATTGTACTTGAGCATCAAGTGCATCATCACCCTCGTATCCTTCTCCGCGCACTTTAATATATATTTCCTTAGCAACAATGATTGTAGTGTGCCTCATCGTTTTCTATGTAGAAGGTGGTGTAGTAGAAGCCATTATGGTGGAAAAATACAAATAACCAAGTAAACCAAGCAAATCCGGGGAACAACATTGTAATGGACAGCCAACTAACTATCAAGCCTATCCCAAAATCAATGTGTTCACTGAGTTCCATTCACTAAAAATTCTGTATTTTTTTTTTACAGCTAAAGAGACAGTTCAAAGGCGTAAATAAAAATATATATAAAAAAAGCCCGCTACTCACTGCTCCTGAATAGAGGTCAGAGGAGTGTCCAAAAAGAGAGGTCAATTTCGGGAGGAGAGGTGTCCTGATACCCTCTTCTTGAAAGAGTTCAAGTCGTAGGCAGGAGGCAGTACAGATGAAGGAAGATTGTTCCAGAGTTTACCAGCGTGAGGGATGAAAGAGTGAAGATGCTGGTTGTGTCTTGCATAAGGAGTTTGGACTGTAAAGGGATGAGCATGAGTAGAAAGTCGTGTGCAGCGGGGCCGCGGGAGGGGGGGAGGCATGCAGTTAGCAAGTTCAGAAGAGCAGTCAGCATGAAAATATCGATAGATAATAGAAAGAGAGGCAACATGTGGGCGGAATTTGAGAGGTAGGAGACTATCAGTATGAGGAGGAGAGCTGATGAGACGAAGAGCCTTTGACTCCACTTTGTCAAGGAGAGTTGTGTGAGAGGACCCCCCCCACACACATGAGATGCATACTCCATACGAGGGCGGAAAAGGCTCCTGTAAATGGATAACAACTGTGCGGGGGAGAAGAACTGGCGGAGACGGTACAGAACGCCCAGCCTTGAGGAAGTTGATTAATAAGAGATGAGATATGAAGTTTCCAGTTGAGATTTTGAGTTAAGGATAGACCGAGGATGTTTAGTGTTGAGGAAGGTGATTGCTGAGTGTTGTCAAAGAATAGGGGATAGTTGTTTGGAAGATTGTGTTGAGTGGATAGGTGGAGAAACTGTATTTTTGAGGCGTTGAAGGACACCAGGTTCCTCTTGCCCCAATCGGAAATAATAGTAAGGTTTGAGGCTAAGCGTTCTGTTGCCTCCAGCCTTGAATCGTTAAGTTCCTGTAGAGTGGTCTTCTATTAAAAGAAGTTGAGTAATGTAGAGTGGGGTCATCGGCGTAAGAATGGTTAGGACAGTTCGTTTTGGAAAGATCATCAATGAACAACAGATAGAGAGTGGGAGATAGTACAGAACCCTATGGGACACCACTGTTAATAGGTTTAGGGGAAGAACAGTGACCGTCTACCACGGCAGAAATAGAACGGTCAGAAAGGAAACTGGAGGTAAAGGTACAGAGAGAAGGATAGAAACCGTAGGAGGGTAGTTTGGAAAGCAAAGATTTGTGCCAGACCCTATCAAAAGCTTTTGATATGTCCAGCGCAATTGCAAAGGTTTCACCGAAACGGCTAAGAGAGGATGACCAAGAGTCAGTTAAGAAGGCTAGGAGATCACCAGTAGAACGCCCCTTGCGGAACCCATACTGGCGATCAGATAGAAGGTCAGAAGTGGAAAGGTGCTTTTGAATCTTCCGGTTAAGGATTGATTCAAAAGCTTTAGATAGACAGGAGAGTAAAGCTATAGGGCGGTAGTTTGAGGGATTGGAACGGTCACCCTTCTTAGGCACAGGCTGTACAAAAGCATACTTCCAGCAGGAAGGAAAGGTAGATGTTGACAGGCAGAGGCGAAAGAGTTTGACCAGGCAGGGTGTCAGCACGGAAGCACAGTTTTTAAGGACAATAGGAGGCACTCCATCAGGTCCATAAACCTTCTGAGAGTTGAGGCCAGAGAGGGCATAGAAAACATCATTAGGAAGAATTTTAATAACAGACATAAAGGAGTCAGAGGGGGGAAGAGTAGGAGGAATATGCCCAGAATCGTCCAGGGTGGAGTTCTTACAGAAAATTTGAGTGAAGAGTTCAGCCTTAGAGACAGATGAGACGGCAGTGCTGCCGTCAGGGTTAAGGAAAGGATGGAAAGAGAAAGAAGTGAAAGTGCTTCAAACTATCGCCCAATTAGCTTAATATCGGTTATAGGCAAGATGCTGGAGCCCATAATAGCCAGGAACATTCGGGAGCATCTAGAGAAACATAGCTTAATTCACAACTCGCAGCATGGGTTCACGAAAGGTAGGTCATGCCTCACCAATCTCTTTTCCTTTTACAATAAAGTATTTGAGGCGGTTGACAGAGATGAAAATTATGATGTAATATATTTTGATTTAATTAAAGCGTTTGACAAAGTTCCTCACCAACGACTGTTGCTTAAAGTACAGGCTCACTGAGTAGAGGGTAAAGTTTTGAACTGGGTCAAGGCGTGGCTTAGCAATAGGAAGCAAAGAGTGGAAATCAATGGTAAAAGATCTGACTGGGGATGTGTTACGAGTGAGGTCCCACAAGGTTCGGTATTAGGTCCACTTTTGTTTATTATTTATATCAATGACTTAGATACAAGAATTAGCAGTGATGTCAGTAAGTTTGCAGATGATACCAAGATCGGTAGAGTAATCGAGTCGAATTAGGACGCTAGTATTCTCAAGGGTGAACTAAACAGATTGTATGACTGGGCGGATAAATGGCAGATGGAGTTCAGTGTAGGGAAGTGCAGTATTCTGAGTGTAGGTAGGAACAACCCCTCACATAACTATTGCTTAAATGACACTCCCATAAGTAGGTCTGGGTGCGAGAGGGATTTAGGGGTCTTAGTGAGCTCTGATCTCCGTCCAAGGGCACAATGCATTCAAGCTAGAAATCGAGCAAATAGGGTACTGGGATTTATTTCAAGGAGCGTAAGCAACAGAAGCCCCGAAGTCTTCCTCAAACTATATTTAGCATTAGTTAGACCTCATCTTGACTATGCGGTTCAGTTATGGTCACCTTACTATAGAATGGATATCAAAATGTTAGAATCGGTGCAGAGGAGGATGACTTGGATGATTCAGGGGTTGAGAAACTTGCCATACGAGGAAAGACTCAAACAGTTAAACTTGCATTCTCTAGATAGGCGAAGGGTGAGTGGAGACATGATCGAGGTTTATAAATGGATGAAGGGCTTTAATAAGGGAGACATTCATAAGGTTTTGTTGGTAAGAGAACTGGGTAGGACACGAAATAATGCGTTTAAACTGGATAAATTCAGATTCAACAGGGACACAGGCAAAAATTGGTTTACAAACAGGGTGGTGGATGAGTGGAATAGGCTTAGCAGTCATGTGGTGAGTGCCAATACAATTTGTTGGGACCCAGAATATGGACAAACAGAAGACGACCATAGCAGCACAGTTAATTAATAGTGACCCCAATCAGAGGCAAATACCGAGTGTAGATATGGAGACAGGAATTGTAAATATGATAGGAGAGGAAAGGAAAGCAATTAGTCAGATATACAAAGTTGTAAACATCTGATAAGCACTAACACTACTGAGAGGTTATGGAAAATACCCAGACCCACATACAGAAAACAGATACCCAGTAGGCGTGGTCAGGAAGTGTGGATAACCATTCATGAGGACTCTAACATGTCACGTGCGGTGTGACGAAATGCTATAAGCGAATAACTGAAAAGAGAAGTCACTGTGGGAGTGTCTTAAGAGTGCATCACGAATAAGCAGGAGAAGTAGACAATACAACATAATGAGCGAGCCAATGGTTGTTGACAGGAAGTATTGGCTACTGGCTATGTAGGAAATGAAGGCGTGTCAAGGATGTAGTTCCGCCTCAAGCAAGGAAAAATGTGACCTAGACAACAGTGGTATGGGCAGACCGAGCCTTGCACTCGCTTCAAGCAGACTTGCTACTCACTCAGCTGACAATGGCTGTTGTGATCTTAATCGTGAGTAGAAATTCGAGAATCTAAGGGAAACCGACTGTATTGTCCTGGAGATTATAATGTAGGAGGTGTGTAGTAGGATTGTGATTATTTTATTGCGATGTAAAGCAAAGGTAGAAACCACTGGGTGTGGTATAATTGATAAAGTACATGAGACTTACCGCAAGTCAGTTGAAATGTGCTTCGAATTTTGGGAAGCAAATCACTTCTGCTAGAAGGGAGCTTTCACATGAGATACGCTTTGCTGCCTCACACCACCAGACTTTAAAGAGTACGATCACCCACATGAAAAGTAAGTTACCATGTCCCGTCACTGAAAGTGCTTCAACCATATGACACTGCAAAGTGTAGGGCGGGAGTGGAGGGCATGTGAAAGCTCCCTTCTAGCAGAAGTGATTTGCTTCCCAAAATTCGAAGCACATTTCAACTGACCTGCGGTAAGTCTCATGTACTTCATCAATTTTACGTCAGCAAATCACTATTCTGCTAGAGGGCGCTTCCCCATGAGATTTTGAAGCCATGTGGGTGTCGTACTTTGACAGGTAGAAGGTACAGTTAGTTGGGAATGAGGGAAAAAATACAACCAAGACCCAAACTCCAATACATTAAATAGTCTACAAATCATGTACCTTGCCACAAGAATGATGACACCTCCATCTCAACCAAGGCTCAGATTCTACTGCAGAACAGCTTCTTGAAAAACGTCGCGTTCCGGAACAATTTCCTTATCGTAATACTTGGCAAAAGTGGCCTCCTTAGACCAGCCAGCCTTCGCCATGATGTGGGTGATTGGCACAGCCATGGCCTTGGCTTTTGACGCTGCAGCAGGACGAACACTGCCAGCCGAGTACTTTTCAGTGTCTACTCCCGACATACGAAGCACTTCTCTGAGCCATCTTGCAATTGTGTCTTTCGTCACGGGTTTGTGCGGCTTGATGAAGCTGATAAGCAAGGTTCCCGTTTCCTTATCCAGGCCACTTCTTAATTGTTCAGGTCTTGTAATGTACATTTTCAGTGTTTCACACACACACAACCTACAGTCCTTAGCATATGCTTTAAAGGTCACAGCCCGCACATTGAATTTTGGCCTACATTGTTTAATATTTCCCCCCAGCCAGACACAAATATAATCCTGTCTAATGCGGATGTCTCCCAACAGTAACAAATGTAATGTTTGCACTCTGGCAGCTTGTGTGAGGGCCATAAGCATTGCATGTTTTAGCGTCAGTTCCTTAAGGGAAAGATAGCACAATGGTTCCATAGTTCGTAGTTGATGGAGCACCAGCTGGACGTCCCAAGTCTCCGCATATCTAGGTGTTGAAGGCCTTAGGTTGAAAACTCTTCTTAAGAACCTGCTGACAAGAGGGTGATTGCCTGCTCAGTAACCATCGACAACTATCCCCAGCGAAGATAGGGCTCCCCGCGCCGTGTTAACAGAGTCATAGCCCACACCTCTGTGGAAAGTGTCAGACAGAAAGTTTACAATATCAGTTACAGTGGGAGTAAGGGGATTGATGTGCCATCTATTGCAAGACTGGAGCCACCTGTTGATATGTGGCCGGTACTGCTTCGCAGTTGAACCTCTCCAGGAGGCCATGAGAATGTCTGTACCTGCCGCAGAAATGCCTCGGTCTCGTAGCTGTTGCCGGACAAGAGACATGCCATCAGCCTGGTGTGTTTCAGGATGGGGTGCTCCTCCCCTGTGGATGGCTGACGCAGTGTGTTCATCCCTCTCGGTATGAGGCGCGGTTCCTGAACGAGCATCCTGAGCAGAGTCCCCATCCACGGTTGGGATGGCCACACTGGCGCAATCAACCATCCCCTTGCTGCCTCTGCTCGTATTTTGTGGAGGCATCTAGCAATCAGAGCAAAGGGAGGAAAGGCATAGATGAGTTCAAATTGAGACCAACATATTGAAAAAGCATCAAAGTGTTCTGCCTCTGGATCAGGTTTCCATGAGCAAAAACGAGGCACTTGTTTATTTAGTCTGGAAGCAAAGAGATCAATATTTGGGACTCCAAAGATCTGACAAAGGTCTCTAAAAAGATCCTCACTCAATTTCCACTCATGCCTGTCATTGAATGTCCGAGACGCAGCATCAGCCACCAGATTAGCTCTACCAGGCACATGGGAGCATGTAATCCAGACACCATTCAATGCACACCAGTTCCAAATGTCAAGGCAGATGTCACGACACATTGCAGATCTCGTGCCGCCCATCTCATTCACATAGTGAACGGCTGCAGTGTTATCACAAAACACCCCAACATGTTTTCCTTGAAGCTGATGTGCAAACGACTTTAGTGTCAGTAATATGGCTTGGAGTTCCTTCACATTGATGTGGAAAACTGCCTCCGTTAAGGACCATCTCCCATTGATTTGTTGATCATTTAAAGAACCACCCCAACCTAAATTTGAGGCATCAGTAAAAAGATCTATTTCAGTACCTCCGAAAAATCCTTCTGTATTCCACTGCAACGTTACATAACCACCACTGCAGATCCCTCTTCATATCCTGTGTGATGATCATCCATTTGTCAAAATTTTCGTTAACCTTCTTTAATGCCGAAATCTTTGCGGATTCCAGCCTCCAATAGTGCAGTTTCCCCATTTCAACTGCTGGAATGGCTGCAACCAATTTCCCAATTACTTTGGCCACATCCCTGATTTCTGTTTTATCACAATCATGTAAGTCCTTGCAACTCTGAGCGATTTTCTGTTTCCTCCGTTCAGGCAATGTCACAGTCATCGTCTCTGAATCAGTGACGTTCCCCAAATACTCCAAACGTCTAGAAGGCACCAAGACAGATTTCTCAGCATTGATACAGAAACCCATCTTACTAAGAAGTTCTACCGTGGCACGTACACTCTCATGACATCCCTCGAAAGAGCTGTGTGAAATAAGCGTGTCATCAATGAAACTCGTGATAATATGACCCATTTCTCTCAGTTTAGCAAAAATTGGTTTCATTAATTTTGTGAAAAGGCGCGGACCTTCTGCAACGCCATTGGGAAGACAGGTGAACTGATAGATTTTTCCTTGCCATTTAAAGCACAGAAACCTTTGCTGCTCTTCCGCTCTAGTGACAGAATAGTATGCGTGTCTAAGATCGACAGAGGCCATATAAGCATCTTTATTAATAAGCCAAATCGCTTGCTCAAAGTTTTCCATCTTGAAGTAATTGTAAGGAATGTGCTGATTAAGTTTCTCCAGATTAAGGATCAATCTAAACCCTCCATCCTTCTTCTTACGCAAGAAAATGGGGGAAAGGATTTGCCCTTCCTGTCTGTGGGTTTCCTTAATCACCTTGAGGTCTAGCAGTTTCACAATTTCCTGACAAATAATTGACTGTTCTTCTTCACTAAAAACATACTCAATATCCTCAGCAAACAAGGGACCAATGTCAGCTACAGGAATGTCAAGATGGCAATGGGCAACAATGTCCAGAATAATAGCGTCACTTGTTATTGTATGCCACTCATTCACAAAGTATTGAAGTCTGCCAGCTTCAAATGTATGGCCCACCTGATTTATTGCCGGGGATTGCTGCGTCCCCGGCCTCGCGAGTTTTTTGCCTCCGAGCCCTACCGTGAGTAGGGCTGCCGGTGATCACTCCGGTGTGCATATGTCC
This sequence comes from Eriocheir sinensis, assembly GCF_024679095.1. Lineage (NCBI taxonomy): Eukaryota > Metazoa > Arthropoda > Malacostraca > Decapoda > Varunidae > Eriocheir > Eriocheir sinensis. Next base: position 19,903,211 of record NC_066514.1, on the reverse strand, counting down.
GCTGTCCATAAGGGTGGAACCTGGATGCCAATCCTTTGTAGGGGAACTTTCCGAAGGAGCCTCTGACCTTCCCCGCACCAAATTTCCAAGTGGGTAGCGGTTTCTTCATAATGATCTTGCTCTTCAGCTTCTCAGAGTCCTTAATGTTCTTGGCAGATTGGGACACGTCATCACCAAACAAAAATCTAGTCATAGGCACCTTGTCGGAGCACAGGTGAGATTACCTCTGATTAATGTCGCGCTTGATGACGAAGCGACGGGCCAGATTGTTCCTATGGTTGGCATGACCAAGCAATGCCAGAGCACCATTCAGCATGCCTACTTCATGGGCCACATCTGGACGGCCATCCTGGGCAATCCTATCCAGCACTGTGAGGGACTTAGTCAGAATAGTGGCAGCTTTGATGATGTCCTTGCTTACCTCTCTCATGCGAAAATCCCCCTTTTTGGCATCTGCCTTCAGCGCATCCAAAACTTGCGAGTTACAAACTACAGGAGCCAAAGCGTGACAGTTACCGGGCCTCCTGGCAGAGTCATCATCCAAAATCTCCTTGTACTCCTCGTCTCGCAAGCCGTTGTCGAACACATGGTTCACCATGTCTGCGACCTGCTTGTCATTGTCAACAGAAACATCGTCCACAGGTCCGTAAGTCTTGGCGCACTGCAGGAGGACACTACCTGGCACAATGTCATCTTGAGAGTCATCGTCATCACTAGACACACGATGGTCAGGCGACTTAAACCCAGAAAACCCCGCGGCCGAACCAGAACAAGGCACCTCCACGGGCGTGTTTACACTGTCAAGGGTGGCGGCGACATCAGCGCCCCCGCCAGTAGCCCTGCTGCTCTCCTTCAACTTCTCCACATCGACCCGCAAGGCAAGCAAAGTGTCCATCAGCAGCTTCCAATCCGGAGCACTAGCTTCCTCCCGTGAGGTGGAAGGCAGAGAGAGGTTAGGTGGAGGGGCAGATTCGCCTCCACTGCCAGTCACGTGATCCCGGGCATGCTGTCGGCTCTTTCGAGAACAATCCCGGTGGGAAGAGCCGCTCCTGGACGCAGATGAGCCTCCCATATGCGAGGATTCTTTCCTCACATCCTTGCTACGGCCAGGGGTTACCTCCGTGCCCGACAGCCGAGTACCGTGGGCACCGCTCGGGACATCAGACATGGCGGCGTGAGGTGGAGTCCTCGAGTCAGCTCAGCAGCAGGCAGGGAGTCGTAAACTCCACGTGTGCACCCGGATGGGCACTCACCAGTCCTCGAGGCAGCTCACCAGCAGGTAGGGAGTCGTAAACTCCACGTGTGCACCCGGATGGGCACTCACCAGTCCTCGAGGCAGCTCACCAGCAGGCAGGGAGTCGTAAACTCCACGTGTGCACCCGGATGGGCACTCACCCGCCCCTACACGGGTAACGGGTGGTGTTGCAGCCAGCTCCTAAATGGATAACAGGCTGTGGCGAAGCCTTGCCGCTCCAAAAAGGATAATGGGATGAAGGCCGCCAACTCTTGACTCAGGGTAGATGAACAGCGGGAGCAGCACGTCTGGTCAGCGTGAAAACAACTCAGCAACTGGTGGTGTGAGGCAGCAAAGCGTATCTCATGGGGAAGCGCCCTCAAGCAGAATAGTGATTTGCTGACGTATAATTTGGTGTTTCCGTGACTTGTAGTAGATTATACTATAGGAATGTGTTATTACGATGTGAGGAGAGTACTTAAACATTGTGATGTAAGCAGAGAGAAACAAACCACTGCTTGTGGACTGACGAGTGTTATTATTATTGGCAACAACTGAGCACAAATTGTAGTATTATGTTTAAAGACATGTCGTTTGTCATATGTTGTATCCATTGCTGAATATGCCAGCGTTATGATCGTCTGGGCATAGAATATTGCGTAAGGCAATTACTTTCATTTAATTTTAAATAAATGTATATTTTATTTTTCCCTTGTTTATCCCCGAACACCAGTCTCCAATAACAACTTAAGCCGGATCACGCTACCAGGGATACGAGATGGTGAGATCATTTATGGAGTAATTAATGAGCGATAAAAGAGTTGTTTTAATACAAGTTAATGCAAATGAAATAAAAAAAAGTAAGAATTGAAATACAAGAAAAGGAGGATCCAAAAAATTGTCACATTCAAAAATAGATTAGATAAATTCATGGACAGCGATATTAGGTGGGGTTAGATACACGGGAGCTACACGGGAGCTTAGGCTCAGAGGAGCTGCCTCGTACAGGCCTACCGGCCTCTTGCAGACTCCTATGTTCTTATGTTCTTATGTTTTTATGTACATTTTGAAGCTAGGTTAAGCAATTAAATCTCCTTCTCTTGGCCTTGGAGGGAGAAAGGAGTGAGTCTTGTGTGGCCCAAAATACAATAACAGTGTATAAACTCAGTAAATTACTCTCTGCCTCGAGAAACGGTGCCGCATGTATGATACAATATTTTCTTGGCAGCATTAAATAACATAATTTACAGTTCAGATTGGTCACTATTAACACACCCACGTTTTGCTTCTTAGCTTCTGAAGTACCCTTGTGCTGTCATATCCGTCCTCTACTAGCCTTCACACCCATTACAAAACCATACAAGTGTGTCAAGATAAAAGAGTGTGAAAATAGCCGTTAGTGACCTGTTATACCACAAGTATGCGTTATAAAATTCAATACAGCCCAGATACAATACTGATGGTTAAAGTTGTATTATATTAGTCACTGGTGTCTGATCACGTACGCTGGGATGTAGCTCACCCAGCTGTTCACCCTCCCTCTGGGGCTGGCCAGGAAATGGGTACCTGGGGAAAGAAAACTGTGGTAACCCGGATGTCATTCTGGCCTTGTGTCCCGGGGTATTGGGGTCCATTCCCTCCCTTTCTGCCTATTGTGCCAGTAGACTTTTCTTGCTGGGACCTGATGGTCAGCCCCCCCATGGGTAATTTTAAATTAAATGCAGTCCCAGCCAATTGATTCCTGTCATGCCAAGGAGTTCTTATATATATATATATATATATATATATATATATATATATATATATATCTATATATATATATATATATATATATATATATATATATATATATATATATATATATATATATATATATATATATATATATATATATATATATATATATATATATATATATATATATATATATATATATATATATATATATATATATATATATATATATATATATATATATATATATATATATATATATATATATATATATATATATATATATATATATATATATATATATATATATATATATATATATATATATATATATATATATATATATATATACCCCGGGACACAAGGCCAGAATGACATCCGGGTTAGCACAGTTTTCTTTCCCCAGGTACCCATTTACTGGCCAGCCCCAGAGGGAGGGTGAACAGCTGGGTGAGCTACACACTGACTGCCCCAAACAGGAATTCAAACCAATGCCTATGGATTTGTAGCTATGCATATTAACTGCTGCATCACAGAGGCTAACTTAAATGTTTTTTCAAGGTCCATAAGGGCTACATAGATTTGTATTCATTTTATGTAATAAATATATTTGTGTAATAAGAGTTGATCTAGACACTCTTCTCTATCTAAAAAGCATCAGTGTTATCTGATTCTACCTTCAATCGTCTTTTGTAGTTTTTCAGTCAGACTTTAACTGTAAACCTTTCCTGTGAGACAGGAAGTATTGGCCTCAAGAGGTGAGCTGACACTTTTGGTAAGTTCCTTCGCAGAATCATGGGGTTTTGCTGAGACAACTTTGTGTCAAATCAACGTCTAACTCACTGAGACTGAATTACTTGTATGGCCCGTCCCAGGTAACTCTGGCTCCATGGGCAAGGGTCACGCTACCCAAAAGCTGACCCGACCCACCGGGGTATATCTGTAAACCTGTGTGCTTAGGTATTATATGAGGAAGGTTTATTATGTTCACTCTTCATTAGACATGCCTTCACAGATTGATCATGTCCTTTTTCAGTTGCATTAATTAATCTGCATATTTATTAATGTGATATTTATCAATTCACAGAAACAGTGATTGAGCAACCCCTGGACGAGGAGAGGAACACAAGGGGAAGAGGAGGAGAGGAACACAAGGGGAAGAGGAGGAGAGGAACACAAGGGGAAGAGGAGGAGAGGAACACAAGGGGAAGAGGAGGACAGGAACACAAGGGGAAGAGGAGGAGAGGAACACAAGGGGAAGAGGAGGAGAGGAACACAAGGGGAAGAGGAGGAGAGGAACACAAGGGGAAGAGGAGGAGAGGAACACAAGGGGAAGAGGAGGAGAGGAACACAAGGGAAAGAGGAGGAGAGGAACACAAGGGGAAGAGGAGGAGAGGAACACAAGGGGAAGAGGAGGAGAGGAACACAAGGGGTGTGTATGAGGTCAGAGCTGGGTCACTCAGGGGGATTGTCGATTTTTCCAAACCTAAGAATATTGTACTTTTATATAGTATTCAAATAATCTATGGATTAATGAATGTTTATGGATGGATTTATGTTTTGATGGAAAACCCAAACCTATCTTATATACCAACTACTTAGCCACAGTGAGGGAATCTCAAGGCTCAGAACACCTGCCCATACTACCGCACTATTGCTAGGCTGCCCTTCCTATTCACACAGAGCCTATACTATGCTAGGGCCTGAGTGACAGAGATGCACCCTCTTCATTCTGTTCCTCCTGTCATCAAGTAAGATCACATCATTTCATGCTAGTTATTATTAAGACTAACCGTCTGGTCTGTTGTATGTATCTATTGAACAGTATTTATTTTCTTTAATTTTTCATTGTAAAATGTCATGTTAATATAGTTATTTTCTTATGAATTTTGCAATAAATATATGTTTAATAAGGAGGGGTGATAATTTTAACGTGGTCTGCCTTTCAGTGAGGCATGAGAGAAAACGAAATGAATGGCGAGAGTAAAGGGATGACCTGTGTATTTGGCAGCCATATATATATATATATATATATATATATATATATATATATATATATATATATATATATATATATATATATATATATATATATATATATATATATATATATATACTTCCTTTGGATCTTTTCCGTTTGGCGTACAGCGCTAAAATTCTTATGTATTTTTGTCCGTAGAATCCGAATATGACAACCGTTTTATGGAGAAACGAACAGTTTTTAAGTTATTTTCCTTTACGCTGCAGCCATGCAGCCTCAAAATAGCTCGCAGACGGCTTAGGGTCGGCGAGCTTATTTAAACTACTCCAACCGAACTATACGACCTACTAACGGGGGCTGCGCCTCGACCCCCTAATAACCAGGGGGCTACGCCCTCCTGGACCCCCTCTCTCATGTATTTGTGACTTATTTCAGCGAGGAGGTATTTCTTGCAACACCCACTGCAGCGTCGTCGCGGCCACCAGAGGCGACGCGCTTTCGTAAACATTCTCCCATATTTTCAAGAGTTAAAAAAAAGTCCTTGAATTGGATTTTCAAAGCGTTTCCATGACTGCTGAAGGTTTGCAAACGGAAAAGATCCATAAATTGTATATAATACTGAATATTACGACTTTTTAAAGTTTGAATTCCTTCAGTAATAGATAGGAAGAAAATAACTTTAAAGGCAAATAACTCAAAAACTGTTAATTTCTCCAAAAAAATAATGTGATATTCTGATTCTACGGACAAAAATACATAGAAAAATCTATATTAAAATTACTTTTAGCGCTGTACGCCAAACGGAAAAGACCCTTCCTTTTAAATACAAAAAAGAAAACTACAGAGAAGGAAGTAAGAAAACAAAAAAAGAGAAATAAAGAAAAAAAGGAAAGAAACTTATATGGAAAGGAAGAAAGTCGCAGAGTCCCCCCCCCCGCCTGGGGGGGGACCACAAATTCCCCCAGGGAGGACTCCCCTTCTGGCTGCCGACCCGAGAGGTGTCTTGATAACTCCTCGAACCTCTTTCTTCTCAATTTCTACAACATTCGCGGTCTTCGCTCTAATTTTCATTCTGTGGAACATCATCTCTCCTCCTCTAAACCTCACCTTCTCTTCCTTACCGAAACACAGGTTTCTGAGGCTACTGACAGCAATCTCTACTCTGTTCCCTCCTACTATCTCTATCCTAAATTTCAATCCAAAGCTGGATGTTGCGCCTACGTGCGCAACGACATCACTTGCTCTCGTGCCCACGACCTTGACTCTTCTGAATTTTCCACCATCTGGTTAAGACTTCACTGTCATTCTATTACTAAATACATCTGTGCTGTTTATCTCTCACCTAACTCTACCAACTATGTAAAATTCTTTGACTATTTGAATTCTAAAGTGGAGCACATCTTGACCCACTCTCCCTTCGCTGAAATCTCCATCCTAGGAGATTTCAATGTTCACCACCAGCTTTGGCTTTCATCCTCTTTCACTGACCATCCTGGTGAACAAGCCTACAACTTTGCTATCCTCAGCGACCTAGAGCAGTTGGTCGAGCACCCTACACGTATTCCTGACCGTCTTGGAGATCGGCCCAACATTCTAGACCTCTTCCTTACCTCAAACCCTTCTGCTTATTCTGTCAAACTGTTCTCTCCGTTGGGCTCCTCCGATCACAATCTTATTTCTGCATCCTGTCCTATCGCTCCTGTACATCCTCTGGACCCACCGAAGAGGCGATGCTTCTGGCATTTTGCTTCAGCTCGGTGGGACGACCTGAGGATGTTTTCCGATTTCCCGTGGAATGATTATTGCTTCCAGGAAAGAGACCCCTCTGTGTGTGCTCAGCGCATCACAGAGGTGATTGTCTCTGGAATGGAGGCATACATTCCTCGTTCTTTCTCTACTCCTCACGCTAAAAAGCCTTGGTTTAATCACGCTTGTTCTCGTGCTGTCAATGATAGAGAGGTAGCTCACAAAAGATACCAGAGCCTTCAAACTAATGCTAATTATGAACTTTACATTTCTGCCCGAAATCGTGCCAAATCTATTCTCCGACTAACCAAAATTCTTTCATTAATAGAAAATGTCAAAACCTTGCTTTCTCTAACTCTTCCCGTGACTTCTGGCATCTAGCCAAAAACATCTCCTCCAACTTCACTTCTTCATCTTTCCCTCCACTCCTCAGTCCTGACGGCAACACTGCCGTCTCATCTATCTCAAAGGCTGAACTCTTCTCTCAAACTTTTTCTAAAAACTCCACTCTGGACGATTCTGGGCATATTCCTCCTACTCATCCCCCCTCTGACTCCTTTATGCCTGTTATAAAGATTCTTCAAAATGATGTTTTCTATGCCCTCTCTGGCCTCAATCCTCAGAAGGCTTATGGACCTGATGGAGTGCCTCCTATTGTCCTTAAAAACTGTGCCTCCGTGCTGTCACCCTGCCTGGTCAAACTCTTTCGCCTCTGCCTGTCAACATCTACCTTTCCTTCTTGCTGGAAGTATGCCTTCACACAGCCTGTACCTAAGAAGGGTGACCGCTCCAATCCCTCAAACTACCGTCCTATTGCTTTACTTTCTTGTCTATCTAAAGCTTTTGAATCAATCCTTAACCGTAAGATTCAAAAGCACCTTTCCACTTCTGACCTTCTATCTGATCGCCAGTATGGGTTCCGCAAGGGGCGTTCTACTGGTGATCTCCTAGCCTTCTTAACTGACTCCTGGTCATCCTCTCTTAGCCGTTTCGGTGAAACTTTTGCTATTGCGCTGGACATATCAAAAGCTTTTGATAGGGTCTGGCACAAATCTTTGCTTTCTAAACTACCCTCCTACGGTTTCTATCCTTCTCTCTGTACCTTTATCTCCAGTTTCCTTTCTGACCGTTCTATTTCTGCCGTGGTAGACGGTCACTGTTCTTCCCCTAAATCTATTAACAGTGGTGTCCCACAGGGTTCTGTCCTATCTCCCACTCTTTTTCTGTTGTTCATTGATGATCTTCTTTCCAAAACGAACTGTCCTATCCATTCCTACGCCGATGATTCCACTCTGCATTATTCAACTTCTTTTAATAGAAGACCCACCCTTCAGGAACTTAACGACTCAAGGCTGGAGGCTGCAGAACGCTTAGCCTCAGACCTTACTATTATTTCCGATTGAGGCAAGAAGAACCTGGTGTCCTTCAACGCCTCAAAAACACAGTTTCTCCACCTATCCACTCGACACAATCTTCCAAACAACTATCCCCTATTCTTTGACAACACCCAGCTATCACCTTCCTCAACACTAAACATCCTCGGTCTATCCTTAACTCAAAATCTCAACTGGAAACTTCATATCTCATCTCTTACTAAATCAGCTTCCTCGAGGCTGGGCGTTCTGTACCGTCTCCGCCAGTTCTTCTCCCCTGCACAGTTGCTGTCCATACAGGGGCCTTGTCCGCCCTCGTATGGAGGATGCATCTCATGTGTGGGGGCTCCACCACACAGCTCTTCTGGACAGAGTGGAGGCAAAGGCTCTTCGTCTCATCAGCTCTCCTCCTCATACTGATAGTCTTCTACCTCTTAAATTCCGCCGCAATGTTGCCTCTCTTTCTATCTTCTATCGATATTTCCACGCTGACTGCTCTTCTGAACTTGCTAACTGCCTGCCTCCCCTCCCGCGGCCCTGCTGCACTCGACTTTCTACTCATGCTCATCCCTATACTGTCCAAACCCCTTATGCAAGAGTTAACCAGCATCTTCACTCTTTCATCCCTCACGCTGGTAAACTCTGGAACAATCTTCCTTCATCTGTATTTCCTCCTGCCTACGACTTGAACTCTTTCAAGAGGAGGGTATCAGGACACCTCTCCTCCCGAAACTGACTTATCTTTCGGCCACCTCTTTGGATTCTTTTTAGGAGCAGCGAGTAGCGGGCTTTTTTTTTTTTATTAATGTTTACTTTTTTGTGCCCTTGAGCTGTCTCCTTTGCTGTAAAAAAAAAAAAAAAAATATATATATATATATAAAAAAAAGGAAGAAGGAAAGAAAGAAAAGAAAAGGAATGTAAAAATATAAATAAAGTAAAACGTTGAGAAAAAAAACTATTGGCTAGCGAGCGAGCGAGGGAAGGAAGGATGACTAAGGAACCCGATAAACCGACGCTGCATGTGGTTATTGCATGGAAGCAAAAGGCAAATACTCTTATGGTCGTCAAGCATCATCATCCCTGCCTGTAAGGTTCGTATTCCCAGAAGCTTTCGGCTCTAACAATTATCTCCCAAGGCCACAACGGAGATAAGTTGGTTCTCATGAGTGTTTTCCACGTGCACCTTGGAGCATCCGGCGCCTGGTGGTGGTAACTTAGCCCCAGCGACGGTTGAAAGTCACTGGTCACGTCCTAAGTTTGCTCCGCGCTAGGAAAGTCCTCCGCAGCAATGCACAACGCGGTCGCCGCGGGGTGCTAAGGGTTAGCCATATGGTTCACGAGTGAGGTGGTAGAGGGCAGGCAGCTCACCAGCTGATGTGATCGCAATCAATGGAAATCACTGAAACAAAGAAGACAGCCAATCAGGATCGAGGAAGGTGTTTGTAAACAAACGATGGAAACTTGAGCATTTGGTGCGGGGCCGTCTAGCCAGACCACTTGCTACGCTTCCCCACTTCCGTCCATTCTTCCACCGCCTGTTGCAATGGCAACACCTCTCCCTGGACGTGACCTCGTGGAACCCGACCACTCCTCACACCAGTCATCCGCGCCTCACTTTGCCCTTCCTCAAGAAGACGCAAACAGTAAGTATTTCCCCTAGTTCGTAAAGCCTTGCCATAATGTAGAAAACTAATGAAATATTGGTCGCAGTCAGGTGCCACACCCTGCCCTTCCCAGCCCCAACACCCTGCCACACCCTGCCCTTCCAAGCCCCAACACCCTACCACACCCTGCCCTTCCAAGCCCCAACACCCTACCACACCCTGCCCTTCCAAGCCCCAACATCCTGCCCTTCCAAGCCCCAACACCCTACCACACCCTGCCCTTCCAAGCCCCAACACCCTGCCCTTCCAAGCCCCAACACCCTACCACACCCTGCCCTTCCAAGCCCCAACACCCTTCCCTTCCAAGCCCCAACACCCTACCACACCCTGCCCTTCCAAGCCCCAACACCCTACCACACCCTGCCCTTCCAAGCCCCAACACCCTGCCCTTCCAAGCCCCAACACCCTACCACACCCTGCCCATCCAAGCCCTAACACCCTGCCCTTCCCAGGCCCAACACCCTGCCCTTCCAAGCCCCAACACCCTGCCCTTCCGAGCCCCAACACCCTACCACACCCTGCCCTTCCAAGCCCCAACACCCTACCACACCCTGCCCTTCCAAGCCCCAACACCCTACCACACCCTGCCCTTCCAAGCCCCAACATCCTGCCCTTCCAAGCCCCAACACCCTGCCCTTCCAAGCCCCAACACCCTACCACACCCTGCCCTTCCAAGCCCCAACACCCTGCCCTTCCAAGCCCCAACACCCTGCCCTTCCAAGCCCCAACACCCTACCACACCCTGCCCTTCCAAGCCCCAACACCCTGCCCTTCCCAGGCCCAACACCCTGCCCTTCCAAGCCCCAACACCCTGCCCTTCCAAGCCCCAACACCCTACCACACCCTGCCCTTCCAAGCCCCAACACCCTGCCCTTCCAAGCCCCAACACCCTACCACACCCTGCCCTTCCAAGCCCCAACACCCTGCCCTTTCAAGCCCCAACACCCTACCACACCCTGCCCTTCCAAGCCCCAACACCCTGCCCTTCCAAGCCCCAACACCCTGCCACACCCTGCCCTTCCAAGCCCCAACACCCTACCACACCCTGCCCTTCCAAGCCCCAACACCCTACCACACCCTGCCCTTCCAAGCCCCAACATCCCGCCCTTCCAAGCCCCAACACCCTACCACACCCTGCCCTTCCAAGCCCCAACACCCTGCCCTTCCAAGCCCCAACACCCTACCACACCCTGCCCTTCCAAGCCCCAACACCCTGCCCTTCCAAGCCCCAACACCCTGCCACACCCTGCCCTTCCAAGCCTCAACATCCTGCCCTTCCCAGCCCCAACACCATGCTCCGCCCTGCCCTTCCAAGGCTCAACACACCCTGCCCTGTCCTGCCTTCAAGGCCCCAACACACCCTACTCTTCCCAGCCCCAACTCATCCAGCCCTGCCCTGATCTTCCCAGCCCCATCTGCTGCTCCGCCACCAACTCCTCTCCCTGGACGTGACGTGACCATCTGCTCCTCACTTGCCCCTTCCTCAAGAAGACACAAAAGGTAAGCATTTCCCCTAGTTGGTACAACCTAGCCAAAATGTGGTTTACTAATACAATATATATTGGTTGAAGAGCTGGCTACTTTGCTGGAAACTGACATAGTAAGTAGGCAATGCGTTTATGTTGAATAGGAAGAGTCAAGCGCTACATAGAGTTTTGAGATCTCTAGATTGGAGGTAAAACGCATTTACATAGTATGCGATGTAGCAGAGTGAGTTATGGGAGGCTCGCCCATCAGGGAAAGTGCCACACTACAATAGGGGGATTGATGAGACTTCAGTGCACGTGGTACTTTAGTGTTCTATGTATATTATAGATAGAGCAGGGCATGGCAGAGTATTTCCACGAGAAACTGGCGGGTGCGGGGTGAGCTCAGCCCCACACTTTGCCACACACTCAACACCTCTCGCCTCCTCTCACATGTCAGCTATTTACTATCTTTAAAATAATTTAATCAAATAGTTGGATAATCCAATGGGTCATACAGTGTTGATATTATTTTTATGATAATAACAAAGGTATGTCAGCTAATTAATATTTGAAATTGTGTAAAAGAATGTATATATCAAATAAGGCTGTACGGTGCTATGCATGAATTTAATTACAATATGAACAAATTGTGTTAGAAAGAAAGCCTAAAACAGATTATATACTCAGTGTTAGGTTTGGTAGCGCTGTGGCAAGAAAATGTGATATAGCCTCCGTGGTCTAGTGGTTATTGTAGTCAGAGCTGAGCCCAAAAAATTCCCATCCCAGCTAGGAAGGAGTCAGAAGGATGATAGAAGGGGTAACATGTTTGTGGGAAAAGTTTGGGTACTGAATACTAATTACATTTTACACCACTTTCAGGAATGGAGGGGAAGAAACCCCGGAAGGCCAACTTCTCCGAGGCTGAAGGCTGGCAATGGTCACGGCCATCCGTGCCAATTATAATATACTATTCGGTAAATTATATGCGGGGACAACCCATTACACCAAATTGGCAGCTTGGGCAGAGGTCCAAGAAGCTGTCAATGCAGTAGGGCGGGTTCACCGCGACGTTGAAGAAATACGAACAAAATTCAAACACCTCAAGTCCGACGTCAAGAGAAAAAGGGCGAAGGACCTTCATTATCAGAAAGGAACAGGTATGTTGATATATTACCACTGGAGAGCATTATGATATACAAAATATGTTTTTTATTCTTTGATATGTGCCGATACTAACCAAGCCAAATTTTTCGGGCAAATATCTCCCTCTCTTTTAACAGTGTAAGGTAGTCAGGGGGATGATGTTAACGTCATGTGAACTGCCTGCTAAATGTTACTATTCATCATTTTCCTTTCTTCTCAGGTGGCGGCCCAGCACAGAAGACACCTTACTCAGTGGCAGAGTAAGTTGTGCTGGGCTTAATTCCTGCAGAGGCCATCATGGGCCATCGTGGGATTCCTAACCCAGACCAATGGCGTTGACACAGGGTGAGACATAAAAATATATTTACGTTATGATCAGAAATATGATTCTTACTGAATGATAACTATTAACCATTAAATATTGTTATGTGCAATACTAACTACACATACACTATCTTGTGTTAACTACACAGTGTACACCAGAAAGTCAAAATGTATACACATTAGTTATATTGTTGTCATGTACATTTACAACCTAAAAACAATACGTTAGGAGCAAGTTTCACATTTGAAACAGACCTAATACTTGTTACATATTTTTAGTCTTAATTCTACAGTAAATATTAATTTAATTTATGATATTTAGTATCAAGGCGCTAGGAGACAAACTCCTCAAGGCTCCCGGGAGGGTGTAGGAACTTAGCAATGGTTTAATAATACCTCTGTACAGCATTTATATGTTGTGATTTCCTTACAGAATACCAGGATGCTGCAACGCCTGTAAAGGAGGAGGAGGAGGAGGAAGAGGAGTGGAGGCAGGTGCAGCCCACCATCGAGGATGTAGCGGTGGATATGCCTACGGCCCTTGATGACCATGCATATGTGGCATCTATGGGCACCCCAAAACAGGCCTCAAGGTCCTCAACGACCCACCACCCCTATGCCCGCCCAGCCAGCGACACTCCCACCCGCCCAGCCAGCCACACTCCCACCCGCCCAGCCAGCCACACTCCCACCCGCCAAGGCAGGTACCGGAGAACTACACAACATCATGCACAGGACATGAACCTACTCGAGCAGATGTTCGAAGTACAGAAGTCACTCAACACTTCGGTGGAAAGGATGACCAGCTGGTTGGAGCAACGATTGCTCGTTCTTGTACGGAAATTGCAGCTGCCGTACGGTGTGCTGCAGGTAAACTGCCACAGTAATGTGCATGTTTATCTGCAGCAGCCGCCTGCAGAGACCTCAAGTTTGACAACTTGAGGTCTCTGCAATGGACCGTATTGGCTATCCGGGGGCGACTCGGAGACAAGTACTGTTTTGACTTAACTCGGTTCTTTTTTTTCTATTTCGGAAAATAAATAATACTGGCTGTCGTTTGGAGCCAAGCGTGGTACCTGCTGGTAGAAAAAAAGTGCTTACCCTTTGCTGGTCAGATTTTAAGGTTTGCGTCTGTGTGTGGTGTGTGTGACCACTGAGGGGCGAATGTGCCCCGGGCCGCAGTCTCCTGAGCGGCCCAAACGGGCAAAACACAGCGTGGGAGGTTTCGTATTTTTTCGCCCAGGGCTTTATTTTGCTCTCCAGCAGCTTAAAAATGATTTAACTTGCTGTTAAATAATTGTTCGTAGCTATTTTGACCTCTGGTCTTAAGATAAGTGTTTACAGACGCCCTCTCGCTGGAGAGGATGTCTGTAAACCACTTTCTATCAGCAGGTACCACGTTTGGACATTAGGCCTCGAACGGCAGCCAGTATTATTTTTTTTCCAAAATAGAAAAGAGGAACAGAGTTAAGTCAAAACAGTACTTGTCTCCGAGTCGCCGCCGGATAGCCAATACGGTCCATTGTCGTTCTCTGGGTAGCCAGGGGATTTATCCCCCGACTAGCCAAAGACCCAACTGTGCGGTGGACTTTCCCGATGCCTTCACATTGGGCGAGCCTACCGTCAGTGACGGGTGACGAGCAAAGCCTACAGAACTCCTACAGCTTGAAGGAGGAAGGGCCCCCTGATCCTTCTACTTGTTTTGGTGGTGGCCAGCATGGTGCAGAAGCAGAGCATGCCTGCAGAACCTGATTACTTGGGTTGGCGAGTGTATAATGCAAGTGAGACTGAAGCAAACCCTTGGAATCACTGTGATATACGTGCAGGTCATTCATTCATGTAGCTGGTCAATACATTGTGTTATGGAGTATAGAACTTTGGTACTGATGTTAATTGCTCGCAAGTAAAGGTACACATATGTATTTACTTATGTTTCACAGGTAGGATAAGTTAGAGAACAGTTATATTTTTATAATGTTATAACAGCCCCGGGTTCGACCCCTGGCCATCACAGGTAAAAAAAAAAAAAAAAGGGGGGGAGGAAAAGGAAAAATAGTGACGCTAAGATTCCTCAACCTCATAAGAGTACAGCTGGGTTCGATTCCCTGCTGTTCCCTCTCTGTAAGCTGCCACCAGCAGGTTGTAATATGGCACAACCCCCAAAGCCTGTAAGCGAGGAACGGCAGTTCTATGAACCAGGTGGGGCGGAACTAAACTAACTGTTTAGTCCCCAGACTCTCCCTGCCAAGGGCAGGGCTGGCAACACTTGACTTTAACAACTGTCCCACCTGGTAGATAGTGTCCGTCGCTCCCCAGCTTACTATGGGTTGTTCCTTGAGGTAGATGGTATCCTCAGTCCAAAGTTTGGTAGTGTGGGATCGTGGTTACCTTCGGAGGTCGTGGTGGGGGAGATTGCGAGACTGCACCGTAGGCTAGGAAGGCTGTATGCATTAATACAGGACATAGGCAGAAGACAATTTATTGATTTGCTTCCCAAGTTCCCTTCCCCCTAACAATAATCCTCACTCCCGATGGGAGTGTAGCATGTTTTGGTTAATACACAATTGCATTTAAATACGCAGTTCAAAATATCCACCAAAAAAAAAGAAAACCCTACCTAATATTTTGACTGAGGCTATGGACCTGGAGTCACAGGCTTAAGCCTCTTCCAGAAAAAAAATCGTCTAGGGGTCTCTGGTTCTAACAATATCCTCACTAGACGAAGGAAGTGTAGCATGTATTGTTTACAAACGTTAAAACCTTTCTTCTAATCACTAATATTCTTATTGACAAATGCTACACGCGAGAGAGATGAACCCATGTCGGGATATATCACAGGGCTACCGCCCGATTGCCTAGACACTCCGATTTCAACTGCCTGCACCGGCGTGCACACACAAAAAAACTCATAACAACAACAGGAAAAAAAGAGTAAGTATGAGAGAAAGATCAGACTGTTACAGCTAAAGGGGGGTGAGGTCACTGTTTGCCCCTCGTCCACCAAGCGGATGCCCCTTACCCGGTTTACACAATTTCCTTGGCTGGGTGGAGGCCTGAGAGCTACACTATGTTGTTGTGCCGTGCCTAAAGGGGGGTTTCGGAGCCGCTTCTACTCCCATCACCAGCCTGCTGGTCGCGGGGGGGCGGCAGGGAGTGGACTGGCTCGCCCTTACCTTGGCTCCATTCAGGCACTCATGACTGAGGGCATGACCCTTGTCCATCACTGGCGTCTGGGTCCATTCCCGACTCTCAATGGGGGCGGCTTCAAGGTGGCGGGACACTCGCCTTGTCTAACCCCTGGACACCGGCCTTCAGCTTGTCTCGCGCCCTCACCTGTGCCGTGCGGAAAGGTTAAGTCCAGAAAGAATCACTGATGAACGCCGGCTAGGGCTATCTCTCACTCCCAGGCACTCAGGACTCTAGCGAGGTTGCCTTGCTACCTCTCCTGGTGACGTGGCCACCTCAAGGTTCCAACACTTTTCCTTCTCGCCTTTCAGCTTGGTACATTAATCTATCCTTCCTCTGCCTTTCTGAGGTTGTCCTTTTGTATGTTAATTCTAAACTTAATTTTCCCTTAATTTCTAAGTCCTAACGTATAAATATATATAAAAAATAGGAATTCGGCTGGATTTATATCAGGGGAGCCAACCCAAGCTAGCTTTCTCGCTCTCTTCCCTTATCTACTAATGACATATTAACCTCTACGGGTATTGTTTCGGCTGAGGAGAAACTGGATCCGGTAAATAACCATGGCCATGTACAAGGGATTATTCCCAATTTTCCCAGTTGGCTTTTAACTGGCTTCTGCGGTGTTGGTATGCCGGCAGGTACGTTACAATAGTGTCACCTCCCTTAAGATCCTAGTTTCTCCCGAAACCTAATACCTTCCTTCCCCTAAGGCACTATGTTATTATACTTTGGATATCATTAATCAACCAACTCTACCTTCCTTCTCCTATCAGGCGTCCGTGTGGTACAGAGACAGCGACTTAGCACTGCTCCATGATTTCAACAATACCACACCTACCCTAACACGGTAGTACCATAATACAACAAGGGCCTGCCCAACTTAACGGCTACCCTGGGGCCTACTTCCTACGGGTATTCTATACTAGAGTCCCGTTTCCTGCTTAAACAAAAGCAAAGATGCCTCACCCGGCATGGCTCGATTATCTGTCATGGGTCCACTGCCCCAGCCTTCCTCTTAGTAACCTGGCTACAGGTAAGGAGTGTCAGACGAGACTAGCCTCCCTCGCTCTCGTTCCTAAGGTTAAACACAGTGCACCCTTGACCTTACATAACCAACAAAAATTGTAACAAAATACACTTACAAATCAAAGCACAAAATATGAATAATCCTCACCTATACAAAAACAAAACACATAAATCAGTTCATACACCCACTGACATTTTCGCCATCCGTTTCCGCAGCAAGGCGTGCAAAGTTTAGTTCAGCGCCTAGGAAGTCCTGAAGTGAATGTCCCCGGACCAGATTGGGTCGACTGTAAGCTGCGTGCTGCCGCACGACTTATAATTAAATCAGTAGATTTCATGACATTAATAAATCGAGGCGGACGGAAGTTTCACCCTAATACAAATGTCACATCCGTGGATACACTACCACTAGTGAACTATTACTCTTTCTCCGGGAGTTTCGGCTTCACCCTTGCCTAACCCCGGTTCATTCCAAAACAAATACATGTGCCCAGGTTTGCCTGACGTTGATGTAGGTGGTTGGAAATATAATCTTCCATTACTTGCAATACAATAGATAACATAGAACAATAGATACCTTAGGGCGAACGATACTATTCTTCCAAATATCCTGTTCATTTTTATGGTTAAGAAAGGGGGAAGTATAATCATCACATGAATCTTAGAGGGAAACGCATTGGGGAGGTTAACGAATATGGGCTCGATCCCACTTTACCATCAGTCCCCAGGGACGTTAGGGTAATTCATTAGCGTCTCCAAAGGTTTTTTCCTTACCGTACTTACTTATCAACACTCCCTTTCTTTACCACTTACAACCCATAACATAAAACATTGGTTACATCCTTATCTTTCTTTCCAGCAATCCTACCTCTTAAGCTTAGGTTAACATCCAACTCCCTCAACATTCTTCAATATATCTGCGTGGCGGTCTATGGACTCTAGGGAGTGATAGTTCTTCCTCTTCTTCCTCCTCAGGAAGATTTATCTCCTGCGCCCCCACTAACCACTCTTCCGACCCATTGTACGGTTTTACCTTTTCTGCGGCCCTCTGAATCTCTTGTCCATTAAACACATTGGTCAACACGTATGCACCACCATTTCTCATAACTTCCACAACCCGGTATGGTCCTTTCCACTTCACATTTAATTTTCTACTAGTGCTTGGTTGTGTTACTTCCACTCTAACCCATACAAGGGTACCTGCTTCCACCTTTTGGTTCTTACGCGTTCTATTCGCGACTGCTCTGTATCTGCGAGCCATTTTCTGGTGAGTTTCTTTGATTATCTCGTGGGCTTCACGGATACCTTCCTCACTCGCTTCCGTGTCCGGTAAATCACTACTAATCAAGCGAGGGGGGGGTCGTGAAAAGAACGCATAATAAGGGGAGACACCGGTGGTTGTGTGTACGGCTGTGTTCAATATGGATTGACACTGTAACAATAGTTTTGGCCACCTTAACGGGTACCCTTGACATAGACAGGCTAACACACTTTTCATGGTGCGGTGCATACGTTCCGTAATACTGTTTCCTTGAGGGTGGTACGGGGTCGTCAGAGCGGCCGTGATTTTATATCTGCCACACAGGTCTCGAAAACTTTGAGCGGTAAACTCCTTCCCATTATCAGTTAACACGGTTTTTGGCGTTCCGAAATCCATGATATAGTTTTTAAACCCTTCACACACGCCATCCGTATGTTTGGTCTTAAGTGGATAAAATTTTACATAACGGGAATAATGATCACAGATGGTTAATACATAGCGGTACTCCTGGGCTCCAGCAACCATGTCAGTCAGATCGAGGCTAACTCTCTCCAGTGGCTTTTCCACTGGGGGGAGCTCTTGCCACTGTTGCTGTAGTCCAGTAGTGCCTTTATACTGTTGACACGTTAGACAATTTCTCACATACATGATTACATCCACTTTCATGTTTTGCCAGTAGTATAGACCCTGTACCTTGGCCAAGGTCTTCTCGATCCCTAGGTGTCCCACCTGAGCATGGGTCTGTTCTAGGACTTGTTGTTTAAGAGCCGTTGGGACAACTAGGCAAAACTGTTCACTTCCATCTTTTTTTGTAATGGCATAATATAAAACCCTTTCCCCTACCACAAACTGATTTAAGGTGCTATGTGGGAAATTCCTCCTGGGCACATTTCCTCCCTCTAAATATTCAATCATCTGAACCCACCGGCCTTCTTCTAATTGCAAGGTTCTGATTTCCTCCTTAGTCTTTCCTAAGATGGTGTCTGCTGGTGGTGGAGGTATTAATAGCACCGGGCGAGATAGTTGGTCAGCCACATTATTATTTCCCCTTTATGTACTGAATTTTATTGCTATATTTTCTCATTTCTAATATCCACCTGTTCATTCTGGGAGATTTTGTTTTCCTTTTGAATATACTAACTAGGGGTTGATGGTTCGTTAGATAGTGAATTTGGTCCCCCATAAATAATGATGGAACTGTCGACAGGTGAGGACGACCGCGAGAGCTTCGCGATCCACAGTAGCGTATCTAAGTTCTGTGGGCTATAGCTTCCTTGAAAAATATCCTATGGCTCTATTGGTGCCGTCTGGTGCTATCTGACTTAGTACTCCTCCTACATGGGTATTGCTGGCGTCGGTGGTGACATAAAATGGTTTGGTTACATCAGCTCTCACCAGTATAGAGGCCTCCGTAAGTTTCTCCTTCATTTGCTCAAAGGCCTTTTGACATTTCTGTGTCCATAGGAAGGGTGTTTTTCTGGTTAAGTCTGTTAGAGGGGCGGTAATTTCTGCATAGCTCGGTACATGTTTCCTGTAAAACCCGCACATGCCGAGGAATCTTCTCACCTCCCTGATGTTGCTTGGGGTTTTTTGGGCCTCTATGGCCTCGATATTAGCGGGATCTGGTTGACATCCCTTTTCGGACAGGATGTGCCCCAAGAACTTTACTTGTCTTTGCCCAAATTTGCTTTTACTAATATTAACCTTAACCCCTTTTTCTCTGAGGGTGTCGAAGAGCTGACTTAACCGTTCCACCAAGGTCTGGAAATCTGGCCCAAAAATAACGATGTCATCTAAATAGTTCTTTACCCATTCCTGCTTGATTAGAGTTAATACCTGAGCAATTTGTCTGGAGAAAATGGCTGGGCTACAGCTCAACCCGAAGGGGAGTCTTTTAAAGCGGTATAAGGACACTCCGTCACTGAAGGTGGTTAGATCTCTGCTGTGTTCCTCCAGCTCTACTTGAAAATATGCCTCTTTGAGATCGAGGGTAGCATAGTATTTGTTCCCTGACGCAACCTCTACTAGTTCTTCTAGACGGGGTAATGGGTATATGTCCGTAGCTAAGTGTTTGTTTACTCCTCGATAATCCAAACACATCCTTTTGGAGCCGTCTGGTTTTGATACCAAGACGATAGGGCTCAACCAGGCTGCTGTAGAGGGCTCGATCACCCCCTTCTCTTCCATGTCCCCTACTAATTTCTCTTTGATTGCTTTGGCCTTCTCAGGATACCTATACTTGGGTCCTCTAACCGGAATAGGGTTTTCTACTGCAATCTTTACCGGTGGAGCTCTTATCTTCCCGATCTCTGAGGGGTGTAAAATGAATAATTCGTTATTTTCCTGAATAACATGAAAAAGGACCTTCTTTTCCTCCTCCGACAGATGGCTGAAATCTTGGAGGGCTAACAGGGATTTCAGTTTGTCTTCTCGGCTTCCCTTGTCCCTGGGGTGGTCAGCATGGGGGAGCAAATCATTACAGATACTAATGTTCACGTGAACCTTATTCTCCGCCACATCTGGGCCATTTCCCGGTGAGTTAAGCTCTTCTATGACTTGCACGGGTTCGTATGAGCTGAGGTAGGTACCTTTTCGGAAAATCTGGTGAGTTTTGTTTGGATTATATAGGGGAACAAACACCTGCCTTTCCTCTGTCACTCTGCAGACAAAATCGTGCCTAGGGGTTTGATGGGGGGATACCAGCAAAATGGTTCCCGGAAGCTCAGATACCGTGAGAGGGTACAACTCAGTCCGGAAGGATGGAATCTCGATCGGGTTGTTTACTCTCAAGGTGGGCCTGAAGGGTTCGATCGTCCCCGGTACTATGCGAACTCGTTCTACCTTACCGTGTCGTTTAGACTAGGCCACTTTTCCCCAAAGCAGAACCCTGTAGGCATTTTTGGGGAAAAGCAAACAAACAACGGTTTTACCATAATATGGGTATGCTGAATCCGAATATGGTGTTTGCCAAGCTGGCAAATGCCTCCTTCATGCTCAAAATTGCAAAATTCAAAATGGCCGACGTCAAAATGTTGTGCCGCAAATATCTCGGGTTCTAAGCAACATAGGAATATGATCTTGGTGTCTATACCCATGTTTTGATGGTCAAGGAATCCGATGAACACATCATTGGGTTCGTCAAACTTTTCTGTACTGCTAGAATTCATATTTCTACTACGGTTGTCAAAAAAATCCAAAATGGCCACCATCAAAGTATTGTACTGCCGATATCTTTGGTTCTAAGTTACGAAGGATCTTGATTTTGGAGTCTACACCTGGGTTTTCATAGTCGAGAATTCCAATGAATACTTCGTTGGGTTCACCAGAAATCATTTTGGCGCCCAAAAATTAATATGTTTGACAAAAAAGTTCAAAATGGCGGCTGTTAAAATATTGCATTGGTGTCTAATATTGCAATGTATGATCATGAATGGATAATTTTTGACACTTTCCATTGTAGGTATAAGAATCTACGTCTATGCACGGACAATTGAGCCCATCTAATCATATTATCTACATTTCAGTTTGGTTCACGATACTCATCTAGGCTGTCTTCTAGTTAAGTTTAGGTAAGGATAAATGTTTAGTCACGTATCTGAAACACAGCTATTATCTGTTTCAGGTCGAATATGGAGTCTATAGCGCAGCTCAAGAGAAACAGTGAAGAGTGTGTATCTTATGAACTATGCCTCCTGTGCCAAATGAGCAAAAATGACAAATTGTTTGATGCAAGTGAGCAGGGACTGCGCAAGATCAAAGAGTCGTCAGCGGAACGCCATAAGCTCCGAGACTTCAAATACCGCGAAGCCATTGAGAGAATCAGTTCGTTGAGTTCGTCGCAAGAGGTTGTATGGCACAAATCATGCTACGCTGATTTTACTCACAAGGGAAAAATCGACAGACTCAAGGGGTCTGATTCAGAACATCAACGGCCATCATCTCGGCGCGCGACAAAAGAACAGAACACTTCCATTAGTCTGCGAAGCTCTACAAAGTCCATGGAATGGGAAAACTGTATGTTCTGTCAAGTCGTTGATGCAAAGCAGAAGTTATCAGCAGTCACGACATACAACGTCAGCCGAGAGATACTTGAACTGGCCAAGTATGAACATCTCCTTCGAGTACGCCTAGCCAATGTCAGTGACTTGATTGCCGCCGAGGGGAAATATCATGCGAAGTGCTACAAACAGTTTTTGAGGACCACGGCGAAAACTAAAGACGAGACCCAAAATTCTGAACTCTCCATCATTTGGTTGAGTAAGGAGCTGATAGTTTGTGCAGAACATGGCAAAGTCATAGAACTTTCTGAGGTCTGGAATCGCTTCTGCCAAATTGCACAAGAAACTGGAACACAAATACCGCCTTCCTTCATCAGCAGATTGTCTACTTTCAAGGAGAAGCTTCAGAAACACATTGACCACGTGTATGACTTCATGGTACTGGCTGACCAAACTCCAGCTGAACGTAAAACGATATTGGTTCCAATCAAGTACGCTCATGTACCTATGACATCCATGCAAACCAACAACCAAGATGATGAGATCAGTTTCATTCCTGATTTCAAACCACACGAGGATGGTTTTCTTTCAATGGTGCACGTAGCTCTCAAACTACGCTCGGAAATTCAAAGTCATCAAGCTCATAAAGGTCTGTCGGTTGGAGAAGATGATGCAATAGCATGTGTTCCTGAAAACCTGTACATGTTCATACGCTTGATATTTGGCGGACAAGAACTCTTTGAATCAGGTGCACTGGAGGAAGATGACGATGACGACGCTCAGGATGGGGGCGCGGAAACCGGTGAGGAACGGGAGGCTCAAATACAGGCACGTGTTCTCAGTGTATGCCAAGACTTGGTCTACATAACCAGTGGTGGCAAGAAATGGACACCAAAACACATAGGACTTGCAAGCACATTGTACCAAGCCACACGCTCCAAACAACTGGTTCAGTTGTTTCACAAAGCTGGACACACCATAAGCTACAGAGATGTATTGCGTATGGACACGGCACTGGCAAAAGACACGCTGAAAACTATGGATGAAACCAATGGATCTGTAGTTCCCCCAAATTTGGTCCCTGGAAAGTTCGTTCATTTCACTGCGGACAATATTGATATCAATGACAGTTCTCTTGACGGCAAAAACACATTCCATGCCACACAGTATGCTGCTTGGCAGAGAGGTCCTCCGGCTTCTTTGCTACTCGAAAATATTGAGCCCCAGAAGAACACAAAGCTTGAAGTTCCGAAGGTTATGGAAACACTGATACCTGCCAACATCATTAACAACAAAACAGAACCTCAGTTTGAGAATGACGTAAAGAACGAATGGTTCAACACAACAGTCAGTGAATGTCCTGCTGCTCTGAAAGCTAAAGCAACTGATAGAACATTCATACTGACGCGAGAGCACCAGGATCCGAAACCAACATGGACAGGCTTTAATGAACAAGCGAGTGACGTCGACGCTGAAACAACCACTGTAGGTTATATGCCAATCATACAGTCGCCTGCACATGAAATGGATACGATGAATACAGTCGTCCAGCGCATCATCCATGTTGCTACATCTCTTCAGCAGACGTACATTGTCTTGACGGTGGACCAAGCGTTGTTTCCACAGCTGATGGAACTGAAATGGACGGTCCCAGAATACAAAGACATCCTGATACCGCGACTGGGTGGACTCCATACAACAATGAACTTTTTGAAGGTCTTAGGTCAGCACATGGAGGATACTGGTTTGTTTGAAGTCTTCACAGAAAGTGGGATCTTGGGTCCAAATACTACGGAACATGCCATGTCAGGAAAAGATTATTCGAAAGGAGTACGTGCTCATAAACTCTGCTTCCAAGCATTATGGCGAGTACTGTTGCCAAAGCTCAACGCATATTTGGAATTGCATGACAATGATCTGAAGAAATACCTACTTGAAATATCGCAATCACCAGACAAAGATGAAATGGACGAATTGGTATCAATCCTGTGTAGTACCAGGTTCCAGTCCTTGATGACAG
This sequence comes from Eriocheir sinensis, assembly GCF_024679095.1. NCBI lineage: Eukaryota > Metazoa > Arthropoda > Malacostraca > Decapoda > Varunidae > Eriocheir > Eriocheir sinensis. Next base: position 19,879,049 of record NC_066514.1, on the reverse strand, counting down.
CTTTTGTGGACAGCAACGATGATCCGAATTTCCAATTCTGGTGGCAATACATGGAAATGGTCGGAATTCTTCTTCTCTTTGTTAGAGCTCAGAGGGATGGTCTCTGGGAACTCAACGTCTATACATTCAGAAGGATGCTCCCATACTTCTATCGTTATGATCACACAAATTATGCTCGACGGGTCAGCATCTACCTTGCTCAAATGAATCAACTCCACCAGAGGTTGAAACGGAATTCCAACAAGGGAACTTTGTTGTCAAAAGATCCAATCACAGATTCTGCCAAGTGGATCCCGACCACAGCCAGGAATGGTTGAACAGCACTGGAAAGAAAGGAGGTGGCATCGTCGGTATTACGAAGACAACATCAGCGTTGTGTCGCTGGGCACTCTCCTACAACCTACGAGCTCAGATTGCTTCACGAACCTATGACATGTATGGACTTGGCTTCGATGATCAAGTTACTCGTAATGAGTCCACAATGGCACGAAGACGACGAGACACATCAGATGAAGACAAAATCTTGGATGTTCTTCTAAAGTTCAAAGTGTTCAGCGACACCACCTCCGTTGGCCTTTTGCGTAACATTGCAACGAAAGACTTGGCAACTGATGAGATACAAAACAGTCTCCTTCATGCCGAAAGGCTTGGACAAGAGCAACTGAACCACTTCGTAGAGAACAGGTTGATGAATCACCCAGACGCTCCAACAGAAATGAAATTCCATGACCCATTGGCAAAAATGAAAGCCCCAACCTTTGCATCACTCTATATCGCACACAAGGATGTTAAAGCTAAGGAGAAGACAATAAAAGCCGACAGAAGCATCCTGCAGCGTCTCATAACAGCATATGAATCTGGCAGACGAGTGAACCTGCACCAGGTTCTGCAACACGAATTGATGCCCGTGCCAATATCTCTGGCTGAAACTAACCACTCTCTGCGTAGTGGCGACAAATCTGTACTGGCCGATGTCCTGACGTCTGGTATCATATGTCCAGCAGAGATAGCCGTTGAGGGTAATTCCAGTTTGATCATTGATGGACAGGCACTAGTTGTTGCACTCGGAAAACCCCAGGGAGCTGTAACCTTCGGAGATCTGGCGGACACCTTCGTGAAATCGGTACTGCAATCAGCTGCACACTTCCAGCGGGTCGATGTAACATTTGACCGATACGACAGCACATCGATCAAGGATCAAACGCGCCAAAAGCGTTCAAAGGAAACTCGACCGGTTCCATGTCAATTCAACCTTTGGTCAGTTCAACCCCGGTCAACTCAACCCTGGTCCGTTCAACCTCGGTCATCTCAACCCCGGTCAACTCAACCTCGGTCAACTCAACCCATGACTAACTCAACCTATGGTCAATTCAACCCTGGTCAACTCAACCCCGGTCAACTCAACCCCGGTCAACTCAACCCCGGTCAATTCAACCCCGGTCAACTCAACCCCGGTCAATTCAACCCCGGTCAACTCAACCCCGGTCAACTCAACCCCGGTCAATTCAACCCCGGTCAACTCAACCCCGGTCAACTCAACCCCGGTCAATTCATCCCCGGTCAACTCAACCCCGGTCAACTCAACCCCGGTCAATTCAACCCCGGTCAACTCAACCCCGGTCAATTCAACCCCGGTCAATTCAACCCTGGTCAACTCAACCCCGGTGAAATCAACCCCGGTCAATTCAACCAGTCAATCCGCCTTCGGATTTGACGGTTTCGCGGCAACATCCTTCATGTTCATCACTAAGTGTTATCGTTTTGATACTTAGTCTACCAACGAAGCAGAAAAGCATGCAGATTTCAGAATTGAGCTTGAAAATTTGATACGATGAAAATATTTGAGAGCTGAAGAGTCGAAGACGAATATGTGTGCTGTAATGTTTATTTACTACTAAACTGTCGGGTTATTTTCATATATTTTTATTATCATTACTAGCAATGATACCCGGCTTCGCCCGGGTTCCTATGGAAATGGGTGAAGACTGCAGGTGAGTGTACGTGTCCACGTCATGTCTCTCTACCTCCAGCCCCACCTTCCTCCCCACCCCATCCAACGTCAGCTCTCTCTCCAACCCTTCCTAACCCCTTTCCAACTCTTCCTAACCCTTCTCAACCCTTACCGAACTCTTCCCTATCGCTTAGTAACCCTTTCTAACCCTTCCTAACTCTTCTACAATGCTTTTCTAACCCTTCCTATTTATATCCCAATCCCTCCGCAACCCTTACCTATCCCTTCCTAACCCTTCCCCAACCCTTCCTAACTCTTTCCTAATCCTTCACTAACCCTTCCCTAACCCATCCCTAACCCTTCCCCAACCCTTCATAACTTTTCCAACCTCTCCCTAACCTTTCCTAACCTTTCCCCAAGCTTTCCCTAACCCTTTCTAACCCTTTTCTAGCTCTTCCCAAATCCTTCCCAACCCTTCCCGAATCATTCCCCAACCCTTTCCCAATGCTTTCCCAACCCTTCGACAACCCTTCCGCAAACCTTCCCTAACCCCCTCCCATCCCTTACCCAATCCTTCCCCTACCCTTTCCCAACCTTCCCAACACTTCCCCAACCTTTCCCCAACGCTTCATTAAACCTTCCCCAACCCTTTCCCATCGAGTGCTTGTGTTTGAGAGAGAGAGAGAGAGAGAGAGAGAGAGAGAGAGAGAGAGAGAGAGAGAGAGAATATTTGAATATTCGAGTGCATATATGCAGCCTTGTGTGTGTGTGTGTGTGTGTGTGTGTGTAGCCATCGAGTGCATGTGTTTGAGAGAGAGAGAGAGAGAGAGAGAGAGAGAGAGAGAGAGAGAGAGAGAGAGAGAGAGAGAGAGAGAGAGAGAGAGAATATTTGAATATTCGAGTGCATATATGCAGCCTTGTGTGTGTGTGTGTGTGTGTGTGTAGCCATCGAGTGCATGTGTTTGAGAGAGAGAGAGAGAGAGAGAGAGAGAGAGAGAGAGAGAGATGTGTGTGTGTGTGTGTGTTGTGAAATAAACGACAAATTTGAGTCTACCATTAGTTATTCTTAATTGAAGAGGAAGACGAATTATATATTAATTTGATGTCTGATAAAACTGATGCAGCTGAAATAAAGGAAACTTTTATCTACTGATTTGAGTTAAAATAAATCCTTTTATTTATTAGATTTCTCAATGGCATCGGCAGCTGGGCTGTTCGGAATTGCTACCGTATGGAGGTTGGGTAGGTCTTTATTAATTAAGCTGATTCTATAATTAGCTTAAGTTTGGCAGACTCAAGTTCTAGAACGTTCAACAGTTGAGCTGTCACGTATGTGGCTGTGGAAGCGTATAATTATTTAAGAGTAAAAGAAAATAGGAGAGAGAGAGAGAGAGAGAGAGAGAGAGAGAGAGAGAGAGAGAGAGAGAGAGAGTTTATAGGCTATGGCGAGCGCAGAGTGGGGCCGGGAGAGATGTCGATCAGCGACAAGACAAGGAAGGGGTCGGCCATCATATGATCATGGGGTCGGCCAGTCAGCGACGCGCTCGCACACACCACCCACACTCACACACGTATTTGTACTTAAATATTACATATTCTTCACGGATACATTATTTTAGAGTCTTTTATGATCTCTCCTGTATTGTCTTTGAGGCTTTATAGTGACGGGAAGGCTACGAGTTAAAGAGGCCCCCAATTATGCCTATTTGCTGTTTGCTGGTGAGGGTTATATATATGATTACGGTTGTCATTGTCTGCCGAGGCACTGTGAAGGACAGCATTGCAAGTGAAGAAAACTTTACACTCAGTGTTGTCAGAGTTTGACAAGTAAAAGTATTTCGCACTGCGATCGTGATGTTGTTTACCTCGATCGTCGTCATCATCATACGTAGAAGACATTCATTATCGCATTTCTAAACTGACTTCACATAATTTGGTATATTTTTAACTGCATTATGTTATAATGTAGTATAATATTATATAATACTATGATTTCACGGTCACACACGCACATTACACATAGATACTCATCACTACCATCACCAGTGAATGCGACGCCGTGGTATAGTTGCCAGATACCGCCACCTGACTAAGCATTCTGAAAAGTGTGACATTACTCCCTCTATGCGAGTGTACTTGCACCTCAGAAAGTATCTGCAGAGACTTGTGGTTGTCGTGATTAATTGCATCGCGAGCGTGAGACTATCATAGGTAAAGAATCAAGCCGGGCTAGTGTTGTTCGCCAGTCGCCAATAAGTCACTTTTTGCTCGGCGAGTCTTCACTTACCGTTATACACCATAACCGGCAGCCAGTGACCAGTACTTCACGATATTCAGGCGGAAGCGCATGTACATTTCATTCCTTCTTCAGTTGTTCCACCATCACAGTCATGGATGGCAATAACCTTCAAATTGTATTTTCTAAATCAGAGAGAGGGGGAACTGTCCTTCAATACATGGGGCATGAATATCTTTTTAAAAAGAGTAACCTACAGGGACAGAGATACTGGAGATGCAGACATTATTTTAAGATCAAATGTCCTTCAACAGTTGCCACTCAAGGAAATAATGTTGTAGTACAGCCAGGCGAGCATTCTCATGTTGGTGACACTATTCAAACTCAGGCAAATGCATTAGTTGCTAAAGTCAAAGAAGCAGCTTCTTCCCATGTTGCCACAAGAACTATCCTTGGTGAGCAGCTACGTGATTTAGAAAACGATGTTTTAGCACGACTTCCAAAAGATCATGCATGGAAAGAACTATGCGGCGGGAGAAAAGAAGACAAATGCAGTAACCTAACCCTCGAAACATAAATTTTGAAATTCCTGCTGAGTATGAGGACATTATAATGTATGATTCTGGTCAAGATGATAATGAGAGGATTCTGGCCATTGGTAATCATGATGTTCTACGTTACGCACAGAGCACACTATGGTTGGGGGATGGTACATTTGAAATTGTTCCCACGCTGTTTTTTCAGCTATATACAGTCCACTGCAAAGTTGGAAACAGCTATCCTCCATTCATATATTTTTTGCTGATAAACAAGACAGAAGGAACCTATACTAGAATGATTCAGATACTTAAAGAACTGGTTCCAGACTTCATGCCAGAAAGAATTCTCCTTGACTTTGAAATGGCTGCAATCAATGCTTTCAAAATGAATTTCCTACATCAGTTGTATCATGCTGCTTTTTTCATCTTTCACAGTCTGTTATAAGAAGAGTAACAGAGCTTGGATTGAAAGTCAGGTATGAAACAGATGGAAACTTTCAAATGCTAGTAAAATCACTTTCATCCCTTGCTTTTGTTCCCAATGATGATTTATATGAGGTGTTCGAACAGCTGGCCGCAACATTTCCTGATGAGCCAGTATGTAATGATCTTCTTACCTACTTTGAGTCCACCTACATTCGTGGGCCGCGAATAAGAAGACAATACAGAAATCCCAGATTTTTGCCAGAATTGTGGAATCATTATGAAGATGCTATCGCTTGTGCTCCTAAAACAACCAACTGTGTTGAGGGATTCCACAATTCTATTAAGTCAATGTTTCTTTGTGCTCATCCAACAGTCTGGACTCTCCTAAACGGCTTACGGCGTGATATTGCTGTTCATCGCTTGACTGTACAAAATGCTTAAGTCCAAAACTTAGAGAGACCAAGAAACAAATATGTAAATTTGGCCAACAGGCTTGCTGCAAAAGTTGCAGGTTACAGAAGCGAAGAAGATAAGCTAAGGTATCTCAGGGCAGTTGCTCATATGCAGTAGAATTTAGGCTATTCACTGAGCACCAGTTGAACCCTTATGGTCATATGATGCAGACGCTTTATTAATTTTTATTGTATAGAGTGATTTTTTTTTACTGCCTACCAATTATTTCACACCACGTCTTCCTAAATCATGCAAGGATTGCCTGGGTGTGACGCTGACCTTGGCTTTACTGCCTGGGTGGGATGCTGACCTTGGCTTCAGTGCCTGGGTTGGATGCTGACCTTGGCTTTATTGCCTGGGTGGGATGCTGACCTTGGCTTCAGTGCCTGGGTGGGATGCTGACCTTGGTTTTATTGCCTGGGTGGGATGCTGACCTTGGCTTCAGTGCCTGGGTGGGATACTAGCCTTGGCTTCAGTGAGTTGACCGGGGTTGAGTTGACCGGGGTTGAATTGACCAAGGTTGAGTTGACCGGGGTTGAGTTGACCGGGGTTGAACTGACCGGGGTTGAATTGACCGGGGTTGAGTTGACCGGGGTTGAGTTGACCGGGGTTGAATTGACCGGGGTTGAGTTGACCGTGGTTGAATTGACCGGGGTTGAGTTGACCATTGGTTGAGTTGGTCATAGGTTGAGTTGACCGGGGTTGAGTTGACCGGGGTTGAGATGACCGAGGTTGAACTGACCGGGGTTGAGTTAACCGGGACCGGGGTTGAGTTGACCGGGGTTGAATTGACCAAGGTTGAGTTGACCAGGGTTGAGTTGACCGGGGTTGAACTGACCGGGGTTGAATTGACCGGGGTTGAGTTGACCGGGGTTGAGTTAACCGGGGTTGAATTGACCGGGGTTGAGTTGACCGGGGTTGAATTGACCGGGGTTGAGTTGACCATTGGTTGAGTTGGTCATAGGTTGAGTTGACCGGGGTTGAGTTGACCGGGGTTGAGATGACCGAGGTTGAACTGACCGGGGTTGAGTTAACCGGGGTTGAGTTGGTCAAGGGTTGAGTTGACCGGCCACCAACTCGACCTATTCGACGAGTGATTGAGGACAGATCCGTACCCCTACCAGCCAACTGGTCAAATTTTCTGGCGCTTCCTGAAAATAAGAGCGACCTGGCAAACTTCTTATCACACGAACTGGCAAGGAGTGCTCCACACAACAAAACTGTTATTGTGGCTGGTGGATTACACAAAGACGACGAGGTATTGTCATCTCGGCCATCGATTGATGTTACACCACTACAAGCACACCATGAAGAGGCAGACACCCGGATCGTCCTGCACTGTGTCAACAATGATGCTGAAACAATCGTTGTTTCTGCTCGGGACACAGATATTCTTGTACTCCTCATTGCACATTACCACCAAATGTCTTGCACACAACTCTGGATGAAAGCTGGAACCGCCAAAAAACGCAAATACATACCTGTCCATACCATCTGCGAGAACTTACCTTTCGGTGAGGATGGTCTTGAATCAATGGTTGCCTTTCATTCATTGACTGGCTGTGACAGTGTTTCATACATTGCTGGGCATAGCAAGAAGACTTCGTGGAAAGTATTCCTAACGGACCACCACCTTCTTCTCGATCTTGGTCGGGATCCTCTTACTGACAGCACCATCCGAAAAACGGAGAAGTTCATGTGCAAAATATATGGTCAGCCAGATCTGGATACCTGTGATGAAGTACGTGCCAAGCTATTCTGCAAGTGCAAGACGCCGGAGACACTGCCACCAACTTCTGATTCTCTCAAGTTCCATATAAAGAGAGCACATTATCAGGCTTTGGTATGGCGTCGAGCAAGCAGCAAAGGTCCTGAGCTACCGTCACCGGATGGTCGTGGATGGTCACTTCAAGGTGGAAAGCTCGTACCACAGCTTACATCTCTCCCGTCCGTCCCAGATAGTTGTGCTGAACTGGTGTCGTGGTTGTGTGAAAAACTGTGGAACTCAACGATGCAGTTGCAGAAAAAGTAACTTGCTGTGCACTGGTGCTTGCAAATGCAGTAACAGTGATTTGTGTAGAAACCATTAATGATTTGACCAGTCCATTTTTAAGTTTTTTGGTTTTTGATGTAAAAAGAATCGATCGACCAATAAAACATAATGTCATCGGTGATTATTGTATCTATCATCCAATTTCATATAAGTACAGTTCGTCATAAGACCACAAGCATTTCCAAGATACGTCTATAATAAATTCCAGCAAAAATGACAAGTGTGGCGAACCCAATGATGTGTTCATCGGATTCCTCGACCATCAAAACATGGGTATAGACACCAAAATCATGTTCCTATTTAGCTTAGAACCAGATATATGCAGCACAACATTTTGGAGGCGGCCATTTTGGATTTTTTGACAACCGCAGTAAGATAAACGTATTCTAGCAGAACAGAAAAGTCTGACGAACCTAATTGTGTGTTCATCGCATTCCTCGACCATCAAAACATGGGTATAGACACCAAGATCATGTTCCTATGTAGCTTAGAACCCGAGATATTAGCGGCACAGCATTTATATGGCGGCCATTTTGAATTTCTCATTTTTGATCATGAAGGAGGCATTTGCCAGCTTGGCAAACACCATATTCGGATTCAGCATACCCATGTTATGGTAAAACCGGTGTTTGTTTGCTTTTCCCCAGAAATGCCTACAGGACTTTTGTAAGAAGTATATCTCAGGAATTGGCCTAGTCTAGTTTGGCTACGTAGCGGATTGGGTGTAATGTACCGCCCCATACCAAAGTACCTTACTTATTATTCCATGTCATGGGGGCCTGTCCTAACACGTCACATCCCAATAGTAGATCATTTCCGATGTAATTGTCGGGGACTACTGGTAACCACAACCTGGAGGTGCCTTGTTCACCTATTCCTATTTCTAGGCACACCATTCCCAGGATTCTTAGTGGGGATCCTGTAACTCCTTGGAGTTTGGGAGGGGTTCTTCTCTCATTGATCTCTGCTCCCAGTCTCAAAGCTGTTGCATGACGAACTAGGGTATACCCACTACCAGTGTCTACTAAGGCTTGTACTACCCGACCATTGACCACTACCGAGATAGTAGGTGACGTGTGACTCTCCGGATGTCAATTTCTACGATTTGTTCTCGCCGGGCAGTTTGGCGAGCCGCGCCTACAATTCGGCCTAAGGCAGTCAAAACAGGCCCCTGGAGGAGGGCGCCTAGTGCAATCCCGATACGAATGACCGTTGATTCTGCAATAGGGGCAATACACGGAGTTGACCTCCAACCTTTGCAGCTTATCCGCTAAGCCCTTAATGGTCTCTTAACTCTCCCATTTCGCTTTTTCCTGCGATAGGGGATTCTGTGGTGCCTACCTGTGGTTCTGGCAGGGTCTTAGGTCGGTCTTCGGGGACCGTGCAGACATAGGCCTTGGCTCTGTCTAGCAGAAACTGCCTTTCATATTCCATTCTATCTACAAACTTATTTAAGGGATACTCCTTGTCTAGGAACGTTTTGACCCTGTCTCTGTGTCCTTGGTTAGTCCCCTCCAGTTTCTTTTTGATAAATTGGTCGCGATTTGGCAGGGTTTCCCTGGGGTAAGTACTTTCTAACAGGGCGTATTTACAAATGAGGGCGTTAGTGAAGACCTGTGGGCTTTCCGCCCACTCATACTTCATTTCTTCCACTTCCTTCCATCCCCTATCAAAGGCGCTGTCCGCCGCGAACTCTCCCCTAAATAATGTCTTCACGCCGACCCAGGTATTTGCCCTTCCCTTCTCCTGTACATTCCTTAACAACAAGGCGATCTCGGAATCGACTCTAGCCTTGGCAATGTTTACCCTTTCTTCATCATGAATGGAACAGCTTTCGATTTGCTAAAAAAAATGACTCAATGTTCCCGCGGCCTTGATTCCATCCAACTGACTAAGTTGTAACGTGGGGATGTCTCTCGGTTTGATACTCGTGTACCTTCTCGCGGGCGAGACGACCCTTTGGGGTGGTTCCTGTATCCGCTGTTCCAACAGTTGCATGGCCCTGACCTGCTCTATGACTATGCCCCTCAGTTGTCTAAGTTCTTCCTGCGTACGTTCTAGTTGGGCCCTGGCATCCCCCTCGACTAACTCCTGTTTAGGGGCTTTGGCATCCTCCTCGAATGACTCCTGTTCAGGGGCTCCCTGCCACTCCTTACCACCGACAGCTCCTTCCATGTTTTCCAATGGGTCTGACATGATAACAATTACTACAACAGGGAAGAATTTTCCCGGGAGACAGCCGAGTTTTGGAGAGACCTGTGAATTAGAGTTCGATCCCAGTCTACCATTAGTCCGCAGCGACGTTAGGTTAGGTCACAGACCTCGCCAGAAGACGGGTGTTCTCCTTGGTCTGATTTTACCTTCATTAATCGTTACTTTCTTCACTTTCTTCGCCTCCTAGTTTACTATTGACAATTTGTATAATTCTCTCTTTAATCAGACCTTGGGCTTCCTGAGTAAAGTGTACCCCATCTGCGGCTAAATTAGACTGCCAGAATGTCGAGTTGAACCTTAGAAACGAATAATTGGAGAGGACTGTTTTTAGTCGCTTATTTACCCCGTTTTGAATGAGCCTATGCTGGTTGTTATCGACCGGATACTCAGATGGGTAAAACCTAGGCTCGAGAAGCACTGGTATTATTTCAGCTTAACACTTTTCTTCCAGGGCATAGACTATATTAATTATTTCATCCGCCAGATCCTGGACAACTGTATCACCCTTAATGTCATTGCTACCTATCCACAGTAACACAACACCATATTTGTTATTTAACACATCCGTCAACCGACTGTCGTCGAAGAAAGAATACGCATGTCCTCCTGGAGCCCTAAATACATCCAATTTCCATAACACGTTTTCCCAGTGTGCCGGTAATTGACTATGGCCCACTAAGGCGACCCTTGGCATAATTCAGACAGATAATATAAGGTTAAATGCACATTAAAAAAATCTTATATCCTAACCTTCCTCTCAGGTGCAGTCTAACACCTAACCACCATGAACTCACTCTGTAAAGTTTACTGAAAAAATGAGTTTCTAATAAGTTACTTTCCCCCAATGGTTCAATTCTCAAATAATTAAAGTGAAATCCCACCGCTGAAACACCAATATAACAGCCCCGGGTTCGACCCCTGGCCATCACAGATAAGAAAAAAAAAAAAAAAAGGGGAGGAAAAGGAAAAATAGTGACGCTAAGATTCCTCAACCTCACAAAGAGTACAGCTGGGTTCGATTCCCTGCTGTTCCCTCTCTGTAAGCTGCCACCAGGAGGTTGTAATATTACACAACCCCCAAAGCCTGTAAGCGAGGAACGGCAGTTCTATGAACCAGGTGGGGCGGAACTAAACTAACTGTTTAGTCCCCAGACTCTCCCTGCCAAGGGCAGGCCTGGCAACACTTGACTTTAACAACTGTCCCACCTGGTAGATAGTGTCCGTCGCTCCCCAGCTTACTATGGGTTGTTCCTTGAGGTAGATGGTATCCTCAGTCCAAAGTTTGGTAGTGTGGGGTCGTGGTTACCTTCGGAGGTCGTGGTGGGGGAGATTGCGAGACTGCACCGTAGGCTAGGAAGGCTGTATGCATTAATACAGGACATAGGCAGAAGACAATTTATTGATTTGCTTCCCAAGTTCCCTTCCCCCTAACAATAATCCTCACTCCCGATGGGAGTGTAGCATGTTTTGGTTAATACACAATTGCATTTAAATACACAGTTCAAAATATCCACCAAAAAAAAAGAAAACCCTACCTAATATTTTGACTGAGGCTATGGACCTGGAGTCACAGGCTTAAGCCTCTTCCAGAAAAGGTCGTCTAGGGGTCTCTGGTTCTAACCATATCCTCAATAGACGAAGGAAGTGTAGCATGTATTGTTTACAAACGTTAAAACCTCTCTTCTAATCACTAATATTCTTATTGACAAATGCTACACGCGAGAGAGATGAACCCACGTCGGGATATATCACAGGGCTACCGCCCGATTGCCTAGACACTCCGATTTCAACTGCCTGCACCGGCGTGCACACACAAAAAAACTCATAACAACAACAGGAAGAAAAGAGTAAGTATGAGAGAAAGATCAGACTGTTACAGCTAAAGGGGGGGTGAGGTCACTGTTTGCCCCTCGTCCACCAAGCGGATGCCCCTTACCCGGTTTACACAATTTCCTTGGCTGGGTGGAGGCCTGAGAGCTACACTATGTTGTTGTGCCGTGCCTAAAGGGGGGTTTCGGAGCCGCTTCTACTCCCATCACCAGCCTGCTGGTCGCGGGGGCGGCAGGGACTGGACTGGCTCGCCCTTACCTTGGCTCCATTCAGGCACTCATGACTGAGGGCATGACCCTTGTCCATCACTGGCGTCTGGGTCCATTCCCGACTCTCAATGGGGGCGGCTTCAAGGTGGCGGGACACTCGCCTTGTCTAACCCCTGGACACCGGCCTTCAGCTTGTCTCGCGCCCTCACCTGTGCCGTGCGGAAAGGTTAAGTCCAGAAAGAATCACTGATGAACGCCGGCTAGGGCTATCTCTCACTCCCAGGCACTCAGGACTCTAGCGAGCGGTGAGCTCACCTGTGCCGTGCGGAAAGGTTAAGTCCAGAATGAATCTGGCCAGGCAGAGCGGTTGCCTCGCTACCTCTCCTGGCGACGTGGCCACCTCAAGGTTCCAACACTTTTCCTTCTCGCCTTTCAGCTTGGTACATTAATCTATCCTCCCTCTGCCTTTCTGAGGTTGTCCTTTTGTATGTTAATTCTAAACTTAATTTTCCCTTAATTTCTAAGTCCTAACGTATAAATATATATAAAAAATAGGAATTCGGCTGGATTTATATCAGGGGAGCCAACCCAAGCTAGCTTTCTCGCTCTCTTCCCTTATCTACTAATGACATATTAACCTCTACGGGTATTGTTTCGGCTGAGGAGAAACTGGATCCGGTAAATAACCATGGCCATGTAAAAGGGATTATTCCCAATTTTCCCAGTTGGCTTTTAACTGGCTTCTGCGGTGTCGGTATGCCGGCAGGTACGTTACAATGTGAAGTCAAAAGCTTTGGAATAATCAATGTGATATACATGTGTGTCGTTCATGTCACAAACACAAATAGCCATTGAATATATTTATGTATTATGTATGTGTGATATTGGGAATCACTGTGATATACATATGTGTCATTCATGTCACCTAGTCAATATATTGTGTTACATTTGCATGTGATATCTGCAACTCCTGTGATAGGCTGTGGTAGTCTTTTTATCATGCATACTATTGTCAAAACTATGCATGGCACAGTTACTTGTAAGTTGTGCCACGCTACTGGACACTGTTCAAACAGGACAAGCTATTTAATGTGCAATATTGATGTAGGTTTTGTGTACATTGCATGCAAACCCTGTTTTGGGTCTATTCGTTCATCTCAACTGTGATATTGAGTAAAGACCTTTGGTACTGATGTTATTTGCTCCTGTTTTGTTTCGTACCAGACTCATATGTGCAACTAAAGGTACAAATGTGTATTTAATTTGGTTTCACGGGTGGGATAAGGTAATTGAGGTAGAGAATGATCATTTTTATGTGAAAAAGAATGCAAAATATTTTTGAATGATGAAGAGTGTAAATACCTTGGATTAGTTATGTGCAAGCATGAGGGTATGGAGGGAGAGACAAGAGAAAGGGCATTGCAAGGAAGAAGGGTGGTGGGGGTTTTGGGACGTATCATGAATGGCAGAAGTGTGAGCATGGAGGTAAAGAGGGATTTGAGAAATACAGTAATAGTACCAACCCTCACATATGCTAGTGAAACATGAAAGTCAATAGGTCTAGAGTGCAGGCAGTGGAAAGGAGTTTTTTTGAGAAGTGCATGTGGTGTGACTAGCATGGCTGCAAAGAATAATGCAAGTGTGTATGAGCGTTTTGGAATGGGTCATGGGGATGAGGGGAAGAAGTGAAGGGACAGACTTTAAAGTGGTTTGGTCACATGGAGCGAAGTGAGGAGAGTAAGAAAACCAGGTCTATGATATGTGAGTGAGAGGGAGGGAATTTTAGAGAAAATCTCCAGTGAAATGGAGATAGGGTGCAAGAGTACGTTAGGGAGAGGGGTGAAAGATCCTTGAAACTTTGAGAAAGCAAGGGAGTGTCTGGAGAGATGGAAACTCGTCTGCCGTGGCCATCCCCTGGTGGGAGCTCATCCCTTTACTGTCCAAATAAATCCCTTATGCAAGAGTTAACCAGCAGCACCTTCACTCTTTCAGCCCTTACACTGGTAAACTATGGAACAATCTTCCTTCATCTGTATTTCCTCCTGCCTACAACAAACTATTTCAAGAGGAGAATATTGATCAGGACACCTCCACAAATTGTCCTCTCTTTTGGCCACTCCTCTTAACTCTTTATTGGAGCAGTGATTTGTATTTGGTTTTATTTTTTGTGCCCTTGCCCTCGAGCTGCTTCCTTTGCTTAACCCGTACAGTGTTTAGTACATATATATGCGTACCTCTTAGGGAAGTGTTTAGTACGTATATACACGCTTGCTCTTTTGAGCAATTTTACGCCCTTTATTTTTATTTGTGTATGTAACATTGTTCATTGACAGTACAAAGGAATATATATAAAAAAATGTGTTTCTAAAGAGATTTGAAATGGCCTTTCTGGACACGTGTACGCATTCCAGCAAGCCATTATACAAGAAGGTGTTTCTTTCTTGTAGGTAATAAAAAATCATAATTATAGGAAAAAGGAATCACACATTACGCAGTGATCCACATGCTTTTAATTTGATTGACCTGTGGTATGAACAGTACTGCTTCAGTTAGCACAACAGTCATTACAGTACATAGGATAAGTAATTACAGTCATAAACACAGGAAGATAATCACACAAGTCAATCATATGGTTTTAATATAATTAAGGGGTTGTTGTGCCTTTGCCGGTAAATTGACTGCCTCACTGCTGGGGTTCATCAGAATGTTATTTCTTTGAAATGGGTTCTCGTTTTACCAGCAGTGAGCACCTTCCCATTCCTCCATAAACATTCCTCGCCAACCTTGTTCATCACTAATCAATATCCGCACTCCCTGGGCAAGAGTGCAGAATGCTGAGATACACGGGGTATGTGAGATGGACAAGTGGGGTACCAAACTAGATGATGAGACTGTGTGGGGTGGAGGTGGTGAACCTCTTGACCGAAGACGCTGAAGTTAGGGTTGACCGAAGATCTGCTGGGCAGCATGTTGGTAACCCTCCGCCACGTGTCCATGGCGGAAACTCTCAGCGTCTTGCGGTGGGAAACGAGTCCTCTGGATCACCACGTACACACATTCTGAAACACATGGTTAAGGAACACGTTAAATGGCTACTGTGCATATGTGAGGTCAGTTATGTTATATGAAGCAGAGAAATGGCCAACAATTAAAGAGTTGGAGAGGATGATAAGCAAGTCAAGAGTACAGAGTGCTGAAATGTATAAGGTATGTGAGATGGACAATTAGGGTATCAAACTAGGTGATGAGAATGTGTGGTGAGGAAGTGTTAGCCCCTGGTGCCTCTCATGATCAAAGATGCAGAAGTTAGGGTTGACTGAAGATCTGGGCAGCATGTTGGTAACCCTCCGCCACGTGTCCATGGCTGAACTCTCTCAGCGTCTTGCAATGGGAGTAGAGTCCTCTGGATCACCACGTACACACGCTGACCACTCGGCCACCGGTGCACCATACGCAAGCTGCAGGTGTAAGCTGATATTAATTACATATATTAATAATAATTGACATTTAAATTCAGATCAAGAAGGACGAGCATGTGGTCATTATGGTTTCTTGTTTTATTCTTATGCTCCGACTGTGAGTTATGCACATTTATATATGAAAGCAATCTATTAATAACTGCAAGGTCTACATATATGCCTACCTATACTCAGGAAAAGAAGTTTCTAATAATTTCCTGCCTGACAACTTGACCAGGAACCTGTCTGTTGTCTCTCACAGGCTGAACTGGTACTTCTTCTTCTTGCACAAGATCACCAACATAGGGAATGCGACGATCCACACAGTAGTTGTGCAGGAGCGTGCAAGAAGTCGCAATCTTCACAGTCTCCTCGGGGTCGTACTGCAAACTTCCTCCTGACTCGTGTAGGCACCTGAACCTTGACTTGAGGATCCTAAACGTCCGCTCAACAGCGCATCTTGTCCGTAGATGACTCTGGTTGTAGCGTTCCTCCCCAGGTGTTGTCGGGTGTACAACTGGGGTCATCAGGAATGGCTCCAGAGGATACCCACTGTCTCCTGTGAAATGGAAAATTCATTAATTCATTATCCATTTACCGTAGGAACAATTTGAGTATGGGAAGCTGTGCCTTGGTGTTGTCGATAATGCTAAAAAAAATGCAGTGATATTTTGTTAGTTTTGTACTGATGGTAACCCTGCTGTGGCTGGCTGCTTGTAATCACTAAGAAAGTTGTTGAGCTGCCAGACCCTCATAATAATACCATTTGGTGTTGACATCGTGTATAGACGAGCTTGGTGAGTAACATGGTGTGGCATTGACAATGTAGTGTTATGTGAGACAGTCTTTCCACTACGAAATGCATGAAAACTATGTTAAAAATTTTAATGTCATATGCAGTTCAACTAAGAGTTTTGTTATCATAACAATATGACATGTCTGGAAGGTTAACATTCATTAACATGTAATCACAAGATATAATATAAAATTATTAGGTTTCTTCTATGCAGGCAAGAATCTGAACATGTAGGCATGTGGTACGAAAGCACAGGTAATTTGATAGACTTACATGGAATATATAAGGAAACATACTTAGCAAAAGAGCATCTCCAAAATGACCAGCAAGGAACCGCTGCTTAAGGGCACAGTGGCACCATATAAAGGAAGCATGTGTGCTCCCTGGGTAATTGGCGTCGTAGCTCATGATCTTGTTGTTGGTGTCACACACAGCCTGTACATTTAGGGAGTGGAATTGTTTCCGATTGACAAATCTCTTAATTTTCCTCTGGGGCCTTGATGCGAATGTGGGTTCCATCAATGGCACCTATCACTCTTGGAAAGTTACCAGTGCGCCTGAAGTCCTGCATAGCTCTGTTGATATCTATTGCTGTGTTTGGCATCTTTATCTCTTGACTGGCCTTTACACAAAGTACTTGAGTTAATTTGTCAATGGCCCTACTAACACTAGATTGGTCCATTCCAACAGTGTCTCCAATAACAGTTTAGAAGCTGCCACTTGCAAAAAACCTTAGTGCAGCCAGAACCTGGGTGTGATTTGGGAGTGCATGTGCCCTCCTGGTTTTCCTTTCCAGGTGGGGACGCAGCTCATCACAGGGCCTGATGATTTCTTGACGGGTAAATCTATACACCCGCAACAGATGTTCGTCACTAACGTGTAGTGGGTCGAGTGGGTCCTGATATATCCTTTCCCTGCGCAGTCTGAGATTGAAAACGTATACCGCAACATGCTCCATCTGTGAAACACAGAAATAACCACATTACTAGAATTAAGTAGAACAACACCCTGCCACACCCTGCCCCTCCCAGCCCCAGTGACCCTTGCTGCGCTCAAACAACGCTATTCATATGCATGGAAGCTTTAAGAACTCCATGGGATTAAGAAATATTGATGAAAACAACCCACACTACTGCCTCATGAGCCCAACCTTATTTCTCCATAACCAGCCCACATATCATCGTAATTGTCGTTCATGTGACTCTTGCTACCTTAATGCAAAGCTATACAAAGGTAGGAGCTCAAACACGTACCTTATATTGTGTATAGAGGTGGAGATGTGGAGGAGGCGGAAACACTTCTTCAATGGCTACGGGTTAGGACGGAACTGGTCGAATCTAGCCCCGGTCCCGAGCAGTGAGGCTTAGGGGCGACCTGACGTCACAAGATGGCGCCTAGGACGTTTTTTGAACATCGCACGGGGCAGCACATGCGACCACAATGGCGGATTTAGGACCAAATGTTGAGATACGACCGGTTGAACATACGGCCACTGGTAACATATACTCCCAGGTCTTTCCCTGCCTCTGTGGTGGATGGTGGAGTGTTTCCCATGTGGTATTGGGGTGCTGGATATCTCTTCACTGGTAGCCTGGTAAAATACACTCCCAGGTCTTTCTCTGCCTCTGTGGTGGATGGTGGAGTGTTTCCCATGTGGTATTGGTGTGCTGGATATCCCTTCACTGGTAGCCTGGTAAAATACACTCCCAGGTCTTTCTCTGCCTCTGTGGTGGATAGTGGAGTGTTTCCCATGTGGTCACTGTTCTTCCCCTAAATCTATTAACAGTGGTGTCCCACAGGGTTCTGTCCTATCTCCCACTCTTTTTCTGTTGTTCATTGATGATCTTCTTTCCAAAACGAACTGTCCTATCCATTCCTACGCCGATGATTCCACTCTGCATTATTCAACTTCTTTTAATAGAAGACCCACCCTTCAGGAACTTAACGACTCAAGGCTGGAGGCTGCAGAACGCTTAGCCTCAGACCTTACTATTATTTCCGATTGGGGAAAGAAGAACCTGGTGTCCTTCAACGCCTCAAAAACACAGTTTCTCCACCTATCCACTCGACACAATCTTCCAAACAACTATCCCCTATTCTTTGACAACACCCAGCTATCACCCTCCTCAACACTAAACATCCTCGGTCTATCCTTAACTCAAAATCTCAACTGGAAACTTCATATCTCATCTCTTACTAAATCAGCTTCCTCGAGGCTGGGCGTTCTGTACCGTCTCCGCCAGTTCTTCTCCCCTGCACAGTTACTGTCCATATACAGGGGCCTTGTCCGCCCTCGTATGGAGTATGCATCTCATGTGTGGGGGGGCTCCACTCACACAGCTCTTCTGGACAGAGTGGAGGCTAAGGCTCTTCGTCTCATCAGCTCTCCTCCTCATACTGATAGTCTTCTACCTCTTAAATTCCGCCGCAATGTTGCCTCTCTTTCTATCTTCTATCGATATTTCCACGCTGACTGCTCTTCTGAACTTGCTAACTGCATGCCTCCCCCCCTCCCGCGGCCCCGCTGCACTCGACTTTCTACTCATGCTCATCCCTATACTGTCCAAACCCCTTATGCAAGAGTTAACCAGCATCTTCACTTTTTCATCCCTCACGCTGGTAAACTCTGGAACAATCTTCCTTCATCTGTATTTCCTCCTGCCTACGACTTGAACTCTTTCAAGAGGAGGGTATCAGGACACCTCTCCTCCCGAAATTAACCTCTGATTTGGACACTCCTTTAACCTCTGTTCGGGAGCAGTGAGTAGCGGGCCTTTTTTTCTTTTTTTTTTCTTTGCGCCCTTGAGCTGTCTCCTTAGCTGTAAAAAAAAAAAAAAAAAAAATTGGTGTGCTGGATATCCCTTCACTGGTAGCCTGGTAACATACACTCCCAGGTCTCTGCCTCTGTGGTGGATGGTGGAGTGTTTCCCATGTGGTATTGGTGTGCTGGATATCCCTTCACTGGTAGCCTGGTAAAATATAGTCCCAGGTCTTTCTCTGCCTCTGTGGTGGATAGTGGAGTGTTTCCCATGTGGTATTGGTGTGCTGGATTTCCCTTCACTGGTAGCCTGGTAACATACACTCCCAGGTCTCTGCCTCTGTGGTGGATAGTGGAGTGTTTCGCATGTGGCATTGGTGTGCTGGATATCCCTTCACTGGTAGCCTGGTAAATACACTCCCAGATCTTTCTCTGCCTTTGTGGTGGATAGTGGAGTGTTTCCCATGTGGTATTGATGAGCTGGATATCCTTTTACTGGTAGCCTGGTAACATACACTCCTAGGTCTTTCTCTGCTTCTGTGGTGGATAGTGGAGTGTTTCCCATGCGGTACTGGTGTGCTGGGTATCCCTTCACTAGTAGCCTGGTAACATACACTCCCAGGTCTTTCCCTGCCTCTGTGGTGGATAGTGGAGTGTTTCGCATGTGGCATTGGTGTGCTGGATATCCCTTCACTGGTAGCCTAGTAACATACACTCCCAGGTCTTACTCTGCCTCTGTGGTGGATAGTGGAGTGTTTCCCATGTGGTACTGGTGTGATGGATATCCCTTCACTGGTAGCCTGGTAACACACACTCCCAGATCTTTCTCTGCCTCTGTGGTGGGTAGTGGAGTGTTTCCCATGCGGTATTGGGGTGCTGGATTTCCCCTCCCAAGGTGCAGGACTTTACATTTTCCTTCAAAAATGCAAATAGCGCGTGACATCAAAACAAACTTATAAAAATTCTTCAGATACATCAGATAGAAAAGAAAGTAAAATCCAGTATTGGTCCACTGACAGATGATGACACTGGTTCTGTAACTCAGGACAGTAAACAGATGGCCAGAATCTTCAACAGTAACTTCGCATCCGTATTCACAGTCGAGGACATCGAAACCATTCCCGAGAGCCCTGACCCGCCGAGTGAGATCACACCCCTGGAAATTGGCACAATATGCGACCAAGAAGTTAAAAAGTATTTGGACAAATTCGACACGAGCAAGTCAACGGGACCCGACGGTTTGTCACTACGGATATCAAAAGAGCTAAAACAACAAATACTTCAGCCACTCACTAACATATTCAACCAGTCTGTTAAATTGAACAAGGTCCCGGAAGACTGGAAGATGGCGAACGTGTCACCGATTTTCAAAAAAGGAGACAAGAGCGTTGCATTAAACTACAGGCCCATAAGTTTGACATCAGTGGCAGGAAAAATACTCGAAAAGATTATTAAAGACAAACTTGTCAAGTTTCTAGAAGACAATAATGTAATCTCCGACACCCAGCATGGCTTCAGAAACAAGCGCTCATGCCTAACAAATTTATTAGACTTCTTCCAAGGTATATATAATAACTGGGATGCCCACATCCCTAGTGATGTTATATACCTGGACTTACAGAAAGCCTTCGACAAGCTACCGCACGAGCGACTTCTTAAGAAACTGCACTCGGCGGGCATTGGAGCCAATCTGATCGCGTGGATAAGAGATTGACAACGACAGAAAACAACGAGTACTACTAAACGGAGAGCCTTCCGATTGGCTTCCAGTCACTAGTGGAGTGCCTCAAGGGTCGGTGCTGGGATCCATTCTCTTCATCATATATATCAACGACCTCGAATCAGGATTGAAATCAACAATATCGAAATATGCTGATGACACCAAGGTGGGTGGAAATGCCCTCACAAAGACCGACTGCGAAATCATTCAGAAAGACCTCAATCACATTATCGAATGGTCAGAAAAATGGCAAATGTCCTTTAATGTTGACAAATGCAAAGTCATGCACATTGGGTCCAGAAATAGTAACCACACATACATCATGAATGGGAAACCTCTGCAAGCGATGCAGGAGGAAAAGGATCTTGGAGTCACTATCAGCAGTGACCTGAAACACGCGAATCACTGTAAAAAAGCATACAACAAAGCCAACACTATGCTCGGGTTCATAGCGAGGAACTTCGAGTGTAAAACGCCAGACGTGATGCTATCCTTGTATAATTCCATGGTAAGACCGCACCTCGAGTATGCAGTACAGTTCTGGTCTCCTAATTACAGAAAGGACATTGATTTATTGGAAAGGATTCAACGACGCGCCACAAAGATGATTCCAACCTTAAGGGCTCAACCGTACGAGGAACGACTCAAGCAACTCAATCTCTTTAAATTGGAGAAAAGACGCTTGCGAGGGGATATGATTCAAGTCTTCAAGTATCTGAAAAAGTTCAATAACGTCGATTTCTCCAAATTCTTTGAGCTGCAAACCAACCTAAGAACTAGAAATAACGGCTTACCCATTCAGTCGAGTCGATGTAACACAGACATCGGAAGGAGTTTCTTTTCAAACCGAGTCATTCGTCACTGGAACAATCTTCCTTCAGAAGTAGTAAATGCGAATACCATCAACTCCTTCAAATACAGAATCGACCGTCACTTCGCTGCGTCAGGAGTGAACTGAATATTGAGGTACATATTTTCAGACAGATTGCAGCAAGACCTCAACCTATATTCATACAATTCTCCCACACAACCTGTATTGCAAGTAGCGTAAGTTAACAATAGAGTAAAGCAACAGTTAATGTCCGCATGACAGGTAGAGTGAGGTGTGGGTACAGTAAGGTGACAGGTTACTGGTGCGTGCCTAGTACCGCCGGTAAAACGAGGATCAAGCCTCCACCTGTGCCCCTGAAACTACACCTCACCCACCGTCAGTATTAGGGGGGATTCTGGGGCTGCCCTGTGTAGGCCACTCGTCCTCTCCCAGTCTCCCTGTATTTCTATGTTCTTGTATATGTTCCTCAATATCGAAGTGCTTTCATCTGCTCCCCAGGCCCCTAGTGGCTGTCGAGCATATTAAATCACCAAAGCGGGCAATCACGTAATGAGCCAATAGGCTTTCTGTTACCTGCATTCCCATGTTTCCATGTTTCATTGAATTGTAGCAGCCACTTATTGCTCCACTCCTGTAGCTTGGTGATGTATTCTGGTAGGAAACCTGCATCCAAGGGGTTGAGAGTAACTGAAACGATAGAAAACATTATAGCTATTGCTCTTGTGTGTGTGTGTGTGTGTGTGTGTGAGAAAGAGAGAGAGAGAGAGAGAGAGAGAGAGAGAGAATGGAGGAAAATAGCAAAATACAGAAGAAGAGGAGGAAGAATATGGTCAGGGAATGCCGGGAGGAATTTCTATAGAGAGAAGAAGAAAAAGAAGACTTGAGTTAATTCCTCCTCCCACGCCTCTCACTTCTCGTATGTTCCTCGTTTTCTTATTCTTTCCTCTTCCTCTTCTACTTTTTCATACATCATCCCTTGTATTTCTGTTTCTTTCACTTCACACCTTCTCCTTGCCTTCCCCTCCCTTCCATCCTCTTCCCTTCCCTTCCATCTGCTTCCCTCACCTTCCTTCCATTGCCTTCCCTTCCCTTCCCTTAATTAACTCCCCATCCTTCCCTTTCCCTTCCCATACCTTACCTACCCTTTCCTTCCCTTCCATCATCTTCCCTTTCCTTCCCTTCCATCATCTTTCCTTCCTTCTCTTACCTTCCCATTCCTTCCATTACCTCCTCTTACCTTTTCTTATTTTCCCTACCCTTCTCACCGCTTCCCTTCCCTTTCCTTCCCTTCCCTTACCATCCTTTCCCTTCCCTTACTTTCTTCCCCTTCCCTTCCATCAGCTTCCCTTCCCTTGCCTTTTTTTCCCTTTCCCTTCCCTTGCCTTTCCTCACCTTCCTTTTCCTTCCCTTCCATCACCTTCCCTTCCCTTGCCTTGCCTTCCCTCACCTACCTTTCCCTTGCCTTGTCTTCCCTTCCCTTGCCTCACCCTCCCTTCCCTTCCCTCACCTTCCCTTCTCTCACCTTCCCTTCCCTCCCTTTGCCTTTCCTTTCCTGCCCTTTCCTGCCCTTCCCTTTGAGTCCCATCTCTTCCCTTTCCTGCCCTTCCCTCACTATCCTTGCCTTCCCATCCCTCACCTTCCCTTTCCATTCCAATACCTTCCCTTCCCTTCCCTTCCCTTTCCTTCCCTCACCTTCCCTTTCCTTCCTTTGCCTTTCACTCCCTTATCATCCCTCACCTCCCCTAACTTTCCCTTCCTTTCCCCTCCGCTCACTACCCTTCCCTTCCCCTCCCTTCCCTTACATGACTCAACAAACAGCCAAGACTTCAGGTAAGCACACACACTCACTTCACATTTGAGGTGTCGGTGTGTGCGCGGAGCGGCTGGGCAGAGGATAGCGCTCCCGCCCTCCGCTTCGTGTACAGCAGGAAGGCGGTGAGGCCGAAGACGATGGTGGCCAGGCAGGTGAGGGAGGCGGCGACGATGAAGGCGACACCCGCGCTGGAACGGGAGGAAGAGGCGGTGAGGAGCAGGAAAAGGAGAAATATGCAAGATGTGTAAGACTATAGAGAAACGAAGGAGAGGAAAAAGAGGAAAGAACAAGCCGATGGAAAAGAAGGAAGAAAAGCAAGATGTGAAACTAGGGAGGAAAAAAAGAAGAAAGAACATTAGGGAAAACAAGGAAGAAAAGGAGAGAGAAGCAAGGTATAAAACTAGGAATAAAGAAAGAGGAAGAAAGAATAGGGAGAAGCGTCGATGGAAAACAAGGAAGAAGAAGAAGAGGGAAGGAAGAAAGCAAGGAAAGGAGGGAAGGAAGGAGAGGAGAGAAATGAAGGAAGAGAGAAAAGGACAGGAGAGAGAGAGAGAGCCAGAGCCTTCGACAGGGTTTGGCACCAAGGCCTCATCGCCAAGCTGAGGAGCCTAGGTGTGCGAGGCGCCCTCCTGAAACTCATTGGGGACTACCTCCATGACAGGGCATTACAGGTGGTGATTATCGGCCACACCTCAAGCCACCACCCCATCAATGCAAGCGTGCCCCAGGGCAGCGTACTCGGGACTCTACTGTGGAATGCTTATTTCAGTGACATTCTCCAGCTCATCCCAGAGGCCCAGGCATACGCTGACGACTGTACCCTTGCCTTCACCAGCCAGGCAAAAAGACAAGGAATGAAAGAAAGGGAAAGAAAATGAAGCAAGGAGGGAAGGAATGAAGGAACAAAAGGAAGCCAGGAATCACAGAAAACAGCCCACACGTACTCCTTACCAGCATTCCCCAGGGCACGAGAGACAGCAGGGTCACAGTACTGAAGACAAGGAAGGATAGAAAGGAATATAATATGAAGCAAGGAGGGAAGAAATGAAGGAAAAAGGAAGCCAGGCATCGCAGAAAAAACCCACCCTCCTTACCAGCATTCCCCAGGGCACGAGAGACAGGGGGGGGACCCACAGTACTGAAGACAAGGAAGGACAGGAAGGAAAAGAAAACGAAGCAAGGAGAGATGAAATGAAGGCAAAAAGGAGGCCAGAAATCACAGAAAACAACACAGGCACCAGGGAAGGAAGGAAGGACAAGAAAGGACTGAGCTGCCCCTTTGATGAAAAAAAAATAACAAGAAGACAAGGAATGAAAGAAAGGGAAAGAAAATGAAGCAAGGAGAGAAGGAATGAAAGAAAAAAGGAAGCCAGAAATCACAGAAGACAAAGCCACCCTCCTTACCGGCATTCCACAGGGCACGTCAGTGAGGACGACCACAGCATTGACGAGGTACATCACGAACAACATGTCACTGAACCAGAAGCTGCCCATGGACGAGAAGGAGATCCAGTCCGAGGTGCCGCCGCGAGGGTGTTCAGAGACCATGACAGAGACGAACACCTGCACTGCGATGACCTGTGGGGGATGGAGCGTTGATTGGGGGAACGTTGGGGTTGGGGTGAGTGTGTGGGTGTAGGGATGGCTAGGGAAAGTATGTGGGGAGAAGGAAGGAGGGAGGGAAGGAAAAAAAAGGTAAGGAAAGGAAAGAGAAGGGGAGGGGCTTAAAAGGAAGAGGGATGGCTAGGAAAAGTATGGGGAAGGAGAGAAAATAAAGGAGAGGAAAGAAAGAAAAGGAGAGGAGGGAAGGAAGGAAGGCAGAAAAAAAAGGAAGAAAAGGAAAAGGAATGAAAGGAAAGGAAGGCAGAATAAAAAAAAAGAAAAAACTGGGAAAGAACGGAAAGGAGGGAAGGAAGGAAAAAAAGGAGTGAAAGGAAAGGAAAGAGAATGGGGAGGAGCTTACCAAGAAGGGGGAGGGGCTTAATGAGAAGGGGGCGGGGCTAATACGCCAACTTAAGCTAAACACACTCACCAGATGTAATAGATTCAGCCTTTCTTATTATGTTTCTATGGGAAGGAGGGTCGAGGGACTTATAGGGAAGGGGGAGGAGCTTAAGGAGAAAGGGGCGGGGCTTATAGGGAAGGGGGAAGGGAATACAAAGGAATACGAAGGAAACATGGAAACATGGAAACGCAGGCAACAGAAAGCCTATTGGCTCATTACGAGGTTGCCCGCTTTGGTGATTTAATCTGCTCGACAGCCTGGGGCCTGGGGAGCAGATGAAAGCACCTCGACATTGAGGAGCAGATGAAAGCGCCTCGATATTGAGGAGCAGATGAAAGCAACTCAATATTCAGTTTACTCCCGACGCAGCGAAGTGACGGTCGATTCTATATTTGAAGGAGTTGATAGTATTCGCATTTACTACTTCTGAAGGAAGATTGTTCCAGTGACGGATGACTCGGTTTGAAAAGAAACTCCTTCCGATGTCTGTGTTACATCGACTAGACTGAATGGGTAAACCGTTATTTCTAGTTCTTAGGTTGGTTTGCAATTCAAAGAAATTGGAGTAATCGACGTTATTGAATTTTTTTAGATACTTGAAGACTTGAATCATATCTCCTCGTAGGCGTCTTTTCTCCAATGTAAAGAGATTGAGTCGCTTGAGTCGTTCCTCGTACGGTTGAGCCCTTAAGGTTGGTATCATTTTCGTGGCGCGTCGTTGAATCCTTTCCAGTAAATCAATGTCCTTTCTGTAATTAGGAGACCAGAACTGTACTGCATACTCGAGGTGCGGTCTTACCATGGAATTATACAAGGATAGCATCACGTCTGGCGTTTTACACTCGAAGTTCCTCGCTATGAACCCGAGCATAGTGTTGGCTTTGTTGTATGCTTTTTACAGTGATTCGCGTGTTTCAGGTCACTGCTGATAGTGACTCCAAGATCCTTTTCCTCCTGCATCGCTTGCAGAGGTCTCCCATTCATGATGTATGTGTGTTTACTATTTCTGGACCCAATGTGCATGACTGCATTTGTCAACATTAAAGGACATTTGCCATTTTTCCGACCATTCGATAATGTGATTGAGGTCTTTCTGAATGATTTCGCAGTCGGTCTTTGTGAGGCCTTTCCCCCCACCTTAGTGTCATCAGCAAATTTCGATATTGTGGATTTCAGTCCTGATTCGAGGTCGTTGATATATATGATGAAGAGAATGGGTCCCAGCACTGACCCTTGAGGCACTCCACTAGTGACTGGAAGCCAATCGGAAGGCTGTCCGTTGAGTAGTACTCGTTGTTTTCTGTCGGTGAGCCAATCTCTTATCCACGCGATCAGATTGGCTCCAATGCCCGCCGAGTGCAGTTTCTAAGGAGTCGCTCGTGCGGTACCTTGTCGAAGGCTTTCTGAAAGTCCAGGTATATAACATCACTGGGGATGTGGGCATCCCAGTTCTTATATATACCTTGGAAGAAGTCTAATAAATTCGTTAGGCAGGAGCGCTTGTTTCTGAAGCCATGCTGGGTGTCGGAGATTGCATTATTGTCTTCTAGAAACTTAACAAGTTTGTCTCTAATAATCTTTTCGAGTATTTTTCCTGCCACTGATGTCAAACTTATGGGCCTGTAGTTTAATGCAACGCTTTTGTCTCCTTTTTTGAAAATTGGTGTTACGTTCGCCATCTTCCAGTCTTCCGGGACCTTTTTCAATTGAACAGACTGGTTGAATATGTTAGTGAGTGGCTGAAGTATTTGTTGTTTAAGCTCTTTTAATAACCGCGGGGACAAACCGTCAGGTCCTGTTGACTTGTTCGTGTCGAGTTTATCCAAATACTCTTTCACTTCTTGGTCGCATATTGAGTCAATTTTCAGGGGCGTGATTCCCCTCGGCGGGTCAGGGTTCTCGGGCATGGTTTCGATGTTCTCGACTGTGAATACGGATGCGAAGTTACTGTTGAGGATTCTGGCCATCTGTTTACTGTCCTGAGTTGCAGCTCCAGTCTCGTCTGTCAGGGGACCAATATTGGATTTTACTTTCTTTTTCGATCTGATGTATGTGAAGAATTTTTTTGAGTTTGTCTTGATGTCACGCGCTATTTGTTTTTCGTAGTTGCGTTTACTACTCCGAATAAGGGTGCGACAAGCTCTGAGGCTGTTGTGGTACTGAGTACGGGCTTCGGCCGTGTCATTCTCTTTCATTAGGTTATAATTCCTTTTTTTTAAGTTTACCGCCCTATTTATTTCTCTGGTCATCCACGGTGGATCTACGGCACCATTTACTCGCCTGGGTTTCGTCGGCACTGTAGCCTTTTCTACTCCCAAAAGCTTATCTTTGAAGTTGTTCCACACGTTG
Organism: Eriocheir sinensis; assembly: GCF_024679095.1. Taxonomy (NCBI): domain Eukaryota; kingdom Metazoa; phylum Arthropoda; class Malacostraca; order Decapoda; family Varunidae; genus Eriocheir; species Eriocheir sinensis. The sequence goes on along the minus strand of NC_066514.1, from coordinate 19,851,407 downwards.
TCGATTGTATTGTCGGTTAGGTGAAGTTGGTCCCAGGTCGCGGAGGAAGCAGCTCACGGGCTAGGTTGAAATTTGCTTTTTTGTAGTCTGGTATCACTGACGGATTGTCTACGAGTTTGTGACTTATGTTGACATTGAAACGGATTAAGTGGTGATCGCAACCGTTAATTTTTTCACCAACTTCACAGTCGCGAATGAGGTCGGGGTCGCTTACTAATACCAGATCCAGCAGATTGTTTTCTCTTGTTGGTTGAGTTACAACTTGAGTGAGGAACGAATCCTCCACCATTTCTATAAGCCTGTTACCCTCTTGATCTCCAGTCAATTGTCCCCAGTCAATGTTAGGGCAATTAAAGTCCCCAATTATTATTGCTTGTTTACTTTGTGTTAAAGAGTGAAGCTCTTCGTACAGGGCAGTGTCATCGGCTGCTTGTTGTTTTGGAGGCCTGTATACGATCGCAAGTGTTAGTTTCTTATTATTCGCAGTTATTTCCACATAGACGGAGTCGTAATTCTCTGCATCCTGTTTGTCTATTTTTATGGCAGGGAGCGTACTTTTTACGTAGCAAGGAAGAACATACAGCAGAAGACCTCTCGGTCTATGGCGAGGGTGTCTGTTTACTACCGCTACTACTAGTAATCTACGTGTGGTATTACAGGACAGAATAGATGAAGGCTCCTCCCCACACCTCTCCTCCGGCAACGTGCCGGCAGGAAATAGTTAGAAGAGAACACCATGTACCTTTAAGGAAGAAAGGGACATGGAAATTTTACAGTAAAGAGAGAAATAAGAGGAAATTACTACCCTTAACTTACACTACTGGTAACCTAAGCTGTGGGGGAAAATGACTTTATTACATAAGAACATAAGAACATAGAAATACAGGGAGACTGGAAGAGGACGAGTGGCTTACACAGGGCAGCCCCAGAATCCCCCCTAATACTCACGATGGGTGAGGTGTAGTTTCAGGGGCACAGGTGGAGGTTTGATCCTCATTTTACCGGCGGTACTATGCTCGCACCAGTACCCTGTCACCTTACTGCACCCACACCTCACTCCACCTGTCATGCGGACATTAACTGTTGCTTTACTCTATTGTTAACTTATGCTACTTGCAATATAGGTTGTGGGGGAGAATAATATGGATTTAGGTTGAGATCTTGCTGGAATCTGTCTGAAAACATGCGAAGAAGGGTCAGTATAATCTTATATTCTTGAAGTAATTATCCAATGAAGACTTGAAGCTATTGATACTCTGTGTGCTAACTACTGACAGTGGGAGTCTATTCCAGTGATCGAC
>NC_066514.1:19790978-19840978 GCF_024679095.1 Eriocheir sinensis | reverse complement strand
ATTTTCAGTGTTACAGCTAAATACAATAACACATACATTGCCTAATGTATGCCAGAGGAACCTCAGATTTACCCTAAAACTCCCTTCTCTCGTCTCCAACCACCCAGCATTTTGGGCTGGGCTAATTGAGCCCCCAATGTTTCAAGGTCCTAAAAAAAACTATTATTATTATTTTTATTATTATTATTATTATCATTATTTTTATCATTATTATTATTATTATTATTATTATTATTATTATTATTATTATTATTATTATTATTAGTAGTAGTAGTATGGGCGACTTGTAAAGCTCATGTCACCAGATGTCTCCACTGGCAGTCGACCACCCGAGATTTTCCCTGAAAATATCTCTTAATTACCGTAAATCCCCTGCGTTCTTTCTTGGCAAACTATAAATACACATCAATACATAAATTGTTTGTATAAAAATGTAGTGGATATGTTTCTTTCTCTACACAAGACGAAAATAATGCCGATATGACGGTACTTGACAACTCCACAGAACGTCCCAATGTCAGGACGTGACACACTTGGGGTCACTTTGTTGTCGCCGTCGTGCCGTGAGGAGTCCTCGCTGCCCCTCGCTGCCACAACACCGGCCAATCATCGCAGCCCTAAGCAACAGCAACAGGTATTATATGGCGTGTGACTTTTGGTTTTGCTTTTTAAAGTACAATAGATTTCAGATACACCATAGGGTGAATAACTAACGTGCCAGCTGATGTAAACAAAATTAGCACCATCCTGGGTATAGGACTGTCGTCAGAAGCCATGTGCACGCCCTCAAATTGTTCTTGGCCAAATTTTCATCGCAAGAGAACACGGACACACCCAATGCAGGTACTCAGGACATGCAGCAATGCAAGCAGAAATATTTTCGAAGCCTTTTTCTGCTTAAATTTTCATTACTTTCAAGCAAGGACGTGTTTCTTTCCACCCGAGTTGTCAAGTACCGTCATATCGGCATTATTTTCGTCTGGTGTAGAGAAAGAAACATATCCACTACATTTTTTATACAAACAATATCAGTTTCTGTATTGATGTGTACTTATAGTTTGCCAGAAAGAACGGGGGATTTACGGTAATTAACCTAGATAGGTAATCATGTAAATCCTGCCGCCACTTCATACTTTGGGGTTGATTGGACCCCAAGGGAAATAAAATACACAGAAAATTAGGTAATGATTCTTTTGAAAGACTTAAACTAGTCACTTGATGTTTAAGCCTCCTGTGTAATTTCAACCTCTGTTTTAGTAGAAAACAGGTCACCTCTCATCCCGAAATTGATCTATCTTTCGGCCACTCTTAACTCTTTTGTAGGAGCAGTGAGTAGCGGGCTTTTTTTTCATTATTGTTTCCTTCTTTTTTGCCCTTGAACTGCTTCCTCTGCCTTGCCACTCTACCGCCGGGCTCAGGAAACCACCCATGGGCGCCCCCCTCCCCCCAGACAATTTTTGCGAGAGCCATATGACCACTGCAGTTGCGGCGACATGATCCTACAACCTAATCAATCAAGTAGGTCAAGAAATTCCGCTCAGTCCACCTTCAAAAATATCATTAGTTCCCAGTGGCGATTTTAGACTTTCAGGAGCCATTGGAGGTGTTCTGCCCTCCCCAACACACTTAGTCTACTCCCTCTTGTATTTACTCGGGGTCAGTTCCTATTCCTAACAAGCAAGAATAGGTCAGGAAAGTCCGCTGAGTCCACCTTGAAAAACATCATTAGTTCCCAGTGGCGATTTCAGGAGCCATAGGAGAGAGTATTTAAGTACCTCTCCCCCGCCACACACAGTCTACTCCCTTTAGTATTTACCCGGGGTTAGTTCCTCTGCCTAACACACAAGAATAGGTCCGGAAATTCCGTTGAGTCCATCTTCAAAATTATTAATAGTTCCAAGTGGCGATTTTAGACTTTCAGGAGCCATAGGAGGGAAATTTTAAGTCTACTCCCTCTTGTATTTTTCCGGGGTTAGTTCCTATGGGTGATATAGTACAGCCTGTGCCTAAGAAGGGTGACCGTTCCAATCCCTCAAACTACCGCCCTATAGCTTTACTTTCCTGTCTCTCTAAAGCTTTTGAATTAATCCTTAACCGGAAGATTCAAAAGCACCTTTCCACTTCTAACCTTCTATCTGATCGCCAGTATGGGTTCCACAAGGGGCTTTCTACTGGCGATCTTCATGCTCTCTTAACTGACTCTTGGTCATCCTCTCTTAGCCGTTTCGGTGAAACTTTCTCTGTTGCACTAGACATATCGAAAGCCTTCGATAGAGTCCGGCACCAGTCTTTGCTTTCTAAATTGCCCTCATTCGGATTCTATCCCTCTCTCTGTTCCTTTATCTCCAGTTTCCTTTCCGGCCGATCTATCTCTGCGGTGGTAGACGGTCACTGCTCTTCCCCTAATCCTATCAACAGTGGCGTTCCACAGGGCTCTGTCCTATTACCCACTCTCTTCCTGTTATTCATCAATGATCTTCTTTCCATAGCAAACTGTCCTGTCCACTCGTACGCCGACGACTCCACTCTGCATTATTCAACTTCTTTCAGTAGAAGACCATTACAACAGGAAGTACACGACTCCAGGCTGGAGGCTGCAGAACGCTTAACCTCAGACCTTGCTATCATATCCGATTGGGGCAGAAGGAACCTTGTGTCCTTCAATGCCTCCAAAACTAAATTTCTCCACCTATCAACTCGACACAATCTTACAAACACCTATCACCTATTTTTCGACAACACTCCGCCCTCGTATGGAGTATGCATCTCACGTGTGGGGGGGCTCCACCCACACAGATCTTCTGGACAGAGTGGAGGCTAAGGCTCTTCGTCTCATCAGCTCTCCTCCTCCTACTGATAGTCTTCTACCTCTTAAATTCCGCCGCGATGTTGCCTCTCTTTCTATCTTCTATATTTCCACGCTGACTGCTCTTCTGAACTTGCTAACTGCATGCCTCCGCCCTCCCGCCTCCCCTGCTGCCCCTCCCGCAGCCCCGCTACACGACTTTCTACTCATGCTCATCCCTACACTGTCCAAACCCTATGCAAGTTAGTTAGCATCTTATTCTTTCTTTCATCCCTCACGCTGGTAAACTCTGGAACAATCTTCCTTCATCTGTATTTCCTCCTGCCTACGACTTGAACTCTTTCAAGAGGAGGGTATCAGGACACCTCTCCTCCCGAATTTGACCTCATTTGATTCTTTTTTGGGAGCAACGAGTAGCGGGCTTTTTTTTATTATTGTTTACTTTTGTGTGCCCTTGAGCTGCCTCCTTTGTTGTAAAAAAAAATAGTGACTGTGATGCGAAATTCTGCTGGTGATGAAAGTCTTTAAGCGGAGAGTTCAATATCAAATCCGTTTCTGGTTAATCTTTGGGACTTATCTATCACACTTTTTTCCGTTTGGGGTAATGTAGTTTAGAGAGTTTTGTTTCCTGTTGTTATGTTTGTGTGTGATTTTACCCTTGACAACCTCCTGTGATGTAAGAAATAACTAAAGAATCAGACAAGCAATGGGTACTAACGCGTTGACTTGGACTAATCTATCACACTTTTCCGTTCGGGGTGCTGTAGTTTGTGGTCTTTTTTTTCCCTGTTTGTTTTTGTGTGTTTTTGCCCTTGGCAGCTTCCCCTGATGTAAGATAGGAACTAAAGAATCTGATAGACAGAGGGGACTAATGCGTTGACCCGGACTTAGGCTATCTATCAGTTATCCGTTTGAGGAGCAGTAGCCTAATTTTTCGATCTTTTTTCCCCTCTGATGATTTTTACGTGTGTTTGTGCCTTTGGCTGCTTCCTCTGATGTAAGAAAGTAACTAAAGAATCAGACAGACAAAGGAGACTAGTGCGTTGACTTGGTTTTGGGGTCTTTTTTCCCTCTCCTGATTTTTACGTGTTTGTGCCTTTGACTGCTTCCTCTGATGTAAGAAAATAACTAAAGAATCAGACAGACAAAGGAGACTAGTGCGTTGAATTGTATTGCTTGTAGATACAACCGGAGCTGATAGTTTAGGTCTTGGCATGTGACAGAGGAGCTTGGAAACATGGCACTGAATTATCGGCCTTTGCAACTCCTTAAAGATGTATAGAAAGTAATCCTCGAGCAGTATCGTTGGGAGTTGAGGCTCTGATGATAAAGGGGACAGGATATCCTACCTTCCTGCAGGACTCTACGCTGGTACTTGCCTCTATCAAAACTTTTAAGGATTGTTTCTATTTTATTTGCAGCATAATTCTGAACAGCTGGTACACACATATTGCGAGCTGAACATACATAGAATTTGGAAAGTCACAATTCATGTCTGCTGAAATGTTAAGTTTTATGTAATCTCTCTATTTACGTTTGTGCATTTTTTTTTTTTTTCTTTGCAGAAGGGTGCTCTGGCATCAAGCCCAAGAAGAAGGATAATTGAATACTCTGCAGAGGATCAGCGTGCACGGCGCACGTGCAGGAAGTACGTGCATGAAGGTGAGGCAGGTCAGGTCAAGGGCATGTCAGGGCAGGGTCAGTCCTGGGTCAGGGCTAAGTGAAGAGAGGGCGGGAATCACTCAAAAGTAGGTAACTAGTATGAACACACACACACACACACACACACACACGACTACTCACCCTTAGAACACAGCAGATGTAGTCATCAGTGCCGCAATTGCCTTCCATAAAATGACGATATCCCTCGGGACATAGATCTGTGGAAAGTATTCCAGTTGGTATACACATTGTATATCATTATTAATCTGGTGATGTTCAGTTAAGAACAAGGAATGGTAGTGGTAATTCGGATTTGTAAGGTAAGCATTAGGTAAGCAAAGTTAATTTAAAGCACAGTGAAGAAGGATTCGATCGTCTGATAAGTTGATGACAAGGCAAACTTAGCTTGGAGAGTTTGAATTCGCCAGGGCGCCTCTTGCAATCAGCCACCGACGAGGGCACACCTTCAGACCTGCGCTCCTACTTTGTTATTATCTTGAGAAGCATATTGAACAGAAAGGCCAAAAGCAAACAAAAATTACCAGTCCCAGTCCCTTAACCACAAGGCAGCCCTTGGAACGCACGTCGTATCCCATCAGTCATCTTGCCTGGGACTTGAACGACTCATACCTCAACCCACATCTCCCTACGCTCGGAAATTCTGCAGAGCTAATTGCATGATTAGTGCTGTACAATTCTATGTCTTAGCCTGAGGTATAGGAACTAGGGAGTTCAACAGACATAACTCACCGTGAGGAAAGTATGTCAGTCCAGATACTTGAGTTGGGTTGACGCATATCCCATTCTTACAGGCACACGAATCGTCTGGCTCACAGGTCTTGCAACACGTGCATAAACCACAGTCATCATCTGTTATGTATTCATTTCCACCGTCGCACACATCAGCACTAGAAACGCATTCCCCCGGGTTGGGGCCATCAAGACAGGGGCCGATCTGAGTGCACTGTTGAGGGGAGAAAGGTGGGGTGAAGGGGAGTTAAGCAAGTAGAGGACGGAAGGGAAGGTATTGAGCAAGGAATAGGCAAGGGCAATAATTGTCAGTCCATACAAAGCAAATCTTGAAAGCCATCCACAAGTTATCATATTCGTAAGTCTTTTATCTAAATCATTCTCCTGTTTGTTTATGACACAGTCTTTGCTGATTTCATTCTCAACCAACAAAATAGCACACCAAAGTTATTTAATATTTCCGAGTTGGATTACTCTCACACCAAAGTTATTTAATATTTCCGAGTTGGATTGCTCTAGGCTTATAATTATATTTATCAATTGTTGAATATATAGGTGAGAGAAAAAAACTACATTGCCTTGTATATCACCAGGGAGAGTATGCCATGAAACAACTTTGGGTTTATCTTTTAGAATAAAAGTATCCTTGACATCCCACCTTGCATTTGGAAAAAGTAATGGTTGATAAGAGTAGATGTAGAAAGTGTCCCGCTTCAAATACCGTCAAAACTGAACTCTGAACTGAAGAAAGCCTAGTTATGTAATATAAGCAAAGTTAAAGTGCGTGACTCCTACGGGCGCCAGCGTGCTGGCGTTATATATAGGCTACTTACTGTTCTAAGTTCGGATTGACAGACGTCCAGAGCCAGCAGTGTCAGTAGTCCTACTATAAGCGCAGTCCTCATCGCGGCTTATGGTTGCGGAGAGAAACAGAAACAGTAGTTGACAATGTGGCATTCGTAGTGCAACTACATAAAAAAATTAGGACATGCAGTAATGGATACAAGGCCGATAAAAGGTTCAATAAACAGATGAAAAGAAGCTTGGCACGAAAGGTTGTATTGATTAGGTGAGCAGGAGTAGCGGAACGAATTTAGTGGTCATGTGATCAGAGCAACTGAAGGAACTTAAGCCTAGAGGGGAGGATAGCAGTTTTTTTGGAATGCCTTTTTCTTTTTTACGTTCAACCACAGCACCAGCACAGACGCTCCTGATGGGGCGTGTTGGACGGGCAAGACTGTGATAAGTCCTCAGGCTCAGCGCTTACCTTGCTGATCACACCTTTTGCTTTCCAACTTTTTTTGTGTGTGTAGGCAGTTGCGGCTTCACCTGGTGTCGATGATCTCTGCGGTGACAGGCAAACAGACAGACAGAGCTGGTGGTCGTGCTGCAGGGCGGGCGTGGTCGTGGTGGAGTCGCAGGCCGCAGCAGCAGTGTAACTGTCCTAGCGGAGTCGCCCTTTCAATACCTGCATGTGGGGCGGAGCGCGGCGCGGCGCGGCCACCTGTGCTGCCTTACAAGTGTGTGGGGTTTTTTCTTCTATATTTATTTAGGCATTCATTTATGTTATTCCCATTTCATTTATACTCATTTTCATTGTTATCATTTTTTATTATTTTATTATATGTACTTTTTTTTGTGTTGAGCCAAAACAAACTCGGCAACTTATACTAAAGCTGCGCGTGGCCTCGGTGTTCATCTCCGTCACATTGGCCAATGAGCATGGCGGGTAGTAACCCATTACCCCGGGACAGGGCCATTGTGACATCCGGGTTCCAACAGTTTAGCTCCCCAGGTTTCCTCAGGTATACCCATTTATCGGCCAGGACGATAGGGCAGCCACTAAGTGAAAGCAGCCAAAATCATTGTAAATTGGCGGATTGACTTGGCCCACGTTGTCAAAGACTCGCTCATCACGAGTGCATGACGCTGTCGCTATTTGTGCGAAGGACGATGATCCATGTCTTCCAGTCGTTCGTGCGACATCGAATGTTTGATGCCTTCAGGCACCGAAATCACGATATTTGCCGTAACGATACCACTGTGGCTATAACCGAGACAATTTACGTTTTCATGAACGTGAAAAGTGTTTCAGGAGATAATCTGAAGTTAACATTGCGTTGACAAGAGAGTCCCTGCTAAAATCCTATCCATGTCCATTACTATTATACCTTCTGTCAAGGTAAAGAGAATGAAAGGTAGGTTCACTAGGGGGGGCGGGGTGGCGAGGTACCTAAATTTGTCTCTTCTGCGCATGACGTCAGGTGAAAGAAGGACTGATGGGTCCGGACATGCCCGGCATGGCAGAGAGGTCAGTCGCGCGCCAGCCTCCTGACCTGGCTCCTCACTCACTCAATGGGAAACTTAGCTAAAGTGTATTTTCTTTCATTATGCCATTTTTTTTGTATTGTGCGCGGTTGTCGATCAGTTTCAGTGAAAGGAAACAGTAATATACGGTTTCATCGGCTGCCAAGAGATCAAGAACTTAGAAAGAAATGGATGGAGATATGTAATATGAAAAATAATACTTTTTCTTGAGCAGATTCTGTTAGCTTTGTGTGTAGTCGTCACATGCCGTAAAAGAAATAAACAATGGTATAAAATTAGATGTTGGTCACAGACCTTAGTTCTCCATCACAGTATATACCAGGCTACCTGTCATTCTCTTTTAATTTTAAATTTACACGTTTCTTTAGACGTCCGCGCTAATATTTGCCGTACCAATAAGGCGGCCTGCTGCCGACCATATACGCCAGTCAAGCGCGCGGTATCTATTCTACCACAACTTTATTTTACGTGACGTCACACCCTGCGCGGAGCGGCCGGTGTGAACCTACATCCCATTCTCTTTACCTTGCCTTCTGTCATTGAGCGAGTCCATCCGTCGTTCATCAGACCCTAAAAGAAGTGTACGTACAAAGGACAGCCATGCGTGAGGACGTAGGATGGCCTCGTACCTCGAAAGCTGTGTGAACATTATCTATGAACGCTATTTCTTCAACATAATCATCACTCAAGATGGCGTCAAGTGATGAATTATTTGATGCTTTGTGCTCCGAAAGTCCGCACGGGTCAGTGTTTGCCTCTTATGAATGTGTTCCAGTCCAGAATGAGCGCATCACACGCACCACAGTGTAAGCACGGCCTGGCATCTTATACGCTGTAACACACTAGTAAAGCCTGGATACATCTGATCCCCAGTATTCTCCCAACGAGGCATGAATTAAAATAGGTTGGTCTCATTAATGCCTTCTGTTTTATATGAATGTGGAACAAAAGACTTGAGATGCAACTCACTATTTTGTGAAATCATATTATAGATTAACTTGTATTTTATAGTTAATTTAAGGTAATATTGCTGTAATAGACTTTAACTGGGATGATGACGAGACAAATGAGTGGAAAAGGTGGCAGGAAAACCCAGACTGAAGCAGGATTACTATATTCTCTAACCTTAGCAGAACAGTGGCGGATCCAGCACCAGGTGAAGGGGGGGGGGCACTGATACACAAGATGGGTGCCATACCATATTATATATATATATATATATATATATATATATATATCTATATATATATATATATATATATATATATATATCTATATATATATATATATATATATATATATATATATATATATATATATATATATATATATATATATATATATATTCATATTATTTGCTAGCATTGAAATTAAAGGCTAGGTTAGGTGGGTTCTGAAGCCCTCCAAAGACCCTTCACATGTCTTCACTTTCCGTTTCCCTATTGTCTCATCAACACCAGAGAGTACTTCAGCATGCTCTCTAAAGACAGATCCTCTCTCTTTCCACAGTACTCTACATTCACACAACATACACACCTTTTCCTAAATTTTAAAATTCAATATGGCGCTTAATCGCAATGCCTCGGAGTCCCCACCGTGGGGAAGACCAGAAATTCCCTCAGGGAGGACTCCCTTTTTGGCTGCCGACCTGAGAGGTGTCCTGATAACTTCTCGAATCTTTTTCTTATCAATTTCTGCAACATTCGCGTTCTTCGTTCTAATTTTCATTCTGTGGAACACCATCTCTCCTCCTCTGAACCTTGCCTTCTCCTCCTCACTGAAACACAGGTTTCTGAGGCTACTGACAACAATCTCTATTCTCTTCCCTCCTACTATCTCTATCCTAAATTTCAATCCAAAGCTGGATGTTGCGTTTACGTGCGCAACGACATTACTTGCTCTCAAGCTGTTCTCTCCGTTGGGCTTCTCCGATCGCAACCTTATTTCTGTATCTTGTCCTATCGCTCCTGTACACCCTCTGGACCCACCGAAGAGTCGATGCTTCTAGCATTTTGCTTCAGCTCCGTGGGACGACCTGAGGATGTACTTTTCCGATTTCCCGTGGAATGATTACTGCTTTCAGGAGAGGGACCCCTCTGTGTATTCCCAGCACATCACAGAGGTGATTGTCTCTTGAATGAAGACATACATTCCACGTACTTTGTCTACTCGTGCTAAAAGCCTTGGTTTAATCAGGCTTGTTCTCGTGTTGTCAAAGATATAGAGAGGCAGCGATCACAAAAGGTACCAGAGCCTGCGCACTCTTGCTAACCATTATCTATATATTTCTGCCCGGAATCGTGCAAAATCTATTCTTCGACTTATCAAAAACTTTCATAAATACCAAAATAAATAATGACCTGTGGCACGCAGCCAAAAACATCTCCAATTTCACTTCTTCATCTTTCCCTCCTCTCCTTAACCTTGATGGCAGCACCGCCGTCTCATCTATTTCTAAGGCTGAGCTCCTCTCTCAAAAATTCTGTGACAACTCCACTCCGGACGATTCTGGGCATCTTCCTCCTACTCATTCCCCCCTCTGACTCCTTTATGCTTGTTATTAAGTTTCTTAAGAACGATGTTTTCTATACCCTCTCTGGCCTAAATTCTCAGAAGGCTTATGGACCTGATGGAGTGCCTCCTATTGTCCTTAAAAACTATACCTCCGTGTTGACACCCTGCCTGGTCAAACTCTTTCGCCTCTGCCTGTCAACATCTACCTTTCCTTACTGATGGAAGTACGCCTTCGCACAGCCTGTGCCTAAGAAGGGTGACCGCTCCAATCCTTCAAACTACCGCCCTATAGCTTTACTTTCCTGTCTATCTAAAGCTCTTGAATCAGTCCTTAACCGGAAGACTCAAAAGCACCTTTCCACCTCTGACCTTCTATCTGATCGCCAGTATGGGTTCCGCAAGGGGCGTTCTACTGGCGATCTTCAACTGACTCCTGGTCATCCTCTCTTAGCCGTTTCGGTGAAACTTTCTCAGTTGCACTAGACATATCGAAAACCTTCGATAGAGTCTGGCACAAGTCTTTGTTTTCTAAACTGCCCTATGACGGTTTCTATCCTTCTCTCTGTTCCTTTATAACCAGCTTCCGTTCCGGCCATTCTATCTCCGCTGTGGTAGACGGTCACTGTTCTTCCCCTAAACCTATCAACAGTGGTGTCCCACAGGGCTAAGTCCTATCACCCACTCTCTTCCTGTTATTCATTAATGATCTTCTTTCCATAATAAACTGTCTTGTCCATTCATACGTTGATGACTCCACTCTGCATTATTCAACTTCTTTCAGCAGAAGACCCTCTCAACAGGAATTACAAAACTCCAGACTGGAGGCTGCAGAACGCTTAACCTCAGACCTTGCTATCATTTCCGATTGGGGTAAAAGGAACCTTGTGTCCTTCAATGCCTCAAAAACCCAATTTCTCCACCTATCAACTCGACACAAGCTTCCAAACACCTATCCCCTATTATTCGATAACACTCAGCTGTCACCTTCAACACTAAATATCAGTGGTCTATCCTTAGCTCAAAATCTCAACTGGAAACTTCACATCTCCTCTCTCACTAAATCAGCCTCCTCGAGGTTGGCCGTTCTGTATCGTCTCCGCCAGTTCTGCTCCTCCGAAGTATGCATCTCACGTGTGGGGGGGCCCATGCACTCACACAGCTCATCTGGACAGAGTGGAGTCTAAGGCTTTTCGTCTCATCAGCTTTCCTCCTCTTACTGATAGTCTTCTACCGCTAAAATTCCGTCGCCATGTTGCCTCTCTTTCTATCTTCTATCGATATTTTCACGCTGACTACTCTTCTGAACTTGCTAACTGCGGCCCCGCTGCACTCGAGTTTCTACTCATGCTCATCCCTATATTGTCCAAACCCCTTATGCAAGAGTAAACCATCATCTTCACTCTTTCATCCCTTACACTGGTAAACTTTGGGACAGCCTTCCTTGGTCTGTATTTCCTCCTGCCTATGACTTGTCCTCTTTCAAGACAAGTGTATCAAGACACCTCTCCACCCGAATTTGACCTCTCTTTTGGCCACTCTATACTACTTTCCGTTGTGGGAGCGGCAAGTAGCGGGCCTTTTTTATACACTGTTTTTGATTAATGCATATGCATAAGTTTTTATTATATCACAATTCTATAGCACACAGTGTAATAAAACAGTGGTATAAAATTAGGACATACTTTTATTTTTTTATTTCCATTGTGAGGGCGCAATTTTGTTCCTAAGGTAAGGTAAGGGCGCAATTTAGGTCCTAAGGGGGGGGGCGGCCGCCTCTCCCTCGATCCGCCACTGTTGCAGAATGTCCTCATAGTGGCAGCACATACACTGCCGCTCACAGATAAGCCTGTGCAACGGCTGGAAATGGATTTCATTGATTTGCCTGCTTCATGTGTCTTCCCGGCCACGGAGAGTTACCAGGCTAGTTGGTCTGTAATAGACTAACGCATCCTTCTCCGTGTCTGGTAACCTCTCACGTACACATCACAAGGATAGAGGCCACCAATCATGGAGAGCACCAGTCTGTCACAGGCTGCGGCTTGGCTGATAACTCTGCATGACTGACAAGATACTCGGAGCAGCCCACTCAACGAGCTCCACTTCCAGACATAACACGGGCTGATCGGCAAGCCGTGAATCCACCTAACATCACCATAGCCGCCAAGGATTCAGGACGTTTCCTAAGGTAGAGGAGGTAGCGTAATTGTATTTCGTTAAGAATCCTTATAACCAAAAACTAACTAAAATTATGAGTATTTTTTTCTTGAACACAACATGGAATAAACAACAGAACAATAATATGAAAATACGTCTGGCTGTAGCCCGCAGGCCCCAGGCAGCAGTCCCGCCACTTTGAGGGTATCAGATACATGAAATAGTATATTTTTACTGCGTAAAGCAGGTGATGTCATTTATTGTGACTTAAGTGAGCTTTCATATTTATCTATTTGCATATATTTCATGGTGCCAAAACTTAAATTACAAGTCTAATTTTTACCAGTGACACGAATTTGTGATTGCTTATCACAATAGAATTTCACTCTAATAAGTGAATCAGACCCCACAGAAATGTTACCAGTGTGTGTATGAATGAATACAAAGATAAACACATACTTTGATTTAACTCTAGGATGTCTCGTGGATCATTAATAAATAAAAACAAAATTTCCGGATAGGCTACTCGTTAGCCCGTTACCTTCAATGCCCCCCCAAAAAACAGTCCCTGCGCCAAGTTTGTACCCCACATTTGGTGATGTTAGGTGCACCTATTCTCTGAAGACATTGCTAGTCATTACAGAATATAGTACTCCTGTATCAGCTGAGTTCCCTACCACCTTTCAAGCACCTTTATCTCATCTGTCCTTTATATTCTCTCTCTCTCTCTCTCTCTCTCTCTCTCTCTCTCTCTCTCTCTCTCTCTCTCTCTCTCTCTCTCTCTTCTCTTCAGCTCACAAGCCCCACAGGGTGTCACCCCACGGACACATGCCCCTCACAGACACATTAGGGACCCCCCCTCCCCTCCCCCAACACACGCACACATTGCAAGTAAACGAACGAGTTCAACCGAGATACATATATACTTTAAACAGTAACTCTTCGCTGTCTGGGTCTGTTATTTCCTCTTTTTCTTTCGTTCTTTTTTGTATAAGCCGCCTGGAACGAGCAGGGCGACGTTTCCGAGCCTTGTTGGGCATAACAAGGTCGGAGTGGGCAGCGGCGACGTAAAACAACCACCGGGCAGCAAGAGAACTGCCAAAACTTCTGTATTGTCATTGCTTTTGGTTCTTCAATATGATCATTTTCAGGTAAATACTCTCCAATGATGTCCTCTTCTTCTATATAGGGTTGCTGCAGCCTCACACTTTTCTTTCGTTCGTCTGTATAGGGCTGGCACCCAGAGCAGGAAGTGCCTCAGGTATTCTTCTTCCGCTCCACACATGTCACATTTCGTTCAGTTCACTCGACGATCGGGAGTTTCGCCTTTGTAACGGCACTCCCGGTGTGGGCCTGCGAGTAGTGAAGCACCGAGCAAGGTTGGCTGTACATCATTTAGTTCTTTTTGTGGCATGTCTAGAAGTAGATCTATGACTTGGTGCATCTTTACCTTTGTACCTACAAGTGGTCGTTTACCTCAGTGATTGTTACGATAGGCAAAAGAGGCGAGGGAGTGAACAACGTTGCAACTTTACGTAATACCTAAGTGGTGGTTTACCTAAGTGGTTGTTAGAGGCTATAGAGAGCGAGCTACAGTGCAACGTTACCTACTTAAGTGGTTGTTTACCTAGATGGTTGTCAGAGTCAAGGGACCAAACTATACTCTAGGGTCCCATTTCCACTTTAGGCATCAATCTCAAGGCTCCCATTTCGATCATTAAGGCCATAAAGAGGGGGGGGAGGCATGCAGTTAGCAAGTTCAGAAGAGCAGTCAGCGTGGAAATTGCGACAGAAGACAGAAAGAGAGGCAACATGGCGGTGGAAATTAAGAGGTAGAAGACTATCAGTAAGAGAAGGAGAGTTGATGAGACGAAGAGCCTTAGACTCCACTCTATCCAAGAGAGCTGTGTGAGTGGAGCCCCCGTGATATGCATACCCCATACGAGGGCGGACAAGGCCCCTGTATATGGATAGCAACTGTGCGGGGGAGAAGAACTGGCGGAGACGATACAGAACGCCCAACCTCGAGGAAATTGATTTAGTATGAAAGGAGATGTGAAGTTTCCAGTTAAGATTTTGAGTTAGGGATAAACCGAGGATGTTTAGCGTTGAAGATGGTGAAGTTATACATTTTGTATAACTTCAAGAAAATCCTCGGCTTCCAGGTCACCCACTAGGTCTTCCCAGTCTATATTCCTATAATTAAAATCCCCCATTACGCAGACATTTCTACTCCTACTCGCCCTGCCAGTCTCCTGTAGTAATATATTCGTGTCCTGCCTGTTAAGGCTGGGTGGCCTGTACATAACTCCTAGAGTTAGTTTTTCTTTCCCTTTGTAAACGTCCACCCAAACTGATTCTGAATCCATGTTAGTTTTGACTGAATTGTCAACTAAACATTTAAGTGAGTCTTTAACATATAGCGCAGCTCCACCTCCCTTTCTGCCCCTTCTGTCTTTGTGAAACATCTGATAACCCGTTATTTCAAATTTTGATCTAAAATTTCTATTAGCAGTGTCTATCCATGTCTCAGTGATCGCTATTATGTCAAAGTTTTCTGAACAAGCTTCACCCCTTAGTAAGTCTATCTTGTTTCTGAGGCTCCTGCTGTTAGTATAGAAGATTCTTAGCCCGTCCTCTGTTACTCCCTAGAATTACTTCTAAGCTGCCTGGTTATATTATGAGCTAGATGTCCCCTCCCATTACTCCTCCCATTGGGTGATAGGACAGAGCCCTGTGGAACACCACTGTTAATAGGTTTAGGGAAAGAATAGTAACCGTCTACCACAGCAGAGAAAGAACGGCCGGAAAGGAAACTGGAGATAAAGGAACAGAGAGAAGGATAAAATTTGAAACAGTGCAGTTTAGAAAGCAAAGACTTGTGCCAGACTCTATCGAAGGCTTTCGATATGTCTAGTGCAACTAAGAAAGCTTCACCGAAACGGCTAAGAGAGGATGACCAAGAATCAGTTCAGAGAACAAGAAGATCGCCAGTAGAATGACCCTTGCAGAATCCATATTGGCAATCAGATAGAAAGTTAGAAGTGGAAAGGTGCTTTTGAATCTTCCGGTTAAGGATTGATTCAAAAGCTTTAAATAGACAAGAAAGTAAAGCTTTAGAGCGGTAGTTTGAGGGATTGGAACGGTCACCCTTCTTAGGCACAGGCTGTACGAAGGCGTACTTCCAGCAGAAAGGAAAGAAAGATGCTGATAGGCAGAGGCGAAAGAGTTTGGCCAGTCAGGGTGTCAGCACGGAAGCACAGTTTTTAAGGACAATAGAAGGCACTCCATCAGGTCCATAAGCCTTCTGAGAATTGACGCCAGAGAGGGCATAGAAAACATCATTGCTAAGAATTTAATAACAGTCATAAAGGAGTCAGAGGGGGGATAAGTAGGAGAAATATGCACAGAATCGTTCATAGAGGAGTTGTTACAGAAAGTTTGAGCTAAGAGTTCAGCCTTAAAGATAGATGAGACGGCAGTGCTGCCGTCAGGGTTAAGAAGAGGCGGGAAAGAGGAAGAAGTGATATTGGAGGAGATATTTTTGGCTAAGTGCCAGAAGTCTCTGGAAGAATTAGAGAAAGCAAGGTGTTGACATTTGCTATGGATAAAGGAGTTTTTGGTAAGTCGAAGAATAGATTTAGTACGATTCCGGGCGGAAATGTAAAGATCATGGTTAGCGGGAGTTCGAAGGCTCTGGAACCTTTTGTGTGCTGCCTCTCTATCTTTGACAGCACGAGAACAAGCGTGATTAAACCCAGGCTTTTTAGCGTGGGGAGTAGAGAAAGTACGTTGAATGTGTGCCTCCATTCCAGAGACAATCACCTCTGTGATGCGCTGGGCACACACAGAGGGGTCTCTATCCTGGAAGCAGTAATCATTCCGCGGGAAATCGGAAAAGTACATCCTCAGGTCGTCGCACCGAGTTGAAGCAAAATGCCAGAAGAATCGGCTCTTCAGTGGGTCCAGAGGGTGCACAGGCGCGATAGGACAGGATGCAGAAATAAGGTTGTGATCGGAGGAGCCCAACGGAGAGAACAGTTTGACGGAGTAAGCAGAAGGGTTAGAGGTAAGGAAGAGGTCTAGTATGTTGGGCCGGTCTCTTAGACGGTCGGGAATACGTGTAGGGTGCTGAACCAACTACTCTAGGTCATTGAGGAGAGCACAGTTGTAGGCTTGTTCACCAGGCTGGTCAGTGAAAGAGGATGAAAGCCAAAGCTGGTGGTGAACATTGAAATCTCCCAAGATGGAGATTTCAGTTCCGGCATGTGCCGGAGCGGCAGAAACCGCTCGTGTGAATGGGGCCTTACCCTTAAGGCCTTGCATGTTCAAACGCGAACTCCCTCACCAGACTTTTGCTGCTCGTGGGTGGGAAGCGTCAGGCTCAAGTTATTTAGTGGGGAGAAGGGAGTAAGTATTTCCAACAAAATTAAAAGGGGAAGTCATGAAAAAAAGTTTGGGAGCCACCCGACATTTTCACACTGAGGTGTATCCTGTACCTGTACAACCAGAGAAGAGTGTAGATTCAAAAGTCGTGCTTAAAAATTTGATATGATGATAAACAGTTAAACAGTAATACAGTGGCTCTTAATCTTTTTTCAGTGATGGCGCCCTGAACTTATATAAACCCTTTTGTGGCACCCATTTTTCAACCCCCCCCCCTCCTCACATGAATTAACTCCTTATTCACAAAATTACCTGTTTAAATTACTTTGATCAATTAATTAAAATTATTATCCATACTTGAATCAAAATTAACATACAGTACAGTACATGTTCAAACATATAACTCATCAGTAGAACTATTAACTTAAGAGTTATAAATGCAAACTAACATAAGATGGAGAAAAAGAGGCATGATTCGTAATTCATTATAATCTTGTGGCACGCCTAGGCACTGTCCGTGCCGCGGCACCCAGTTTGAGAACCTCTGCATTAATACGTACACACGGCACACGCGGCCACGCCTGGCAGCGTCACAGCCTAGTACTAACAAACTTTTAAGGACCTTCACCCTACTGTGTGCCATAGTACTAGTGTTGTGGCGCGAGTCGTGTTTGTCCTGAGCCTCTACTGCCATGTTCTGGTGTGTTATGTACACTTTTGCCACAAACGTCACCGCCATAACCAAGCACACGGCACACACACACCGCCACAACGCACAGCCCCCATGCAGCCCTCGAATCCATCCTGCGGGCCCCGGTGCACACAGCCCCAGCAGTCCTGTATCTTAAGATCCATGTACTAAAAGGTTGCCAAAAAACTTTACCTTACAGCAGCAGGCGTTCACGATTACAGCCTCCAGTCACCAGTGTGCACGGTGCAGCACCCAGCAGTCCTCTCTGGCATGGGGCGGCGGCCATACTGACTTGCTACATCTCTCTCTCTCTCTCTCTCTCTCTCTCTCTCTCTCTCTCTCTCTCTCTCTCTCTCTCTCTCTCTCTCTCTCTCTCTCTCTCTCTCTCTCTCTCACAACCACTGAAAAGCAGAAGTAACTGGCTGACTATCATTATTATTATCATAATTTCTTATTATTATAATAATAAATCTTCTTCAGTTCTTCTTCTTATCATTATTGTTATTATTATTATATAGTATATGCAGGATACTTCAGTCACTTAACGACGATTTCGGTGCTCCACATAAAATGAGAATAATATTTAAGATAATAATAATAATAACAATAATAATAATAATAATTATTATTATTATTATTATTATTATTATTATTATTATTATTATTATTATTATTATTATTATTATTATTATTATTATTATTATTATTGTTATGATAATAATACAAAAGCATGCGACGAAGATGTTTCCATGACGAGCTTGTTTTGTTTCCGTCACGCACTTACAGTAGGCGTCTCCCCTCTCACCTACCTACGATACCGTTCAGCGAGATTCATGCTACAACAAACACTTAGCCGTCTCCCCTCTCACCTACCTACGATACCGTTCAGCGAGATTCATGCTACAACAAACACTTAGGCGAGTCGCGGGTTAGATCCGCGACAAGATATTTTGTATTTTATTTGTATAGGTAGGAGAAGCTGTTGGCGTGTTTTCCCTGTTCGTCACGTGACCATGGCGCGAGGCGGGTCACGGTGACTAGGGTCGTTGCCTTGGCGACCGGCATAGTGATGCCAAGGCGTCCATTTTGTGCGGGTCGCCCGCTGTGTTTTACCTGCTATTACGTGCTTTCAGGAGTCACCACTCCACTCAGTGCAGGTGCATATTAGTGTTTGCATTACTGCAGCTTGTACGCCTCTGCTGTGAGGAAGTTGGCTATTGTTTTGTGCTTCCTGCCGTGGGGGCTGTCGCCGCCCGCGGCCTGCATGGGCGGCCTGTGTTGCCAGCTCGCGATTGTTGCTTTCCTTCCTTGCGTTGTCTAACATGCTGTAGTTCGCTACGCGACATTGGCAGTGCCTGCACTTGTAAGTTAGCAACATGGTGGGAGGTGCTAACTGTACCTGCCTATGGCAGTGTGTTCAGAGCACTGTCGTAACTCGTAAGTGCCCCGTTGTATTCCCGCGCCAGCCGTGTCTTGCACCTCTGCCTGGCCCGGGGTCGGGTCACCGTGTAGGCGTAGCTCGCCGCCCGCGAGCTCGCCCTTCTGCCCTTGACCGCCGTCTGGTGAGGTCTCGGGGCGACGTTGCTCTGCTCTCAGCCTTTCTCTTGGTAACCACGCGGTTTCCTTCTTCCTGCTGGGTGTGGGGATCCTGGGCTTCACCACTTCGGGACGCACCCCGCATCAGGTCTCAGCTTGGGTGTGTCGAGTCCGCGGCGGCCTCTTCCTGACGGTTGCACCAATCGCCGACATCACGCGTCTGAGGAGTCCACGGCAGGAAGGCTAACTGCTGCCACCTCGAGCAAGGCTGTTGCACAAGCCGCTACTCTTCTCTCTGCACCAAGTTAAGTAGCCAGTCGTTAGTCAATTATGCTGTAGCTTAATTTTTCTTCACTGCAATACACTATCACACTATACTTTTCAGTTTGTTGCTGGAATAACTTACTGACATTGCTTATCCGTGCACTTATTCAAGCATTTGTGCCCTTTTTTCCCAGCACTGCATCTCCATCCAACACGTACCGTGCGATGGCCCCGGTGTCCTCCTCCAGCCTCTTAGCCCACTCCTCCCTGGTGCTACTGATAACTCCCCTCTCTGCCTCTCATAGTTGCTGCATTCTACTGTTAGGTGTTCCACCGATTCTTTCTCCCCTGCCCTACAGCTACAGTTTGGTTTCCCCCTTCCCTGTTCCTGCCATTTAGCTGCGGGGTTCTCGTTCTTGCTTTAAACATCAGCTTGCTCCCCCGTCTCCTACATGCCAGTCTACTCCCTCTAGCTTCTGTGTCTTGCTGTACCATCTTAATGTCGACTCTTTTACTCTAAAATTCATTGGCCCAGCCTAGGCAGATGGCACACCACCTGTTCATCTTCCCTATCAGGCTGATGGATAAATGGGTTTTCCGGGAAAGCAAACTCTTTTAACTTAGACATTAGATACTTGCCTGTGTCCCAGGGTAATAGGTTCTCACTTGACGCAGGCTTAAGGGCCAGAGACAAATAAGCGCTGATGAACAACACACTTGTGAGACCAACACTAGCATGCTGCTCCACGGTGTGGGATCCTTACACACACACACAAACATTTATAAGTTAGCACTAATGAACACCAAGGTGGCTCGGTTCATTATAAACAATGAACTTGAACACCAGGCATCACAACACAGATCAAACAACAGATTAATATGTAACCTCTTCACACTTGCAGACAAGCACACACTTAAAATTCTGTACAAGATCACATACACTTACATTGACATTGACCCACACACATACTGACAGGACGCAAACAGTCAGCATACTTGTAACACACTCAGCCAAAAATACCAAACATATCACACTAACACTGACGCATGTACAGACTCATACTTTCCACGCACCACACGTGACTGGCACGGGCAAGTAACGTTTCGTTTAAAAAAAAAATTCTCCCTGTTTTGCCTTCGCTATACACGAAGCGAATGCGCGTACAACGATATTGATAATCTTCTCATTTACTTGAGGAAGGTTTCAAGTCTATCTGTGGAGTTAAATATTTTCATGACACTAATCTATTTGATGGTGGAGTAGACTTTTTCCACATTTATTTATTTCTCTGGGTAACCAATTTTCAGGAGAATTTTGAATATGCGTAGTCAAATGTATATTTATGTACATGTATGTATATGTATAGAAGGTTTAGAGTTTATATTCCTAGGGCGTTAAATATTTTCACGACACTCTTCTCTTGTATGGTTGAGCTGCCTTTTTGGCCACGTTTATTTTTCCAGGTGAGCCATTTTCAGGGGAGTTTCGAGTATATGTAATTATGTATATATGTAGTTATGTATATATGTAGTTATGTATATATGTAGTTAAATATTTTCATGGCAACTCTTTTATGGACGCTTCATCTTTTTCCTACGTTCTATTTGAAATGAATATAAAGTGTTCTTGGTTCAAGGTTAATGACTCACTTGTTCCTCTCCATTGCATTTTATTATCTTTTTATGGAGGACTTAACTTGTAAACTACTTTTTCTCCCTTCCCTTGCACATTTATAAGTTATTTTGGGAGTGGAATTTGAAGCTTTTTAACTGCAGGATCGAGCATTGGATTTTCTTTCTCATCGGGGGAATAACTAGATTTTTGACATGCCTCTTTTTCCTTGTAGTATATATATATATATATATATAGATATATATATATATATATATATATATATATATAGATATATATAGATATAGATAGATAGATATAGATATAGATAGATAGATAGATAGATAGATAGATAGATAGATATAGATAGATAGATAGATAGATAGATAGATAGATACTATCGGATGAATACTAATTAGACATTTTACATGTGTTTATTATATATTTATACAGCGAGAAATCGAGATCGTGCGTGCTGCCAGAATAATGAACACCTGCTTGACACCTGGGTGACACATGTTGGGCGACAGAGAACGCCACGTTAGCTCATCGTCATCATCATCAAGAGAGATCCGGGTAGGACACGAAGTAATGGGTTTAAACTGGATAAATTCAGATTCAACAGGGACATAGGCAGGCCCGGATTAAGCTTGCCCTGGGCCCTACGTCACCCACAATTTTGGGCCCCCTCCCCCTTGAATAAATTAGGCAAGATCTGGACAATTTCATATTTTATCGAACCATCATAATTAATTAATAATACAAGATATTTAATACAGATTGTCATCATCTTTATTGTCTTTATATTCTGTATTAGCAGCATACATACCATACTTATGAACATAGGTAACTATAGCAGATACACCAATGCCCGCTTTCTTGATTTCTCTTGTGAAAACCGTTCAATTATGGTTTCAAATGTCATTGAGGAGGTGACATCATTTTCAGTTGACATAACAGACAAAGCATTCAGTCGTTATTGAGTCATTGTTGAACGAAATCTGTTTTTGATCAAAAACAGTTTGGAAAATGAACGTTCACCTTCGCAGACTGTGACTGGTAATGTTAAGAACAGTCGCAGAGCAGTTAAAACATTGCCAAACGTTGACTCTACAACTGGATTCTTCCTTAAGTATTTTAACAGGACATGAGAATCACGATCCAACTTCAAATGGGTTACAAATTCTGAGAATGTTACAAATTCATTCTCGCAGTGGTGTTCCAAGTCATTGATGCATTTTTTCACCAAGCTGGATACATCAACTCAGGTGTGCAGTATCATTCTTCCTCAATGACTTGATAAAGGCAAAGTCGTCAGATATCTTGTGATAAGCCTGGCGACGTTGAGCTAAACTTGCATGTAACTTGTCAGTGATGACAACAAAACTCTGTACAGGGAATTTTTGTGCATCTTGAAGATCTGCATCAGGTTCAGCAGAATCATCAGCTTGACGCCGCCGTCTTCTCTTCCGTACCTTTTCCGATACATATACTTGCTGAGCATTTTCCATGAGATTTTTTGCATCATTCTCCAGTTCATCAAATTGACCACGAAGCTCAGCAACAAAACTTTCAAGTGATAGAAATAACGATACAGCCATGTTGATATCAATATTTGTGCTTTGGAGAAGAGTAATTGCTTTCTGAAAGCGCTGGAGGATCTTGTTCCAAAGAACACACAAAAATGCATTTTCAAGAAGGCACATTTTCTCTGCAAAAACTGATGCAGCAAGTCGAGCATCTCCTTTTAGTTCCTCACTGTCTGCAATTTCATTTAACACATCATAGATGCTAGTTAAGTGCATTGCTTTCACTGATTCAGAAAGGAAATGCCAACGTGCGGAAGATAATGTTTTTAGGGTTAGAATTCTACCATTTTCATTACGTGACAATCCCTTTGTTAGTAAATTCCAGCGCTTTGTTGATCCGACTGAATATGTATATAATTCCTGCACAAGTTCATAGAAATTGCAAGCACTGTTGACTTGTGTTGCCAACACAAACAAGTTTTCGCTATTATATTTTATCTATCTATTTTTTTTTCGATCGACAGTCCAACGAAGCATACTGATCTCCCTGAGGCTACAGGCATTTTCAGTATTTCCATTATGTGGGGGCCCAATTATGGGTCGGGTCTATCAGGTTTTGTGGGCCCCTCAGTGCTGGGGGCCTACGCCATGGCGTACTTGGCGTAAAGGATAATCCGGCCCTGGACATTGGCAAAAATTGGTTTACTAACAGAGTGGTGGATGAGTGGAATAGGCTTAGCAGTCACGTGGTGAGTGCCAATACAATTGTTACATTCAAAAATAGATTAGATAAATTCATGGACAGCGATATTAGGTGGGGTTAGATACACGGGAGCGTAGGTTCAAAGGAGCTGCTTTGTACAGGCCTACCGGCCTCTTGCAGACGCCTGTGCTCTTATGTTCTTATCACCATCATCATCATCATCATTATCATCATTACTATCATCATCATCATCATCATTATCATTATTACTATCATCATCATCATCATCATCATCATTATCATCATTACTATCACCATCATCATCATCATTACTATCATCATCATCATCATCATCATCATCACCATCGTACCTGTTGCATTACACGGTACAGCGCAGTGATTAGGGAGAGGAGAGTCAGTCACCTGGGTAAAGTATAGATGGGGAGGAAGATGATGGGGAGGGAGAGGAGGGGGAGGGGAGGTGGGGGTGAGGTGTTAGGGAGAAGGATAAGAGGGGAAGGTGAGGGTTGTGTTGGGGAGAGAATGGGAGGGGGAAGAGGTGCTGGGGAAGTGGACTACAAGGGGAGGTGGTAGGGAAGGGGCTGGGGAGGGGAGGAAGGAGGTCGTAGGTAAGCTGCTTGGTAGGGAAGAGGAAAAAGGAGGTATGAGGCGTGGTACTGGGGAGAGGGAAAGGTAGGGGAGATAGTAGGTGAGGAGCTGGGAAAGGGGAGAGAAGATGGGAAGGGAAGGGGAGAAAAAGATGGAGGTGGTGAATAAGATGCTGGGGAGGGGAGAGGAAAAAAAAAGGAAGTAGCAGGCGTGGAACTGGGGAAAGAGGGGAGAAGGGGAAAAATAAGGACCGTAGTTGGAGGGGAAGAGGAGAAGGTGATGGGTGTACTAGAAGGGGAGTGGAGAGGGAGGGGAGGGTCGCACAGGGGAGGGGAGAGAAAGATTGGTGGGGAGTTTGTAGTGTGGCGTAAGCTTATCATGGCACGGAGGGAGGACTCAAGTAATCAGTAAGGGGATGTCGTTATCCTGTTTTTGCTATCAAGTGTTTATTTTTAGCATCCTCCATAACAACACAGCGCAAGGGATAAGAAATAGATTAGAACAGCATCCACCCGAAGTTGACCTCCACCCGAAGTTGACCTCCACCCGAAATTGACCTCCACCCGAAATTGAGTTCCACCCAAAACTGACCTCCGCCCAAAATTGACCTCAACTCGAAATTGACCACCACCCGAAATTGAGTTTCACCCGAAATTGACCCCCCATTTTCCTTTGCGGAGAGGGAAAAAAAAATATCTGAGGACTTTAAAATAACTGCTAGTATGGCTGGGGGGACTCAACTGAAAAAAGAGGGATTTATTTTCTACAATTTTTTTATTCCTTTTTTAAGAAGAATACCATAGATACCAGGCAGTAACTTACCCAGTAGACTATTTGCGCTGCCTTGGAGAGTCTTGGAACCATTTGCTGAACTGAGTGCACACCAATTAGTTACGTGGCTCACATGAAGCACTTACGAGACTTAGCAACAGAAAACTCCTCAGTTATCCTTGAGGTGTTAAGTTCCCTCAGTAACTCGTGATCAATACTCATTAGAGAGAGATGGTTCAATCTTGTTTGACCCATACTGACTCTTACTTCATTCTTGATTCTGTTTAATTTTGAAAAGGAGCGTCCGTCACTGCAGTTGGTAACCATTAGAGCTAAATAAATCTTCAACGCGATCTCGACATTAGGAAAACAAGACCCAAAAGAATTATCAACTATCAGACGATACAATGTCAGTTCCTAAAGGTCTTGTTGAGGTCCAGCAACAGTACAGCTGGGTCAGACCGCAACAGCATTGATCCAATTTTTCCCAAAATATAAGGTACGTCAAGTTCGCAGTTTATTCACAGGCCAACATTCGCTGCAGATTTATCCTTATTTAATGTTATGATAACCCCTCGAATGTTGGTCTGTAAATGTGTTGGCAACTTGAACACCTATTGAATATACACACCAGCAGAGCGATCGCTTCTGAAGATAAAAAAAAAGCTATTTTACCCCTATGGCTCATCGCATGTCATCACGATATATTATTATACTCAATACCCTACCAACGTACTCCTGGCATACTCATGGATACGGATACTATTGATAAGAGGCCTAAAACTACCATTTGACATGTCAAAAACAACAAAACACACGCTAGATTCAGCCGTGCACCTGTGCCTGTACATCGACCGCCATTAAGCCGCGTCTTTAGTGTCACTTCACTGAGCCACGATCTCAAAATATTTCTCATCAGTATCACCACCCAGCTGATTTGTCCCATTTTCTGTTATTAATATATATATATATATATATATATATATATATATATATATATATATATATATATATATATATATATATATATATATATATATATATATATATATATATATATATATATATATATATATATATATATATATATATATATATATATATATATATATATATATATATATATAAACTTTTAGCTGCACTAATAGGTTAAGTACATTATGTATAATACACCCCTAACTTACCCTACAGAGAGGCAAGGAAATATACATTTTAAAAGAATCCATCGCCAGGACCTTCATGCTAATCAGTTTACATGATGTTTATTTCTGCTGGAGCCTTGGGTCCAGCTGCTACACCAACAAGTCCGAATTTGGACCGTGGGTCGCCAGTTGAGTTGAGGAGCCGTGGACTGTACGCCGTATATACGCTGTACTATAAAGCCAGACTTAATATACTATGCTCTAGTGAAGTTTTCGATATTTTCTTACATATAGTAATATCATATATATAAATAATATAAAAAAAATCAGGAAAATTAATAATTATTTTGTCTCAGCCTTCTGCGCCTAAGGACAAAAACCTTAGCTACTATTTTTTTACATCCCCGCGGGGCCCCTGAAGCGCGGGGCCGTAGCACGTGCTACATGGGCTACTACTACCGGTTTCAGGGGCCGTGTTCCCTTGTTTTTCGCAAATAAAACTTTAACAAAGCGTCGGACAAGGATGTCATTTTGGCAGTGGATGTTTGAGACTCCGACCTAATGCGCAATACTATGAGTTGGTGTCACATGTGGATAATGAATCACTTATATGAGTAAATTTTGGGTAAACTTTGCTGAAAGTTAAAGGCAATGTGAGCGAGGCTAGCCCCGCCCCGCTCATCTTCTCGTGACGTCGATGTGACGTTTAGCTCTGACGCATGAATAATCATCCATCCAACCAGCAATTATGACATCTTACTGCTTCACACACACACACACACACTGGGAGCGGATCGTGTGTTGTAAAGACGTATTAATCTAACCCTGTATAGTTTTTTTCCCTCCTTTCGTCTTTGTCGTAGCGGGAGGAGGAAAGGGAGAGGGTGGACGAGGGAACAGGTGAAGGAGTGCAGAAGAGAGGGAGATAACAGAAGCGTGGGTGAGAAAGGCGGAAAGGTTGGGAGGAGAGGAGGGAGTGTAGGAGTGAGAGGGTAGAAAGAACAGCATGAGAAAGAGGAAGGACGGGAAGGAAGAAGAACGGAGAAAAGAATGTACAGAAAGGGAGGGAGAGAAAAAGAAGCGTAGGAGAGAAGAAAGAAAGGGAGGGAAGGGAAGAAGAAAAGAGATGAGGCAGTGTAGAAGACGGAGGGTAGACACAGAAGTATAGGACAGAAGAGAGAAAAGAGAGGAAAGGGAAGAAAACGGGAAAGAAGGGGAGGGAATATGGCATGGGGGGGATGAAAGGGAAGGAGACGGAAGACAGAAGAGAGGGTGAGAGCAAGGAAGTAGGAAGGGTACGAGTAAAAGGGAATAAAGTGGGGGAGAGAGGCAGAGAGGAAGGAAGAGCAGAATCAGAATCTTCTTGGTCTCTTAACTGACTCTTGGTCATCCTCTCCTAGCCGTTTCGGTGAAACTTTCTCAGTTGCGCTAAACATATCGAAAGCCTTCGATAGAGTCTGGTACACGTCTTTGCTTTCTAAACTGCCCTCTTACGGTTTCTATCCTTCTCTCTGTTCCGTTATCTCCAGTTTCATCTCCGGCCGTTCTATCTCTGCGGTGGTAGACGGTCACTGTTCTTCCCCTAAACTTATTAACAGTGGCGTTCCACAGGGCTCTGTCCTATCACCCACTGTCTTCCTGTTATTCATCAATGATCTTCTTTCCATAACAAACTGTCCTGTCCACTCATACGCCGACGACTCCACTCTGCATTATTCAACTTTTCAACAAAATACCTCAACAGAAATTGCACGACTCCAGGCTGGAGGCTGCAGAACGCTTAACCTCAGACCTTGCAATCATTTCCGATTGGGGTAAAAGGAACCTTGTGTCCTTCAATGCCTCAAAAACCCAATTTCTCCCCCTATCATCTCAACACAATCTTCCAAACACCTATCCCCTATTCTTCGATAACACTCAGCTGTCACCTTCTTCATCACTAAATATCCTCGGTTTATCTTTAGGTCAAAATCTCAACTGGAAACTTTACATCTCCTCTCTCACTAAATAAGCTTCCTCGAGGTTGGGCGTTCTGTATCGTCTCCGCCAGTTCTTCTCCCACGCACAGATGCTTTCCATTTATAAGGGGTTTGTCCGCCCTCGTATGGCGTATGCATCTCACGTGTGGGGGAGCTCCACTCACACAGCTTTTCTGGACAGAAAAGTCTTCTACCTCTTAAATTCCGCTGCCATGTTGCCTCTCTTTTTTATCTATTATCGATATTTTCACGCTGACTGCTCTTCTGAACTTGCTAACTGCACGCCTCCCCCCTCCCGCGGCCCCGCTGCACACTTTCTACTCATGTTCATCCCTATACTGTCTAAACCCCTTATGCAAGTGTTAACCAGCATCTCCATTATTTCATCCCCTTCACTGGTAAACACTGGAACGGCCTTCCTTCGTCTGTATTTCCTCCTGCTTATGACTTGACCTCTTTCAAGAAGAGTGTATCAAGACACCTCGCCACCCGAAATTGACCTCTCTTTTGGTTACTCTTTACTTATGTCTCTCTTTGTTGCCCTTGAGTCGTCTCTTTTGATGTAAAAAAAAAGAATCAGAATCAGAAATTTATTTTTCATTATTACAATGGTTATGCTTGCATTATAATGAGTGTATTAAATGCTAGAAATCTTGGAGACAGAGCTGAGAACTGTTGTAAGAGTAATGAAATATCATATGGCATTACAACCGACACGGATACACTATAATAAGATTCAGGATAACAGTAAAGGTAAAAAAAATATACAACGATGATACCGCACATGTGCAATACTTAAAATAAAATAAAATAAATAATATTAAAAATAACATTAAACAAGATAAAAAAAAAATTCAATGATATAAAATACAATACAATGAAATAAGAAAAGCTAAAACGTTGGTCTTAGACACACTTAAAATGAGTGATCGTAAAAATGAAACCGTAAAAAGTAAAATATTAAAACATTGGTCTCAGACACTTAATTTAAGTGAGTGATCGTAAAAGTGAAACAGTAAAAAAAGATAAAAATAAAACATTGGTCTCAGACACACTTAATTTAAGAGAGTGATCATAAAATTGAAACAGTAAGAGATAAAATATTAAAACATGGGTCTCAGACACACTTAATTTAAGAGAGTGATCGTAAAAGTGAAACAGTAAAAAGTAAAATATTAAAACATTGGTCTCAGACACACTTAAAATATGTGATAGAAAAAGTGAAACAGTAAAAAACAAAACATTGAAACATTGGTCTCAGGCGCACTTAAGATGAGTTACCTTATAAGAGAAACAGTAAGAGTGATGACCTAACCAGCATTAGAAAGTACACAGGAGAAGAAGGTAAGGAAGCAAGGAGAGGGAAAGAGAGGGATGGAGGGGAATGGAAAGGAGGAAATGGTGGTGGAAGGGATCGAGAGAGAGGGAGGAAGGGTAAAAGCTGAAGGGAAAGCGAGCAGGTAGGCCTGAAGTAGGAGTACGAGGAGTACGAGGAGATAGGGAGGTAAAGGGAATAAAGGAGGGATAGATAACGGGGAGATAGGAGGAAAGGAAGGGTAGAAGAGAGAGAGAGAGAGAGAGAGAGAGAGAGAGAGAGAGAGAGAGAGAGAGAGAGAGAGAGAGTATACCTAGCCCTCCGGTTCATGGTCTTAAACGAATTAAAAATGCAGACACGTTTCTGAAATTGAATCCGTGGAAGTGATGGCGGGAGTGTGCGTGCCGGGGGGCGAGGGTGGCGGGGAGGGACAACTCTGTGGCGCTATGATGACAGGGTGAGAGCGGGATGATACCATTTCTCTTCCGGGAGTCGTTAGGAGAAGATGGACCGTCACATGTATTGGCTGGCATTTGCCTTCTGCACCATCGCTCTTGCCTCCTCGAAGGTAAGTGTTTTGTGTGTGTGTATATATATATATATATATATATATATATATATATATATATATATATATATATAGATATATATATATATATATATATATATATATATATATATAATAGGTTAGTCACTACACTGTCATGTGCATATAGCATGTAGTACCAAAGACTGTATTTTCCATGCAGAGGATAAGTAATGTCCCACGAGTAAAACTTTTTCGCATATATAAAATATGTTCATATAAGCATCATCCTTATGTACAGGGATGAACTACTGTTACTTTGTGTGTGTGTGTGTGTGTGTGAGAGAGAGAGAGAGAGAGAGAGAGCTTTCGGTTGAGTCGGTGATTACTACTGCGTCATCGTTAAACGTCACATTGACATCACGACATGAACGACAGGCGGTGCACACATGACGACGCGCCTGGCCTCGCTGCCCGTGCCCGCATATTTTAGTGAAGTTTACCCTAAACTTACTCCTACAAGCTGTAATCATCCACATTTGGCGCCTAAACCTATTTTTGCCTATTTGGTCGGGGTCTCAAATATCCTCTTCCCAAATAGCATCTCTCTCCGACGTTTTGTTAAAGTGTTATTTTCGAAAAAAAAAAAATTGTCTGACAAGGCCCCTGAAACGCTCGCTTAGTAATTTTCTGATATACTAATAACACACTACGCAGGTTTTGATGCACTGAGCCAATTTGTGGTCAAATAATATGAAATTATACATTATATAGCATCCCTGTCCGACGCTTTGTTGTAGTGTTATTTTGAAAAACTGTGTGACAAGGCTCCTGAAACGCTTAGTAATTTTATAATATGCTAATAACACACTACGTCTGAAAATATCACCAAAATAACAGAACAAAAAAAACTTTCTGGAGAGAAGTTAAAAGAAAAATGGGGGAGACAAAATAATGAGATTTGTAGCATGAAGAGGAGAGACGGGGAGCTTGTGAGAGGGAATGAGGAGATAAGGGAGGCGTGGAAGCAGCACTTTCAAACTGTAATGAATGAGAGTGTGGGGAGGGAGACCAGAAGTGACTAGTGTATATAGGAATATAGATCAATGTAGGGCGGCCAGATCCGCAGGGGAGGGTACAGAGAGGTGAGGCAATGAAGAAGATCAAAGTAGAAAAAGCCCGTGGAGCTGATGGCATACCAGCAGAAATGTTGAAGTATGGAAGAGGTGAAGTTGTGGAATGGATGTTATGGATATGTAACCCAGCATGGGACCAGGGTGAGGTGTCAGAGGATTGGAAAAAAAGCTGTTGTTGTGCCGCTGTACAAAGGGAAAGGAAGCAGAGGTTATGTAATAGTTATAGGGAAATAAGTCTACTCAGGGTGGCAGGAAAAGTGTATGTAAGGTTTTTGATTGAGAAGATGAAGAAAATATCTTTGAAAAGTGTAGGCGATGAACAAGGGTTTTTAGGAAAGGGAGGGGTTCTGAAGACGAAATATTTGCAATCAAAATGTTAGCTGAAAAATACCTACAAATGAATAGTAAGCTGTTTGCTGCTTTCATGAACCTAGAGAAGGCATATGACAGGGTTGACAGGAAGGGTTTATGGGGTGTGGTGTGGGAGGGCATTTGTGGAGGAAATCGGATCTTTCTACTAGGATGCGAATGCTTCAGTACGCGTGAATGGTGAGTTGATTGAGAGTTCTGGTGTGGGTGTTGGTGTGAGACAGGGGTGTGTGATGTCACCATGGCTTTTTAAAGTGTACATGAACGGTTGTAGGAGAGAGATGAAAGCCAGAGTGGGGGAGCTTGGTACAAGGCCGAAAGTGAGAGATACTGAGGAATCAATGGTTGCGGGCCAGTTTAAAAATGATTGTGTTGTTGGCAGAGAATGAGGAGACGCTGCAGAGGACAGTGGATGAGTTTGACAGGGTGTGTAAGAGGAGAAAGCCGAGAGTGAATGCTGGAAAGAGTAAGTTTAAGGTATTTAATAGGACGAGGGAGCAGGTCATTGATTTTGCAAAGCCGTACAGAGCTAGAGCAGAGAGCATAAAGAAGTGCTGGATAAGGCTGGAGGAAAAGAGGACGGAGGGGGTGACTGAGTTTAAATATTTAGGGACAGTTTTATATACGCATGTAGGTATGGAAGGTGGGGTGAGGGAAAGAGCAGGGAAGGGCAGATAGGTAGTAGGTGTGTTATAGAAAGTTATGAGAGGAGGAAGTGTGAGCATGGAGGTGAAAAAGTGAATAAGGAACAGTATTCTCCTGCCAACTCGGGCATAAGGATCATAGACGTGGACATGGAATGCAGCACAACAATCAAGAATACGTGCAGTGGCAATGAGTTATATAAGAGGTGCATGTAGTGGGTCAGGATGGGATGAAGAAAGTAATGAAAGTGTGTATGAGCGTTTGGAATGGGTGTGACAGCCCAAGGAGTGGAGTGTGGAGTGGTGGAGTGGGTGAAGCGTGGTACGCTGATATGCTTTGGACACGTGATAAGCATGGAGGAAAATGGATTTGTGAAGAAAGTTTATGAGGGAAGGATTGAGGGAGGAGGTGTCAGGGAAAGACCACCTGTGCAGTGGATCGATAGGGTGAGCAAGATTTGGAAGTGGCAGGACTGAGCGTGATGAGAGGGAGTGCAAGAACAGGGAGAGATGGAGACACTTCTGCCCCGGCCACCCCTTGAAGGGAAGTTCCAGTGAGGGAACAGGGCGTCGGAGATATAGATAGACTAGATAGACGATATGGAATTATTTATGAACTTGTGTTATAGGGGAAAACAACCCGCTCCTGACAATAGGGAAATGCACTCTTGGACGTGGTGCTGCTTTCAGTTCTGGTGCAGATGTCCTGGACGTGATGAATGCATCTCGTGGTTTTTCCTTGCAACTGTAGTATGTGGCAACATTAAACACATGCATCATCAGTACTTTTCAGTATGTAGTTGTACCTGTGTGTTCGTGGTTATGTTCCCTTGTGTGTGCGGGGGGAAGGGGGCACATGCATGCGCTCCTGCCTGTTTTTATTGCCTATTTATATATTTTTTGAGCTAACGGAGTGGTGTGTGTGTAATTCAACACGGTATGATCACGAGTTGGACTCGCTTTCGCCAGCAGGTACCCTCCCGACGAGACCAGGTGCACATTATCGTCGATCTCTGGGTACTGCCAAGACTTCACACACCCCACACCCCATCCCCCTTGCTCATGAGGGGAAAGTAACCACTCCTAGTCAACCGAAAGAATCCGGCCTGAGCGTGGCTCGAACCGCCGTCTGTTTGGCCGTTAAGCCTCGCAGCGCAGCGCTCTACCGATTGAACTACCGGAGCGGAGCGGTAGCGTGTGTGTGTGTGTGTGTGTGTGTGTGTGTGTGTGTGTGTGTGTGTAATCACCTCTTGGTCTTCTGCGGGTCTCTCTCGAGACAGCCAGCCGTTCCCCTTCGGAAGAGCACAAAGCTCATAGTACCGATCTTTGGGTAGGACTGAGACTGTGTGTGTGTGTGTGTGTGTGTGTGAGAGAGAGAGAGAGAGAGAGAGAGAGAGAGAGAGAGAGAGAGAGAGAGAGAGAGAGAGAGAGAGAGAGAGAGAGAGAGAGATACACTATCTCTTTCTTTCCAACAGGACGAGGAGCGTGCGGCGACTCCAATCATTCTTGACGTGAGTACAGAATCCAGTATTTTTCACTTTTTTTAAGTACTGCTTTTATTACTTGGGACTTCAGGTCTCTTGGGCCAAGACCAAGGTACAGGTGTTTGGAGGCTTGCTACATGAAACAGTACAGTCTGTTCATGCGTGTGGCGAGGACATTGAGATCGCGGAAAAAAGTCACATATTTTAGTAGAGTAGTTTAGAACGACGGCGAGTTTCGCCAAAAAAGTCTTACGGCTGATTGGCCGGCCCCACGCTGTTATGGACTCGCTCAGAAGGAGTGTATGGCGTTGTCGACACCTGTATACATGGAAGGAAAACTCTCAATCTTCCAGTTCTTTGTGCTCCCTGTCTTTTCCTAAGGCTGTGAGACATGGATTGTTGAGTGGTGGAGTGCGTGCAGTGTCGTGCGTTGAGATGGTTTGGACACGTGATGATAATGGGGGAGAATGATTTTGTGAAGAGAGTTAATGAGAGAAGGATTGAGGGAGGAGGTGTAGGGAAAGACCACCTGTGAAGTGGACTGTAGCAGTAGCCTAGACCGCTACGTGAAAGCCAAGCATTGCTGCTTGTGTGCTTTCGGCCGCCGAACGAAGCTGTGAGCTTCGCCGTTGGAAGTCCGCTAGGGCAAACCTTTGTAGGTTAATAGATACAACTATTAACTAGTGGTGACTCCATTGAGGAAGACATTTATTTTACAGAATATACATGTATTTAAATGTTGTGAATGAATATTTACAATGGTGATATCCAGTAGTACTTACAATAATGGCTCTTTGATGATGATGCTTGAACATGATGTTGCTTATAATATTTATAATGATTATGTACATTTATTTATATGTAGTGACTCGTAACAAAAGAGATTGATGTGTGATGGATATGTGTAATAGATGAAATAGAATAGTGTGTGTTGAGAGTGAGAGAAAAGAAAGAGAACGTGATGACTTAAGGGTAGACTGAAGAAACGGAAGATGGAGAGAACGAGAAAGAAAATGGTGTGCGTTAATGGGTCACTACATAACTCCCCCCCTAGTGACGAGGGAGGAGGAACGTTACATGTTTCTTGCGGCACTGGATTTTGTCTGTAAGCACTGGACTGGGGGACACTGACACGGTGTTGGTGGGTGGAGGATCCGGCCGCAGGAGGTACGCGGGCTTGACCCGGTCGATGGCGATGACATCGGATTTGCCGTGGCGGTCGATTGTGATGTTCTTCCGCGTCCTCTTGATGACGGTGAAGGGGCCATCGTATGGTTGCTGCAGAGGCTTCTTTGTGGCGTCCACTCGCACGAACACGTGTGTGCAGGTGTCGAGGTCCTGGCTCACGAACGTTTTGGATGGTGATGTACGTGGCGGCACTGGCTGGAGTCTCTGCATTGCGTTCTTGAGGTTCCTGGCGTAGTCCTGTATGTCGCAGGGAGGGCCAGGAGTGGGCGAGAGAACCTCTCCTGGGAGGCGGAGAGTGGTGCCGTACAGGAGCTCTGCAGAGGAGTGGCCAAAGTCTTCTTTGAGGGACGTCCGTATGCCGAGGAGGGCTAGAGGCAGAGTCGTAGTCCAGTCGCTGCGGTCCTGAACTGTTGCTGCCAGCGAGGCCTTGAGTTGGCGGTGGAAGCGCTCGACAAGGCCATTTGACTGAGGATGGTAGCTGGCGGTTCTGATCCGCTTAATCCCCAGGATGGACATGACCTTGTCCCAAAGGCTCGACTCGAACTGGCTTCCACGGTCGGATGTGAGGCTGAGAGGCGTACCGAAGCGCGACACCCAGGTGTTGACGAAGGCTCTGGCGATGGTGTCCGTTGTTATGTCTTCGACCGGGACAGCTTCGGGCCAGCGTGTGAATCTGTCAACGCAGGTGAGGAGGTACTTGTAGCCGTTGGAGTGTGGGAGTGGGCCGACGAGGTCGACGTGGACGTGTTCGAGTCTGGAGGATCGGGGCGTGAACGCTGCTGGAGGCGAGACGGTGTGGCGCGTCACCTTGGAAGCCTGGCACTGGACGCAGGTGCGGGTCCAGTCTCTGACGTCCTTGTTGATCCCCGTCCATATGAAGCGCGAGGACATCATGCGTTGTGACGCTCGTATCCCGGGGTGAGAGAGGTCGTGCAGCTGGCGGAAGAGAGGATACCGGTGGTTCTTCGGCAGGTAGGGCCGGATGGTGGCGGTAGATGAGTTAGCGTACAGGTGCACGTTGGTCCCGGGGAACTCGACTCGCCTCATCGACAAAGCGGGGTTATCCTTCAATTGCTGCAGCTCGGCGTCGTCGACTTGGTCTGCAGCAATGGCGGCATAGTCGATGAGGGAGGAGGATGTTGCAAAGATGTTACGGGAGAGAGCGTCAGCGGGGATGTTGTCTTCGCCTTTGACGTACCGGATGTCTGTCGTGAACTGAGAGATGAAGTCGATGTGGCGCAGCTGCCTGGGAGAGTAGGTGGACTTGTTGTTGATGAAGGTTGTGGCAAGAGGCTTGTGGTCGGTGTAAATGTGAAATTCCCGGCCTTCGACGAAGTACCTGAAGCGCTTGACAGCCTTGTAGATGGCGAGAAGTTCTCTGTCGAAGGCGCTGTACTTCTTCTCGGCGTTGTTGAGTTTCTGTGAGAAGAATGCAATGGGTCTCCAGGCTCCGTTTACGTGCTGCTGCAAGACTCCACCAACGCCGGTGTCTGAGGCATCCGTGGAGATTGAAGTAGTGGCGTCTGGAGTAGGGAAGCTGAGTGTGGTAACAGCCTTCAGTGCCTCCTTGGCTTTGAGAAAGGCATCGTCAGCTTCGGGAGTCCAGGCGAGTGTGACGGACTGGCCTCTCTTGCAGGGCTTGATCATGGAGTAGAGTGGTTGGAAGATGAGCGCGCAGTGTGGAATGAAGCGGTTGTAGTAGTTGATCATCCCGAGGAACTGCTTGAGCTGGCGCTGAGTTGTCGGCTTCGGGAACTGTTGAATGGCGTCGCAGCGGGAAGAGATGGGAGTGATGCCTGAAGGAGAGACGGTGTGGCCGAGGAAGTCAACGGAGGTAACACCAAACTCTGACTTGTCAACGCTTATCTGGATGCCGTAGTCCTGGAGACGGGCGAAAACTTGCTCCAGGTGTCGGCGGTGTGTGTCAGCGTCAGGACTGGCGATGAGGACGTCGTCGATGTAGGCGAAGCAGAATGTCAGTCCTCGCAGCACTTCGTCCATGAACCTCTGGAAGGTTTGTGCAGAGTTCTTGAGTCCAAAGGGCATCCGTACGTACTCGTACAAGCCGAAAGGTGTAACGATGGCTGTCTTCGGGATGTCTGCTGGGTTGACTGGGATCTGGTGGAAGGCTTTTATGAGGTCGATCCTGGTGTATATAGTGGAACCAGCAAGCTGTGAGGAGAACTCCTGAATATTCGGCACCGGATAGCGATCCATGACGGTGCGCGACTCGTACCGTTCTTCTTGGGCACGACGTGGAGGGCAGACGACCAGTTGCTTGAGCTGGGGCGGATAACACCTTGGCCCATCAGCGACTCGAACTCGGCCTTGGCTTGTTGGTAGCGTTCTGGAGCTAAGCGGCGAGCCTTGGCGTATGTTGGTGGTCCGGTCGTCTCGATGTGGTGCGTGACGTGGTGCTTCACAGGCTTGTTCGCTGTGTGTGGCTGCGTCAGCGTCGGGAAGGACTTGAGGAGAGACGCGAACCGGTTGTTTGCGCGGATGGTGGAGATGTGGCTTTCGCCTGCTGCTGCTCTGGTCCTGGTTGAGTTGGATGTCAGTGGATCCAGGAGCTTGCGACTCTTGAGGTCGATCAGGAGATTGTAGTGAGACAGGAAATCGGCGCCCAGGATAGGTTGTGAAACTGTTGCCACGTAGAAGGTCCACTCGAACGACCTGCGAAGGTTGAGGTTGAGCTGGAGCGTCTGTTTCTTGAAGACAGGGATCCCCGTGCCGTTAGCTGCGTAGAGGCGAGCGATGGTTGGTAAGGACCTCTGGCTTGGTGTGGCGGGGAGGACGCTGACTTCGGCTCCAGTGTCGATGAGGAAGTTGGTGCGGGAGAGTGGATCGAAGATGTGGAACAGCTTCGAGGTGTGTTGGCGGACGCTGTGAGCTGTTAGTCCACGCCCGGGCTGTTGTGACGAACCCTGGAAGCCGTAGGGAGATGTGCACTGCCTGGCATCCTTGCCGAACCTCCTGTGGTAGTAGCAGACGCCGGAGCTATGTGAGGGGCTACTACTGGAGGTGGAGTGGCGGCGGGGTGACGAGGAGTGGTGGTGCGGTGACGAGGAGTGGTGGTGTGGCGACGAGGAGTGGCTGTGCGGTGACGAGGAGTGGCTGTGTGGTGACGAGGACTGGCGTCGTTGGCTCCTGATGTCCTCCCTGAGCGTACTGACCTCTGTTCGTAGCTTGGCGATAAGAGCCGTGAGCTGGTGGGTCAGACTGTCGCTGGCGACGGTGGGGGCATGGAGGCTGGCCACGTCCTGCGCAGCGTCGTCGTCGGACACCTTGGAGGGGCACGTTAGGGCAGGGTCGGTGTCGGACGTGGAGGCCATGACCGCGTGTAGAGGCGCTGGCAGTGTAGCCAGGGGCCGCGGCGGCTGGAGGCCGAGAGTCGCGTCAGGCATCCCGTATGTGTAACGGAGCACAGCACTAAGCGGTAACTACGTCGGGGAAGCACTGACTACCGACGGGGAGCACTGCCGGGAGGGGCGTCACTAACACATTCACTCGCTCAGGCGGTTAAGCAGCGGGCGTCACTGCACTGGTGCTGGCTTGTCATGCCAGGGCTTCACTGAACAAACACCTGCACTGTCTTCAGCGTCACTACACATTCCACGAGCTAAGGGAAGGCGCAGGGGGTTGCCAGAGGCCACGGCGGCAGGAGGGCCGCTGCTGGAACAGCAGTGGTGAAGGCGATGCCGTGGAGGTAGGTAGGCGACGGCAAGGAAACCGGGGATCACAGCGGCAGGAGGCTGGTGAGGCGGCGAGTGACTGGTGTGTCGGGCTGGCGAAGAAGGGAGGCAGCCGTGGGTGCGAGGCGGTGGTCAGACTGGCTGAAGCCTGAGGAGTCACTCGTAGAAGCGGGCGGGGCGAGGTACCGCGGCGAAGGTGAGACAGCATAGGGGCGGCGTTGGAATGGCTGGCTGGGGATGGGCAGAGAGTGGCGAGGTACCACGGCGAGTAGGGCGACACCTGCGTGGAAGGGGGCTGGGCTGCTGGCGAGTCTTCGGATGGGCCGAGGCGAGGTGGCGCGGGCGAGGGCACGAACTTGCCGGCGGCGGGAGAGCCTCGGATCACGTTGGAGAGGCCGGAGGCGGAGCGCGACCTGCTGCGGGCCGGTGGATCCTCCGGGGGCGGTAGCTTGGGCCGCGACGGAACGGACGAAGCATGGCCAGCAGCGACAGCAGCAAATAACCGAGGTGTACCTCGTAACTCAGGTCCGGAGGTCACCAATTGTAGCAGTAGCCTAGACCGCTACGTGAAAGCCAAGCATTGCTGCTTGTGTGCTTTCGGCCGCCGAACGAAGCTGTGAGCTTCGCCGTTGTAAGTCCGCTAGGGCAAGCCTTTGTAGGTTAATAGATACAACTATTAACTAGTGGTGACTCCATCGAGGAAGACATTTATTTTACAGAATATACATGTATTTAAATGTTGTGAATGAATATTTACAATGGTGATATCCAGTAGTACTTACAATAATGGCTCTTTGATGATGATGCTTGAACATGATGTTGCTTATAATATTTATAATGATTATGTACATTTATTTATATGTAGTGACTCGTAACAAAAGAGATTGATGTGTGATGGATATGTGTAATAGATGAAATAGAATAGTGTGTGTTGAGAGAGAGAGAAAAGAAAGAGAACGTGATGACTTAAGGGTAGACTGAAGAAACGAAAGATGGAAAGAACGAGAGAGAAAATGGTGTGCGTTAATGGGTCACAACAGGACCAAAAGTGTGAGCCAGCACTGGAGCAAGATTCTGAAGTGGCAGGATTGAGCGTGCTGAGGAGTGCCAGAAAATAGGGAGATGGAGACACTTCTTCCGCTGTCACCCCCTTAAGGGAAGTTCCCGTAAGGGAACAGGGCGCCGGAGATATAGATATAATTGAAAGGCGATATGGAATTATTTATGAAATTGTCTTATAGGGAACAAAACGCTACTGACAATAGGGAAATGCACTATTGGACGTGGTGCTGCTTTCAGTTCTGGTGCAGATGTCCTGGACGTGATGAATGCATCTCGCGGTTTGTCCTTGCAACTGTAGTATGTGGCAACATTAAACACATGCATCATCAGTACTTTTCAGTATGTAGTTGTACCTGTGTGTTCGTGGTTATGTTCCCTTGTGTGTGCGGGGGGAAGGGGGCACATGCATGCGCTCCTGCCTGTTTTTATTGCCTATTTATATATTTTTTGAGCTAACGGAGTGGTGTGTGTGTAATTCAACACGGTATGATCACGAGTTGGACTCGCTTTCGCCAGCAGGTACCCTCCCGACGAGACCAGGTGCACATTATCGTCGATCTCTGGGTACTGCCAAGACCTCACACACCACACACCCCATCCCCCTTGCCCAAGAGGGAACTGTAACCACTCCTAGTCAACCGAAAAAATCCGGCCTGAGCGGGGATCGAACCGCCGTCTGTTTGGCCGTTAAGCCTCGCAGCGCAGCGCTCTATAGATTGAACCACCGGAGCGGTGTGTGTGTGTGTGTGTGTGTGTGTGTGTGTGTGTGTGTATGTGTGTGTGTGTGTGTGTGTAATCACCTCTTTGTCTTCTGCGGGTCTTTCTCGAGACAGCCAGCCGTTCCCCTTCGGAAGAGCACATAGCTAATAGTACCGATCTTTGGGTAAGACTGAGACTGTGTGTGTGTGTGTGTGTGTGTGAGAGAGAGAGAGAGATACACTATCTCTTTCTTTCCAACAGGACGAGGAGCGTGCGGCGACTCCAATCATTCTTGACGTGAGTACAGAATCCAGTATTTTTCACTTTTTTTAAGTACTGCTTTTATTACTTGGGACTTCAGGTCTCTTGGGCCAAGACCAAGGTACAGGTGTTTGGAGGCTTGCTACATGAAACAGTACAGTCTGTTCATGCGTGTGGCGAGGACATTGAGATCGCGGAAAAAAGTCACATATTTTAGTAGAGTAGTTTAGAACGACGGCGAGTTTCGCCAAAAAAGTCTTACGGCTGATTGGCCGGCCCACGCTGTTATGGACTCGCTCAGCAGGAGTGTATGGCGTTGTCGACACCTGTATACATGGAAGGAAAACTCTCAATCTTCCAGTTCTTTGTGCTCCCTGTCTTTTCCTAAGGCTGTGAGACATGGATTGTTGAGTGGTGGAGTGCGTGCAGTGTCGTGCGTTGAGATGGTTTGGACACGTGATGATAATGGGGGAGAATGATTTTGTGAAGAGAGTTAATGAGAGAAGGATTGAGGGAGGAGGTGTAGGGAAAGACCACCTGTGAAGTGGACCAAAAGTGTGAGCCAGCACTGGAGCAAGATTCTGAAGTGGCAGGATTGAGCGTGCTGAGGAGTGCCAGAAAATAGGGAGATGGAGACACTTCTTCCGCTGTCACCCCCTTAAGGGAAGTTCCCGTAAGGGAACAGGGCGCCGGAGATATAGATATAATTGAAAGGCGATATGGAATTATTTATGAAATTGTCTTATAGGGAACAAAACGCTACTGACAATAGGGAAATGCACTCTTGGACGTGGTGCTGCTTTCAGTTCTGGTGCAGATGTCCTGGACGTGATGAATGCATCTCGCGGTTTGTCCTTGCAACTGTAGTATGTGGCAACATTAAACACATGCAGCGCGCTGAACGTGTCATCAGTACTTTTCAGTATGTAGTTGTACCTGTGTGTTCGTGGTTATGTTCCTTTGTGTGTGCGGGGGGAAGGGGGCACATGCATGCGCTCCTGCCTGTTTTTATTGCCTATTTATATATTTTTAATAATGAGTCTGGTTCGGTAGGATTTCTTGGTGGGTCCTGATGGTTGGCCCCAGCCCGTTGTGGCGCAGGCAAGTATTTATGTGGCGCCATCTTGCTTGGCTCATGCTGCCCCCCGGAGCTCATCAATGACCCAAACTTTTAGAGAGAGAGAATCTAGAGTCCGTGTCGATAGGTGGTCTTCTGGACAGCATGTTGGTACTTTTAGGCCACTCGGCAGTGGCTAAAAAATCTCAGATTGTTGCACCGGACGGGGTACGGACCCTCGTCGTCCTGGACGCGATGCCGTCACGCTAACCACTCAGCCGCCGCCTTCCCGAACATTACTGACTAGATTATCCTGAGTTGCTCTAACAAGGTCTTGTGTATTATTTAGTCGAGTTGGCTCAGTAACCATGTGCCTTAGGTATTTATCCTCTAAAATATCAAGTAATCTGTGTGTGTGTGTGTGTGTGTGTGTGTGTGTGTTAGAGAGAGAGAGAGAGAGAGAGAGAGAGAGAGAGAGAGAGAGAGAGAGAGGGCAAGGCAGGGCAGAACTGTCCTCTGTAAAGATAGTAAATAAACTCTACAGACAACAAAAGGCCAGTGTCGTAAAACTGCGGAACTTCATGGCTGAATCTCTGTCGGCCATTGACAGCCTTGCAGCGACAGCCCTGAGCACCGACGCCTCTCCCGTCACTCTCGCAACCAGGTAAAATAGACTTGGACTGGACCGAAGTCTGCTCAGAGATTCCGCAGTGGAAAACGTGGTGGCACTCGGGTAAGCCCCGCACACTGAAAAGTTTCCCACGTCATCGACATCGAAACTAACGGCGACGTTGGCCAGCAATCAGGGCAGGCAATCCAGCCCCCTCCTACCAAGACCCGCCCCGACACTGTCACCAGCCTACGTGACACCACCCCCCTTTACCACTCTACCGCCGCCGCAACTATCCTGCACCCCACTGCCACCACTGCCGCTTCTCCAGTCCCTAGCCATCACTACAGCAACACAGTCACCCCGAGAAGAGGAGGACGTGGACGACCCAACGTATCCCGCCGACAGCCGAGAGGAAACAACAACACTAACGCCGCCGACGTAACCACCACAACAACCAACAACAACTACAGCACCAACAACAGCAACCATTGGAGAGACCGAGCCACTCCCATCCCACCACACTGTAGTAAGTGCCTTCTACGTGGCCACACCCGCAATCTCTGCACGGTGTGCGAATACTGTGATAAGCGGGGACACACCGAGGACGTCTGTCGTACACGCCAGGCCGAGGAGAGAAGGCGTCTCGTGTGTGAGTACTGCATAAGGCCGGGCCATACAGATGAACAGTGCTTCACGTGAACAGCAGAGGCAAGACAAGAACGCCTCTTTCGAGCCCTGCTGTCGGAAAGACCAATTCCCCCAGGAGCAACCAACAACCCCCACACCACACTCAATCTCACCAACTATAATCATGGCACCTAATACCCTCAGGATCCTGTCCGCCAATGTCCGCGGCTTCCGCACCAATGTGGGCGAGCTCACGCACACTGTCCTCCAGGCAGGAGCTGAAATCATGGTTGCCGTGGAGACATTTCTGAATGGCAACTGCGTAACAACCTGCGACAGGACCCCGGGCTATTGTCACTTGGCACGACACGACCGTGCTACGAGACGGAGGAGGAGTCGCTGTGTGCCACCGGGAGGGACTACAGATGCAGCTACTCCCTGTACCGGCTCCCGAGAAGATGAAACTGCTGTTCTTCCGCCTTCTCCTGTCCGACAAGAGTTCTGCCCTGCTCTGCACTCTATACCGCCCTCATTGGCAAGGCCGTGCCCCATTAGCATTCGGATTCCTCACCGACCA
This sequence comes from Eriocheir sinensis, assembly GCF_024679095.1. Taxonomy (NCBI): domain Eukaryota; kingdom Metazoa; phylum Arthropoda; class Malacostraca; order Decapoda; family Varunidae; genus Eriocheir; species Eriocheir sinensis. The sequence goes on along the minus strand of NC_066514.1, from coordinate 19,798,292 downwards.
GCTCGACACCATCATGGCCACCGACGACTGCCAGAATATCGTAAGCGCGGGTGACCTGAACCAACATCTGGTTAATAGGGCCTTTACAGAACTGACAGTGGTCCACGGGCTCATCAATCACGACACCTTTCCCACTCATGTGAGGGGTGGCTCTCTGGACCCTGTACTAACCGACCTCCATGAAGACTCCTTGCACTGCCTTCAACTGAACAGTGTCGGCAGCTCTGACCACCATGAAGTGCTCAGTGATTCTGGCCTTGCCCCTGCTAGTGATGAAACAAGCCAGCGGACAATATGGGTATGGGCGCGCGCCGACTGGCAGGCCACAAGCATGACCTGGCTGCCACCACCTGGGACACCATCCTCACAGGAGATCTGGACCACAATGTATCAGCCTTCACCACCACCCTCCTAAACATCCAGGCCCGACACATCTCCCATAGAATACATAACATCGACCCACGTGAACCATGGTTCTGTCATAGTTGTCGCCTCGCGGCCGAGGAAAAGTATAGGACCTGGACTCGCTACAGACGCCACCCCACACAGCGACACAAAGCCCTCCACCGTGCTGCCTGCAAGGCCATGACAAGGACAGTCGCATGGGCCAGAAAAAGTTGGGAAAACAACGTCAAGAGGAAGCTGTCCGCTGACCAATTCGACCCCAAGCAATGGTGGTCCTTGGTAAAGGAGAGGCAGGGCACCGCCATCCAGGACAGAATCCTGTCCCTCAAAACGGCAGTTGGCGAATGGGTGGCTAAAAACAAGGACGAAGCGGACCTCCTGGCAACACATTTCAGCAGAAAAAATGAGTGTCCCTGAGCCAGAGAGGCAGCCTCCCGCCCTTACCCGCCTGTGTGACACTATCATGGACAGCCTGATGATAGCAGAGGACGCCGTGGCTCGACACCTCCGCAGTCTGAACACTAAAAAGGTTCCAGGCCCAGACGGCATCAGCCTCTTCCTCCTAAAGCACTGTGCTGAAGAGCTAACTCAACCCCTCACTCTTCTATTCCGTCAGTGCTTACGGAGCGGCTCCTGGCCAATCCTGTGAAAGGAGGCAAGTGTCACACCCGTGCACAAGAAGCGAGAGAGGACAGACCCTGCCAACTACCGCTCCATCTCGCTCCTGTTAGTGGTCACTAAGCTCCTGGAGCGGATCATTGCTGAACAGCTGACACGCCACCTGGAGGTGCATCACCTCATGCCCACACGACAGCACGGATTTAGAAAGGGACGCTCCGCCTCAGACTTCCTCCTCCTGCCATCCAAAGCCTGGCACGACAGCCTGGATTCAGGCCGTCCCTCAATCGTCGTTGCCCTCGACATCACAGGGGCTTTCGACTATGTGGGGCATGGCGGCCTGATTGCCAAACTTCAGCAGCTCGGGGTCACGGGACAGCTGCTGGAGCTGCTGTCGTGCTACCTGCGAGGCGCAACCTGAAAGTCGTTGTGGGGGGATGCACGTCCGCAACGTACCCGGTGGAGGCCTCTGTTCCACAGGGGTCGGTCCTGAATCCCATCTTGTGGAACATCTTCCTAAATGACCTCCTCCAGAGCCTCCCGGCAGTCTCGGCTTACGCAGACGACTACACCCTGAGCTGCAGCTACTCCAGGGAGGAGACCGAAAATGTCATTGACAACATCAACCGCAACTCGGGGATATCACTCCTGGGAAAGACGGTGGCAAGTCTCGTTTGCTACCGAGAAGACCTAGGGCATGATTATATCACGCTCAGCTGAGGACGCCAGAGTACTCGAGGGGCTCCATCAACATCCTCGAGAACGTGGCGCGCAAGGCGTCCCTGAGAGTGACACTCCTGCGTCGAGTCCGCCACCTTCGCGACACTGATGGACTCGTAAGGCTGTATAAGGCCCATGTGAGGCCCATCATGGAGTACAGCCCCCTCACATGGATGATTATCGCCCAGTGCCACCTCTCCCTGTTGGACCAGGTGCAGAGGCATGCCGAACGCCTCATATACGGTGCCAGTGACCAACAGCACCAGCAGCAGCAGCAGGGACGACAAGGGGGACACCGGCAATGCCAACAGCAACGACAACACCAGCACCACCGTCACCACTCGAGACGGGACGTCCCCCGCCACCAGATGGATAGTCTGGAGCACCGCAGGAGGGTCGGTGCCCTCACAGTGCTGCACAAGGCCCAGGTGCAGCACACACCACACCTCGCGGCCCTCGGAGTCCCGTGGAGGAGGTCAGAGCGAGCTACGAGAGCGGTATCGTCCGGTGATCTTCTCCCCGAATTCCCGAGGACCCGTATGCTGAGGTGTCAGCGGGCCTTCACCTGTACCACAGCAACGCTGTGGAACGCCTTCTCGGCCGAAGTGGACCTCTCAGGCTTGAGTATACAGCGCGTCAAAACAACTGTCCATCTGTGGTGTCATGCACGTGACAGTGTCTAAGAACAATACGGATTTAACGGGGCCACTCCCACACTAATATAAAAGAACAAACTACTGGGCAAGCTTTGGAATAGGTGCCCTTTTGGAAGAGGGCTCCTCTAGCTCGTGTCACCCCATGCCCCTTTTTGTACACTTGTGTTTAAATAGAGAGAGAGAGAGAGAGAGAGAGAGAGAGAGAGAGAGAGAGAGAGAGAGAGAGAGAGAGAGAGAGAGAGAGAGAGAGAGAGAGAGAGAGAGAGAGAGAGAGAGAGAGAGAGAGAGAGAGAGAGAGAGAGATACATTGCCTCTTTCTTTCCAACAGGACGAGGAGCGTACGGTGACTCCAATCATTCTTGATGTAAGTACTGAATCCAATATTTTGACTTATTTTTTAAGTTCTGCTTTTACTACTTGGGATTTCAAGTCTCCTGGGCCAAGAACAAGTTACAGGTGTTTGGAGGCTTGCTAGATAAAACAGTACAGTCTGTTCATGCGTGTGGCGAGGACATTACGATCGCGGAAAAGTTCACATATCTTGGTAGAGTAGTTCAGAACAACGGTGAGTCTCGCCAGAAGGTCTTGCGGCTGATCGGCCTGGCCCACGCCGTTATGGACTCGCTCAGCAGGAGTGTATGGCTTTGTCGATACTTGTGTAGAAGGATAGAGCTCCCGATCTGCCAGTCCTTTGTGCTTCCTGCCTCTCTCTGAGGCTGTGAGACATTGACACTGAACAGTAACTGGAAGAGGCGGATAGATACGTTCAGTAATAAGTGAATAGCTGGAATGACTGTGTCAGACCGGCAACTGCTCCGTGACACTGATTCGACATATATTAGCCGCACAGTCCGTCAACGCCAACACCAGCTATACAGGCATGTGGCAGGCTACCCAGAAGCCGACCTGCTCATCGGGTTGTTTTTGTAAGAGACAACCCTGAGTGGAGGAGGTCAAGGGGACGTCCAGAGTTCATGGCTTGAGCAAATCGATCTTTCCTTTTTACAGTATCACAAATATCCACTATTTTATTTTCCATTGATCTGATATTTTCTTTATAGTATCACAATCTAATGCCCAGCGATTATTTCCAGCTCATTGAACATTTAACACTCAATTTATCTTTGATTCTCAAACACCAATCAATAGCCATGATCGGTTATGATACGAATTATCTCATTTTCAGTCTGAAGGACTACACAAAACTGGTCATTCGCTGAGTGGTTGATTTCAGGCTTCTTATACTTCATATAATTTATGCATTCTTCTCAGCCATGGAGCACTCCTTTGATTTATGATCTCCAGCACATTTGAAACATTTTTGGCCTTCTCCATTGTTCTAGGCAGTACAGTTGGCCTCAAGATGGCCGTATCTTTGATAATGATAATATATGATTGCATGGTATCTATATCTTACAGTGTACACTACTCATTCTAGTTTTATCTTGTCATGATGGTTGTGGATCAGCTTATTGAAAATCTTCTCAATTTTCCTCTCAACTCCTAGGATCGAATTTAGGAACTCATTCCTGTTTAACAGTGTATCAGTTATCTTAGCCTCGATCTCCTCCTTATGCACATTGCAGAGCATGATCTTTGGCCTTAATTTTCCCACACTGTGCTAACTTGCTCTACATTTTCTAATTCCTGAGCTGCTTCATTCCTTATATTCTCATCATCAAAGTTCATAACAATGTTACCTCCACTCGTGAATCTTGAATCAGTAATCTGAATGCCTTGTAATGCCTGGGAAACTTCATTTTTCATCGCAATAGCCTTTTTATCTTGATCAGAGGCCTTCGCGACAAGAAGATGCTTCTTCCTCCTCTGTTTTGCTTTATAAATCTTTGCTTTCTAAACTACCCTCCCACAGCTTCTATCCGTCTCTCTGTACTTTTATCTCTAGTTTCATCTAAGACCGATCTATCTCTGCTGTGGTAGACAATCACTCTTCTTACCCTAAACCTATCAACATTGCTGTTTCACAGGGCTCTGTTCTATCTCCCACTTATTCATTTGTTCATTAATGATCTCTTCCAAGCAAATTATTATATATCCAACTTTCCACCAAAGACCACTCTGCATCTATTTTTTATATGTTTAGGCCTATGGCGCCGGTAGGCTTTCTTGGTGGGGCTTGATGGTCGAACCCAGCTCGTTGTGGAGTAAGCAAGTGTTTACGGTGGTACCATCTCACGCTGGCCCCGGAGGTCATCTTTGAGCCTTCCTTTAGAGAGATAATCTAGAGTCCGGGTTCATAAGTGGTCCTCAGAACAGCATGTGGGTAGTCTTAGGCCACTCGGCGATGGCTGAAAACTCCCAGCTGTGGCGGCGGGCAGGTCTTGAAACTGCTTCCTCCTGGACGCTGCGCCTTCACACTAACTCAGCCTCCCTCCCTGACTACTCAACCCCAATTATCCAATATTTTTAACAGAAAACAATTTAAACAGGTATTGCGGACCTTCAGACCTTCAGGCTGCTAAACGCTTAACTGAGACTTTGGTATCATATTTGAGCAGGGTAGAGATAACTTGGTGTCCTTCAGTGTCTCGAAAACTCAATTTTTCCACCTCTAAATTCGTCAGTGTTTCAAACACCTATCCTCTATTATCCGATATATCTCAACTGACAGTTTGTTTTACATTGAACCCTTTCGTTCAATCCTCAGCTCGCTATCTTAACTGATAATTGCTCATCTCTTACTAAATCAACTTCAACGAAGTTAGGCGTTCTGTATCGTCTCCACCAGTTGTTTTCACATCCCAGATGCTGTCCATTTACTAAGACTTTTTCCTTCCTCTTATGGAGTATCTATCTCATGTGTGTGTGTGTGTGTGTGTGTGTGTGTGTAATAGGCGCACCTAACAATACCATAGCCGATCGAGGATTCAGGAGGTTTCCTAAGTTGAAGAAGGTAATCTTATACTTGTATTTCGTAAAGAATCCTTATAACCATAAACTAATTAAAATTATGAGTATTCGTTTTCTTGAACACAATATTCAATAAACAACAGAACAATAATATGAAAATACGTATAGCTACCGTTGCCAGATTGTCGTACTCAGATTATAATATTTAACGGTTTCTGACGCCTAACTATTGCCAAGAAACATCAGGATCTTACTCTTTTAACGATAACTATAAATTAGTTTCGTTTTTGGAGCCCAGAAGACAGTTTTGGGGCAGGAAGTCGGGAAATATAATCGGCTGAGTACGACAATCTGGCAATAATCTGTGGCCGAGGCAGCAGCAGCCTGCCATGTTGAGGGTGTCAGATACCTAAAATAGCACACTTTTACTGCGCAAAGCAGGTGATGTCACTTATTGTGACTTCGTGAGCTTTCATATTTATCTATTTGTGTATATTTCATGGTGGCAAAACTTAAATTACTAGTTTCATTTTTACTAGTGACACGAATTTGTGATTGTTTTTCACAATAGAATTTCACTCTAATAAGTGAATCAGACTCCACAGAAATATTACCAGTGTGTGTATGAATGAATACAAAGATAAACACATACTCTGATTTAACTCTAGGATGTCTCGTGGATCATTAATAAATAAAAACAAAATATCCGGCTGAACTACTCTTTAGCCATGACCTTTAATGGCGTCCAAAAAACAGTCCCTCCGCCAAGTTTGTACCCTACATTTGGTAATGTTAAGTGCGCCTATTAACCGCAGAGAGAGAGAGAGAGAGAGAGAGAGACTTACACTATCTCTTCCTTTCCAACAGGACGAGGAAAGTATGGTGACTCCGATCATTCTTGATGTAAGTACAGAATCCATTAATTTCTCCTTTTTTAAGTGCTGCTTTTATTACTTGGGACTTCAGGTCTCCTGGGCCAAGACCAAGGTACAGGTGTTTGGAGGCTTGCTGGATGAAACAGTACAGTCTGTTCATGCGTGTGGCGAGGACATTGAGATCTCGTAATATTTCATAATCCTTGGTAGAGTAGTTCAGAACAACGGTGAGTCTTGCCATAAAGTTATATGGCGGATTGGCCTGGCTCCCGGTGTTATGACCAAGCTCATCGCGAGTGTCTGGCGTTGTCGATACCTGCGTAGAAGGACAAAGATGCGGATCTTCGAGTCCCCTGTGCTTCCTGTCTTTCTCTAAGGCTGTGAGACATGAACACTGAACAGTAACTTGAAGAGGCCGATTGAAGAGGCAGCATTTGGTAATAAGTATATCGCTGGAATGACTTTGTGTCAAACCAGCGACTACTCCGTATATTTAACATATATTATCTGCATAGTCCGTTAATCTGAATACCGGTGATACCAGTACGGAAAACTCAGGTACCGGCGATACCAGTACCGGTACCTGGTGGTGGCGCCAGTTTCGAGTATCACCTCAGTACCAATACACTTAGTGCCGCCAGTACCGGTACTTAGATAATCGGCAGTATCCTAACAACGCATGCCTCGATTGGGAAAAGATGAAGTTTACAAAATAAATGATTCTCAACAAAATGTAAGCTCTTGTGGACTACGAACGTTAGAAAAATGCAAACAATAACAACAGGATCCATCAAGACAAATCTTTTGGCCATCACCTGAAGTGGGATCCAATTAAGACACTTCTCATCCCTGCCTAAAGTCGGAAGCTCTAGGCAGTATTAACAACTTATATAATGTACTACTGTGTAACCTTTTAAAGGATATGACAACTGTAGGTGAAAGAAAAAAATGTTAGAGTGTGTTCAGCTACTCCTTTTTTTTACAACAGAGGAGACGGCTCAAAGGCAACAAAAATAATGTAGAAAAAAAAGCCCGCCATTCACCGATCCCACAACAGACAACAATAAAGAGTGGCCAAAAGAGAGGTCAATTTCGGGTGGAGATGTGTCTTGATAAACTCTTCTTGGAGGAGGTCAAGTCATAGGCAGAGGGAAATGCAGACGAAGGGT
>NC_066514.1:19723478-19785978 GCF_024679095.1 Eriocheir sinensis | reverse complement strand
TTTTCTTCTTTATTTTTTTCTTTAATTCGTTCTATAATTGTTTGATATGTTTGATTCATTTTTCATCTCAATTTTCTTTTATTATCTTTCTATCTACCTCTTAAATCTGCACTGCTCATGTAATTTCTTCAGTCGGCGCTCGACATTTTCATTATCATCATGTTCAGATTTCTCTGCATATTTTAACCCTTTCCTTATTCAACTTGTATTTGTTTTCGCGCTTTCGCGCTGCTCATCTTTTTCTTTATCTCTTTATATCGACGCAGTGTTGGTGTAGTATTCTTCTCTTTCCATTCCCTCGCTTTGTATCCCATGGTGTGCTCGAAAGCGCCTCGTTCCCTGTGCATCAATAAGACAGCGAGAGGAATATGCATAATCACAACGACGCGCCTCACTTTGCGCCTCGTAAGCAAATAAATAAATATTCTGCAAAACACGTCGCCTGGGAGTTACCGGCACGGCCGCTGAATGCCGCTGAATATGTATTGCACGGTGCCCTGTATCGGACGCGACGGACGACGTCACGACGTCAAATGGCCTTATGCGAGGGAGAGTTTAGAATGTATATATGATATGATAAGTACAGGCTGCAAGAATATGTGATAAATGATAAGTAAGGTGCTGGAAGGCAAATGGCGGGCGCGGGCTCAGGCGACAAGAATACAAATGTTGCAGGATTTGCCTAAGATAGAGGAATAGAGGTGAATAGATGCTAATAGTTGCAGATACGAGTAGATTGATAGATAAGAGTAAATGATAAGGAAAAGGGTGTTGTACTGTAGAAATGTACCTAAAAATCGGTGGAGTAATTCGATATTGGTTGATAAGGTGGTAAATAATCAAATCGGATGCCAAAGAACACGACTCGGTACTTTGTTTTACAGTGCAGAGGAGATAGATCAAGGGTAAAGAAATTAAACATAAAGCAAAATATTGACTATCAACAAATCTGTGGAGTCGCCACTCTCTGTTACCTTTGTTTGTCCTAAAATCAGTTATACGCATGACGACGACCGCCCAAGAGAAGACTAGAGTAAAGCTCTAGAAAGTAAAGAAAAGTCAGTAAAGAGGAAAAGAAGTAACAGTGAATAAAAGAGGCAGCTATGCAGACTTGAGCGCTTCGGTCTTTGTAGATCACCAAAAGAAATGCAGAGATAGAGAAAACTAAAAAACAAATAAATAAAACAAAGATGAAAAGAAACAGAAGATACGAGAATGTACGGAATAGTGTGTGCAAAGTTGAGCGCTTAGTCCTCAACTTTTGTACTGTTCCATCGAAGAAAATACAGACATAATACAGAAAATGCATGAAAACACAGATTACAAAAACTGAAAACAAATATAAATTAATAAAATAAAAGGCACAAAAAGACGCAAAGGAGATATAGAGTTATGCAGGAGTTAAGGCGCGCAGTCCTTTAACCTTTTTTTTCTTTTTTTTTGTCTTTGGCGTCGTTAAAGAATTTTTAAAAACTCGCCGCCCAGCCCTCGTCCAGATTAAGGCGGGACAGCCTGGGCAAGGAGTCACTGGGCGGCGCCTCATGCGGGGATCGTTGAGGTTAGGCGGCCACTTCAGTGGTTGAGGCGGCGTGGTCAGCAGCCGCTGGCCGAGGCGCTAAGGGCTACTCTGCCTGTTGTGATTCACCTGACTCATTTACCTGCCTGTTGTGATTCAATTTGACTCATTTACCTACCTGCCTGTTGTTGCATTCACCCACCCACCTATTTACTCCGCTCTTTCTTTACTCTGCCCAACGTGTCTTCATTTACTTAAGTCATTCAATTGACCCTTGTTACTCAGCTTCCATTCGCTCGAACTTCCCTTTCCTGTAACTCCCCTTTCCCTGCCTCCTCCCCTGCCCATCTGCCCTTGCCCCCTTCTCCCTCTTCGATTCACCTATCTAATTCACCTTTTTTATATAAACACACAGGTATGCTTTACACGCCCAAAGATGCAATGCCGTGTGCTGCCTATTCTAATGCTATCAAACGTTTATATTATACAAAACAATATACATATACACACTGGGCAGTCTTACGTGTCCATTTATTGTCAGCGGAGTGGGGAGTGTGCCTTCAAAGCGCGAAGTGCTACCATTGTCCGCATTCTCATTACCTGCCCGTTTCTAAATCTTGTTTATTTATAGTAAATAGACACCTTCTGCCATAAACCGATAGGTCTTCTGGTGTTCTGTTCTTCCATATGTATTCCTATGTATGGTCTTCCCGTCTTTCTTATTCTGCCTCACCTGCCTGATTACTTACCTCCTCGCTGCCTCTACTGTCCTGTCTCCCCTTCGTCCTGTCTTTATTACTTCCGCACTTTTCTGCTTGTGGGTTTTCATTGCCTTACATGTCTTCACATCTCATTTACCTGGCCTGGTGCCATAGTTAGTGTACGCAACGACTAAAACTTTTCCATACCTTGGACCGTTTTCTTTCCCCTTTTTCCTCCTCTTTAACTGGGACCTTTTATTATAATTACATCTGTAAGGGCTGATAATCAAGCTGTGTGTCTATGTAAATAATCTTTAACTCAAAGACTTTTATGGGTAAAAGTAGGAACAAATTAGGATATATATAGATGCAAATAAATCATGCACCTCATTAAGCAAAACTAGGTAGGCCGGCAACATTTATATGCAAGTAATTAATTAAATGAGTGAACTTAGTTGCACACCATTGTTTACATGGAAATGTTAAAGGGTATGTGTCTCATTTGCTAACAAACCGTTAATTAACACACTGGTCATCAAAGAACAGAAGTAATGAAGTAATTGAGTGAGTACTAAATGAAGCGTGGCGTTAAGTACATTACTTCGGTTCTCGTCTAAAATGTTGAAAATGATTACAGAATGCAAAAATGTCACTGACAAACTGCTTTCTTATTATGTGCTGCATATCAGTGTTGTATCGTTTTACCGTTCCACGTTCCTGTGTTTTTTCCCTTCGTGCGTTAGGTGTAACACAACAGGTAAGACGATTCACACAGGTAGGTGATTCAATAAGTTGAATTAAGATGCTCATACATGAAGGATGGACCTTGTAATGAAAGAGAACACTAATACTAAGTTGTCACATATTAGAAAATAAGTTTCATAAATAAATAAGGAATTACGAGACAGAGAAAACAAATCCATAGACAAGCAAGGGGAATTACAGGACAGAGAGCAAGAGGGGACGAACGATGGGATTAGGTAATCAAAGACCAGGTGACCTCACTTAATGATGCTTCCTGCCTCTTCCTGAAAATAACCCAGACCTAGATTTTGTTGCTACGTAATTGGCTAAGTATGGGATCACAATCAAGGGAGCGAAATTTAACATATGATTGCACTGGTGTCTTTGTTATACGCGATGAGCCATCTCTCGCCCTTTCCTCCTCCCTCCACCCCCTCCCCCCCTCCCTTCCCTTCCCCTTCCTTCCTTTCCCTTTCCTCTTCCCTTTCCTTTCCCATTTCCTTCCTTTCCCTCCATTCTCCCCCTTCCTTCCTTCCTTCCCCTTTCCCTTCCCTTTCCCTCTTGCCTTGCCTTTGCCTTGCCTTGCCTTGCCTTGCCTTTGCCTTCCCTGTCCCTTCCTTTCGTTCGCCTTGTAAGTCTGGGGCGTGGATATCATCAGTGTTATCATCGTTACATCATCATTATCTCTCTTCAATTAACTCGTACTCATTATTTTTTTTCGATATCTCTTGATTTACTCATTTGACTTTGTTGTCACACACACTAGGGGCACGGCGGTGATGGGACGCAGGGTCCCAAATACTAAGGGCACGGTGGTGATGAGACACAGGGTCCCAAACACTAGGGGCGCGGCGGTGATGGGACGCAGGGTCCCAAACACTAGGGGCACGGCGGTGATGAGACGCAGGGTCACACACACTAGGGGCATGGTGGTGATGAGACACAGGGTCACACACACTAGGGGCATGGTGGTGATGAGACACAGGGTCACACACACTAGGGGCATGGTGGTGATGAGACACAGGGTCACACACACTAGGGGCATGGTGGTGATGAGACACAGGGTCACACACACTAGGGGCATGGTGGTGATGAGACACAGGGTCACACACACTAGGGGCATGGTGGTGACGAGACACAGGGTCACACACACTAGGGGCATGGTGGTGACGAGACACAGGGTCACACACACTAGGGGCATGGTGGTGACGAGAGACAGGGTCCCAAATACTAGGGGCATGGTGGTGACGAGACACAGGGTCACACACACTAGGGGCATGGTGGTGACGAGAGACAGGGTCCCAAATACTAGGGGCATGGTGGTGACGAGACACAGGGTCACACACACTAGGGGCATGGTGGTGATGAGACGCAGGGTCACACACACTAGGGGCACGGGGGTGATGAGACGCAGGGTCACACACACACTAGGGGCATGGTGGTGACGAGACACAGGGTCACACACACTAGGGGCATGGTGGTGATGAGACGCAGGGTCACACACACTAAGGGCGCGGTGGTGATGAGGCACAGGGTCACACACACTAGGGGCACGGCGGTGATGGGACGCAGGGTCCCAAACACTAGGGGCACGGTGGTGAAGAAACGCAGGGTCCCAAACACTAGGGGCACGGCGGTGAAGAGACGCAGGGTCCCAAACACTAAGGGCACGGCGGTGAAGAGACGCAGGGTCCAAACACTAGGGGCACGGCGGTGATGGAACATAGGGTCCCAAACACTAGGGGCACGCCGGTGAAGAGACGCAGGGTCCAAACACTAGGGGCACGGCGGTGATGGGACATAGGGTCCCAAACACTAGGGGCACGCCGGTGAAGAGACGCAGTGACACACACACTAGGGACACGGCGGTGATGAAACTCAGGGTCCCAAACACTAGGGGCACGGCGGTGATGACACGTAGGGTCCCAAACACTAGGGACACGGCGGTGATGAGACGCAGGGTCCCAAACACTAGGGGCACGGCGGTGTTGACACGTAGGGTCCCAAACACTAGGGGCACGGCGGTTATGCGTGTGTGTGTGTGTGTGTGTGTGTGTGTGTGTGTGTGTGTGTGTGTGTGTGTGTGTGTGTGTGTGTGTGTGTGTGTGTGTGTGTGCGTGCGTTTGTGTCGGCGAGTGGGGAGGGTGAGGGGGCTTGTTTTTTTGTTTTTTACACCAAAGGAGACAGCTCAACGGCACACACAAAAAAAGGCCCGCTACTCGCTGCTTCCAAAAATTAATTAAAAGAGGTGGCCGAAAGAAAGGTCAATTTCGGGAGGAGAGGTGTCCTGATACCCTCCTCTTGAGAGAGTTCAAGTCGTAGGCAGGAGGAAATACAGATGAAGAAAGATTGTTCCAGAGTTTACCAGCGAGAGGGATGAAAGAGTGAAGATGCTGGTTAACTCTTGCATAAAGGGTTTGGACAGTATAAGGATGAGCATGAGTAGAAAGTCGTGGGCAGCGGGGCCGCGGGATGGGGGAGGCATGCAGTTAGCAAGTTCAGAAGAGCAGCCAGCATGGAAACATCGATAGAAGATAGAAAGAGAGGCAACATCGCGGCCGAATTTAAGAGGTAGAAGACTATCAGTAGGAGGAGGAGAGCTCATGAGACGAATAGCCTTAGACTCCACTCTATCCAGAAGAGCTGTGTGAGTGGAGGCCCCCCACACGTTAGATGCATACTCCATACGAGGGCGGACAAGGCCCCTGTATATGGATAGCAACTGCGCGGGGGAGAAGAACTGGCGGAGACGATACAAAACGCCCAACCTCGAGGAAGCTGTTTCAGCGAGAGAGGAGATATGAAGTTTCCAGTTGAGATTTTGAGTTAAGGATAGACCGATGATGTTTAGTGTTGAAGAAGGTGACAGCTAAGTGTTGTCGAAGAATAGGGGATAGGTGTTTGGAAGACTGTGTCGAGTTGATTGGTCGAGAAATTGAGTTTTTGAGTCATTGAAGGACACGAGGTTCCTTCTGCCCCAATCGGAAATGATAGCAAGGTCTGAGGTTAAGCGTTCTGCAGCCTCTAGTCTGGAGTCGTGAACTTCTTGTTATGATGGTCTTCTATTGAAAAAAGTTGAATAATGCAGAGTGGAGTCGTCGGCGTATGAGTGGACAGGACAGTTTGTTATGGAAAGAAGGTCACTGATGAATAACAGGAAGACAGTGGGTGATAGGACAGAGTCCTGTGGAACGCCACTGTTGATAGGTTTAGGGGAAGAGCAGTGACCGTCTACCACCGCAGAGATATAACGGCCGGAAAGGAAACTGGAGATAAAGGAACAGAGAGAAGTATAGAATCCGAAAGAGGGCAGTTTAGAAAGCAAAGACTGGTGCCAGACTCTATCGAAGGCTTTCGATGTGTCTAGCTCAACAGAGAAAGTTTCACCGAAACGGCTAAGAGAGGATGACCAAGAGTCAGTTAAGAGAGCAAGAAGATCGCTAATAGAACGACCCTTGCGGAATCCATACTGGCGATCAGATAGTCGAAAGATGCTTTTGAATCTTCCGGTTAAGGATTGATTCAAAAGCTTTAGATAGACAAGAAAGTAGAGCTATAGGGCGGTAGTTTGAGGGACTGGAACGGTCACCCTTCTTAGGCACAGGCTGTACAAAGGCGTACTTCCAGCAGGTAGGAAAGATAGATGTTCATAGGCAAAGACGAAAGAGCTCGACCAGGCAGGGTGTCAGCACAGAAACATTGTTTTTAAGGACAATAGGAGGTACTCCATCAGGTCCATAAGCCTTTTGAGAGTTGAGGCCAGTGTGTGTGCCTTAAATGCATTTTTTTTTTATTACATCTCTCTCTCTCTCTCTCTCTCTCTCTCTCTCTCTCTCTCTCTCTCTCTCTCTCTCTCTCTCTCTCTCTCTCTCTCTCTCTCTCTCTCTCTCTCTCTCTCTCTCTCTCTCTCTCTCTCTCTCTCTCTCACGCCATCAGTATCTGTATGTAAAATGTGGATAAAATTGTCATGCAGGTGCTGCAACACCAGCAACAAACAGCAAACTTTAACACGAGGGAGTTCCACAATAGGAATTTGCCATTTTCCCCCCTGTATAAGGTGAGCAGTTATTAGCTACTTGTATTTAGATTACATCATCCTCTTCCTACAAAATGTCTACGCCTGTAATGATGTTTTACTACAATTTATTGCATTCAAGTTCATACCAGGAGTCAAGTTATTTAGCCAGCAAAGCATTAATTACTTCAACTATTTTGTATGCTATTTTGCACATATATTTGTGTGTTGTCTGTCTGTCTTTTTCTAGTCTCTCTCTCTCTCTCTCTCTCTCTCTCTCTCTCTCTCTCTCTCTCTCTCTCTCTCTCTCTCTCTCTCTCTCTCTCTCTCTCTCTCTCTCTCTCTCTCTCTCTCTCTCTCTCTCTCTCTCTCTCTCTCTCTCTCTCTGTATCTACAAAACGGGAAACATTTGCAGATGATGTCGCACCAGCAAAAGACAGCAGAGAAGGGAAGATATTTCAGAGAGTTGTGGCGACCCAGTGCAATGAACATCCCGTATTCACAGTGGAAGAAATTGAGTTACGTATAAATCAAAACTTTTATGGGCAGGTATTGAAGTTATAAGAGCAAGTCAGCAATTTATGTAAAGAAAACTCTACATTAAAGAAGAATCTAGAGAGTTGAATATGCAAATCTAGATATAAAAAAACTCTTGCATGGAAATTTCACTTCTGCTCAAGTAGATTCAATGTTAAGTGGCAAGCGAATTACAAGATGGAAGAACGAAGATATTAGCTTAGCTATAAATCTTAGCAGTTTAATCGCAAAAGCCTATAACTTCTTAAGGGAAAAAATGCTATTTCCCCTTCTCTCCATTAGCACTATAAAGAGGTGGGCTCAAAAACTTCAAGATATAATAATGCAAATGTTGAAAAAACAATCTGAATGCATTAATGAAAAGGAACGTCTTTGTGTCGTATCCATGGATGAAACATCTGTTAGTATGGAATGGGTACACGATAAGTCAGTAGATAAAGTTTATGAGCCTAAGCTGAATGTAATGTGCATCATGCTGAGATGACTCATAGGGAATTTGAAGCAGCTCCTGTACTATGATTTTTATGCACATATAAACAAAGACGACCTTTTTGATATTCATAATGTGGAAGTTGTCAGTTTCCCAATTACAGCAATGATAAATGATTTGTCTCCTAAAAATATAAAACTATGGAACAGTCTTAATATAAGTACAGTCAGTCAACTCATCATTTCCAAATCCAGCTGCTCCTCATCGCAAAGTTTATGTATTTGCTGATGCTCCCCACCTGATCAAGCTAATTATAAATAATTTGATTGATTCGGGTTTTTCGATAGGAGGCAAAGCTGCCAATCGTGGCTGCCTAAGGGAATTAGTTACAAAAAACGCCAGAGACCTTAAAACAACACATAAATTATCCTTCAAGCACTTAAATCAGGGGTTCCCAACCTTTTTGCTCCTCTGTACCCCTTGGGCATTTTTATAGGTTCCCGTGTACCCCCCAAAATTTAGGATAAAAAACGATAGAATTGTAATATTTTGATGTTATTTTATTATGAAATCTGTATGTGTAGACTGATGATCTAATTTCAATAAGTTTTGCTTACTAAAATAAGGAAATTGAAAAAAAAGCGACATTGTGCAATTTGAATGCAGATGTATTGCATTATTGTATTGCAGATGTATTGTCAAACTGGGAATCACAACCTAGATAATGAACTCTGTCTGCCATGTTGTTCTCAACATGTGACTTGCCAGATGTTGAAGAGGACAATGAGCACCTATTTCCTGATTACCCTGAGACAAATACTCTAGAATGTGAATGGAAGAGCAAGGTCTTCTTTAATTTGGAGGCCTTATTGTAAAAAAATATTCCCGCAGTACTCATTTACTGGCGGGAATGTAGAACCTGATGATGAGATCTGGATAGGAAAGATCAGCAGGGAAGAAGGCAAATTAATGAAACCTAATAATGACTTCTTGGAAAAACTAGAAAAAAAAAATGTTAGCATGTTTCAGTGTTTACCACGGAGAAAAGGCATTGAGGCCAGGACGTGATTCTGTAAAAAAAAAACTTATCTTCTTTCATGTGTAGTAAGGTGGTAGATTTATCTTATGACGTCGTTTCAGTTTTTTGTTAAATGTAGGGTCTTTTTTAGACAGAATATTGAACCGAAAAATCCTAGAAAATAAGAATCTAAACAAAAAAAAAAAAAGGTGAAAAAGCTTGCACAATAAAGAAACAGTAAGGTGTTATTTTGTTTCACTACCATTACCTAATATTAAAAGCTAAATTCCTTTCTTTTTCCTAACATTAACACTCGTCTTGTTCTTACGCAGAGAGAGAGAGAGAGAGAGAGAGAGAGAGAGAGAGGAGAAAAATAAGAGTAAAGGAGAGATAAGGAGTGAGGGAGTGAGCTGTGAAGAAGAAAAGAATAAGAAGATGAGGAGAGAGAGAGAGAGAGAGAGAGAGAGAGAGAGAGAGAGAGAGAGAGAGAGAGAGAGAGAGAGAGAGAGAGAGAGAGAGAGAGAGAGAGAGTTGTGAGGAAGAAAAAGAGCAAGAAGACGAGGGAAGAGGGAGAGGAGAAAGATGAGGAAAGAAGATTAGTCTACGTCTACTGTCGCGCTTCCCGTTTTCTCCCATTAGTGACGTCATTGAGGGGCCTCCCGGTTCCTCCCCGGGTGCCCTTTCCTTAAATTGATAGCCTGGATGGAGCGGGAAATGAGTTGACCTACTTTGAATCGGCTCGGGGTCTTGATATTCCTCTCTTGAAAGAGGTCGTCATATACAGCAGGAAGTACTGACGCAGGATGGCTGCTCCAGAATTTACCAGCCGAAGGGATGATAAAATGAAGATGCTGGTTGACTCCTGCATAAGAGACTGGACAGCATAAGGTTGAGCTTAAATAGAAAGTCATGTGCAGCGAGACCGTGGGAGGGGTGGAGGCAAACCGTTAACAAGATTAGAGGAACAATCAGCATGAATATATCGATAGGAGACAGCGAGAAAGGCAATATTGCGGCGGGATTTACTAAGTAGAAAACTGTGTCAGTAGAAGAAAGGGAACTGATGAGATAAAGAGCCTTTGACTCTACTCTATCTAAATGAGCTGTGTGTGGGGCACGTCTCCATCCCCCCCATATATATATCTATATCTATATATATATATCTATATCTATATATATATATATATATATATATATATATATATATATATATATATATATATTTTTTTTTTTTTTTTTATAACAAAGGAGGCAGCTCAAGGGCACACAAAAAAAAGAAAACAATAATAAAAAAAAGCCCGCTACTCGCTGCTCCTAAAGTAAAACAAAAGAGGTGGCCGAAAGGATGATCAAATTCAGGAGGAGAGGTGTCCTGATACCCTCCTCTTGAAAGAGTTCAAGTCGTAGGCAGGAGGAAATACAGATGAAGGAAGATTGTTCCAGAGTTTACCAGCGTGAGGGAAGAAAGAGTGAAGATGCTGGTTAACTCTTGCATAAGGGGTTTGGACAGTATAGGGATGAGCATGAGTAGAAAGTCGAGTGCAGCAGGGGCCATGGGAGGGGGGGAGGCATGCAGTTAGCAAGTTCAGAAGAGCAGCGTGGAAATATCGATAGAAGATAGAAAGAGAGGCAACATTGCGGCGGAATTTAAGAGGTAGAAGACTATCAGTATGAGGAGGAGAGCTGATGAGACGAAGAGCCTTAGCCTCCACTCTGTCCAGAAGAGCTGTGTGGGTGGAGCCCCCCCACAAATGAGATGCATACTCCATACTAGGGCGGACAAGGCCCCTGTATATGGACAGCAACTGTGCAGGGGAGAAGAACTGGCGGAGACGGTACAGAACGCCCAGCCTCGAGGAAGCTGATTTAGTAAGAGATGAGATATGAAGTTTCCAGTTGAGATTTTGAGTTAAGGATAGACCGAGGATGTTTAGTGTTGAGGAAGGTGATAGCTGGGTGTTGTCAAAGAATAGGGGATAGTTGTTTGGAAGATTGTGTCGAGTGGATAGGTGGAGAAACTGTGTTTTTGAGGCGTTGAAGGACACCAAGTTCTTCTTGCCCCAATCGGAAATAATAGTAAGGTCTGAGGCTAAGCGTTCTGCAGCCTCCAGCCTTGAGTCGTTAATTTCCTGAAGGGTGGGTCTTCTATTAAAAGAAGTTGAGTAATGCAGAGTGGAATCATCGGCGTAGGAATGGATAGGACAGTTCGTTTTGGAAAGAAGATCATCAATAAACAACAGAAAAAGAGTGGGAGATAGGACAGAACCCTGTGGGACACCACTGTTAATAGATTTAGGGGAAGAACAGTGACCGTCTACCACGGCAGAAATAGAACGGTCAGAAAGGAAACTGGAGATAAAGGTACAGAGAGAAGGATAGAAACCGTAGGAGGGTAGTTTAGAAAGCAAAGATTTGTGCCAGACCCTATCAAAAGCTTTTGATATGTCCAGCGCAATAGCAAAAGTTTCACCGAAACGGCTAAGAGAGGATGACCAAGAGTCAATTAAAAAGGCTAGGAGATCACCAGTAGAACGCCCCTTACGGAACCCATACTGGCGATCAGATAGAAGGTCAGAAGTGGAAAGGTGCTTTTGAATCTTCCGGTTAAGGATTGATTCAAAAGCTTTAGATAGACAAGAAAGTAAAGCTATAGGACGGTAGTTTGAGGGATTGGAGCGGTCACCCTTCTTAGGCACAGGCTGTATGAAGGCATACTTCCAGCAAGAAGGAAAGGTAGATGTTGACAGGCAGAGGCGAAAGAGTTTGACCAGGCAGGGTGACAGCACGAGCCACAGTTTTAAGGACACTAGGAGGCACTCCGTCTGGCACGTAAGCCTTCTGAGGATTGAGGCCAGTGAGGGCCTGGGCATAGAAAACATTATTCTTGGGAATATTGATAACAGGCATAAAGGTGTCAGAGCGGGGATGAGTAGGAATATGCCCAGAATCGTCCAGAGTGGAGTTTTTAGAAAAAGTTTGAGAGAAGAGTTCAGCCTTAGAGATAGATGAGACGGCAGTGTTGCCGTCAGGACTGAGGAGTGGAGGGAAAGATGAAGAAGTGAAGTTGGAGGAGATGTTTTTGGCTAGATGCCAGAAGTCACAGGAAGAGTTAGAGAAAGCAAGGTTTTGACATTTTCTATTAATGAAAGAATTTTGGTTAGTCGGAGAATAGATTTGGCACGATTTTGGGCAGAAATGTAAAGTTCATAATTAGCATTAGTTTGAAGGCTCTGGTACCTTGTGTGAGCTACCTCTCTATCATTGACAGCACGAGAACAAGCGTAATTAAACCAAGGCTTTTTAGCGTGAGGAGTAGAGAAAGAACGAGGAATGTATGTCTCCAATCCAGAGACAATCACCTCTGTGATGCGCTGGGCACACGCAGAGGGGTTTCTCCCCTGGAAGCAGTAATCATTCCACCCGAAATCGGAAAAGTACATCCTCAGGTCGTCTCACCGAGCTGAAGCAAAATGCCAGAAGCATCGTCTCTTCGGTGGGTCCAGAGGATGAACAGGAGCGATAGGTTGTGATCGGAGGAGCCCAACGGAGAGAACAGTTTGACAGAATAAGCAGAAGGGTTTGAGGTAAGGAAGAGGTCTAGAACGTTGGGCCGATCTCCAAGACGGTCGGGAATACGTGTAGGGTGCTGGACCAACTGCTCTAGGTCGTTGAGGATAGCAAAGTTGTAGGCTTGTTCACCAGGATGGTCAGTGAAAGAGGATGAAAGCCAAAGCTGGTGGTGAACATTGAAGTCTCCTAGGATGGAGATTTCAGCGAAGCGAGAGTGGGTCAAGATGTGCTCCACTTTAGAATTCAAATAGTCAAAGAATTTTACATAGTTGGTAGAGTTAGGTGAGAGATAAACAGCACAGATGTATTTAGTAATAGAATGACAATGAAGTCTTAGCCAGATGGTGGAAAATTCAGAAGAGTCAAGGTTGTGGGCACGAGAGCAAGTGATGTCGTTGCGCACGTAGGCGCAACATCCAGCTTTGGATAGAAATTTAGGATAGAGATAGTAGGAGGGAACAGAGTAGAGATTGCTGTCAGTAGCCTCAGAAACCTGTGTTTCGGAAAGGAAAAGAAGGTGAGGTTTAGAGGAGGAGAGATGATGTTCCACAGAATGAAAATTAGAGCGAAGACCGCGAATGTTGCAGAAATTGAGAAGAAAGAAGTTCGAGGAGTTATCAAGACACCTCTCGGGTCGGCAGCCAGAAGGAGTCCTGGGGAATTTGTTTTGTGTATATATATATATATATATATATATATATATATATATATATATATATATATATATATATATATATATATATATATATATATATATATATATATATATATATATATATATATATATATATATATATATATATATATATATATATATATATATATATATATATATATATATATATATATATATATATATATATATATATATATATATATATATATATATATATATATATATATATATATATATATATATATATATATATATATATATATATATATATATATATATATATATATATATATATATATATATATATATATATATATATATATATATATATATATATATATATATATATATATATATATATATATATATATATATATATATATATATATATATATATATATATATATATATATATATATATATATATATATATATATATATATATATATATATATATATATATATATATATAATTATATGCAAGGAGGTCCTCAGTGGCCCACTTAGCGATATCTTTAAGATGTCGGTAAATTCTGGGTATATGCCCAATCAATGGAAAGTAGCTAATTTGACGCTGATTTTCAAAAAGGAAGAAAAGTCAGCCACCTCAAATTATCGCCAAATTAGCTTAACATCAGTTGTAGGAAAGATGTTGGAGTCAATTATAGCCGGGAATATTCTGGACCATCTAGAGAAGCATAATCTAATTCATGATTCACAGCATGGGTTCACGAAGGGTAGGTCTTGCTTTACTAACCTGTTGTCCTTCAACACTGAAGTATTCGATTCGGTTGACCGAGATGAAAACTATGACGTATTATATCTGGATTTCAGTAAAGCGTTCGACAAAGTCCCTCACCACCAGCTATAACTAAAATTACAGGCTCACGACGTAAATGGGAAAGTTTTGAATTGGATCAGGGCGTTGCTTAGTGGTAGGAGGCAGAGAGTGCAAATCAATGGTAAAAAATCTGAATGGGGCAGTGTTACGAGTGGAGTCCTACAGGGCCGGTGCTGGGTCCGCTGCTTTTTATTATTTACGCCAATGACTTGGACACAGGAATTAGTAGTGGTGTCAGTAAGTTCGCAGATGATACCAAGATCGGTAGAGTAATCCAATCAGGCAGGGACGGTAGCGTTCTCCAATATGGGCAGGGAAGTGGCAGATGGAATTCAATGTCGGGAAGTGTAGCATTCTGAGTGTAGGTAGGAATAACCCCTCACACAATTACTCCTTAAATGACACTACTCTAAACAGGTCTGGGTGTGAGAGAGACTTAGGAGTCCTAGTGAGCGATGACCTCCGTCTTAGGGCCCAATGCATGTAGGCTAAAAATCGGGCAAACAGAGTACTGGGTTTCATCTCTAGGAGCGTAAGTAACAGGAGCGCTGGAGTCATTCTTAAACTTTGCTTAGCACAAGTTAAACCTCATCTCGATTATGCAGTTCAGTTCTGGTCTCTCTACTATAGATTGGATATCAAGATGTTAGAATCCGTACAGACGAGAATGACAAAGATGATTCAGGGGGTGAGAAACTTGCCTTACGAAGAGAGACTGAAGCATTTAAATCTACACTCGCTAGAAAGGCGAAGGTTGCGAGGAGACCTGATTGAAGTCTATAAATGGAGGAAGGGCTTTAAAAAGGGGATGTCAATAAGATTTTGGTAGTAAAAAAGCCAGGTAGGACACGTAGCAATGGTTTTAAGGTAGACAAATTCAGATTCAGCAAAGACATAAGCAAGAATTGGTTCACCAATAGACTGGTAGATGAATGGAAGAGGCTTGACAGCCATGTTGTGGGTGCAAATACCATAGATACATTCAAGAAGAGGTTAGATAAAGTCATGGATAGTGAGGTAAAGTGGGTCTGAGAGTACAGGAGCTGCCTTGTATAGGCCAACCGGCCTCTTACTTGCAGATATATATATATATATATATATATATATATATATATATATATATATATATATATATATATATATATATATATATATATATATATATATATATATATATATATATATATATATATATATATATATATATATATATATATATATATATATATACACATATATCAGTCACCGCTAAAATCGCGTGCTCTCTTACCCGGTGACTCCTCAGAAAATGTGGCGCTGCAGAGCAGACTCGTTAAGTGTATTTCCATTGTCTCCCTGTCTGTATTGTGCGTCTTCAGTGTTTGTCTTTCTTGGTACTCGTTTATATTTGACTGTCCGTCCATGTCTTTCTGTTGTCCACTTCTACACATTGTTCCACACACACACCAACACGTAAATGTTATTCACGCCATACAACATTCATTCACACGCATACACACACAAACACCTTTTCTATGTGTTTTGTTTGTTCCCATGACTTGTACGAAATTTTGTGAATAAAATAACCCTGGCGGATATCTCTATCCGTGAACCAATTAGCACTTAGAGCACACGCTACCACTAACAATTGGTAACCCCGCAATGTTGCTATGGTTCAAGGTGGCTTATAACCGGCACTTGGGGTTCGTGAGGCTGAGTCCCAGGATCAGGAGAAGCATTACGCCGTGGGCGTAGTTGCCACCTTCAGGGTTCTCCCCCGCCCTCCCCCTGGCACCCTCTGTACCCTCTTCCAGGTGCCTTCTGCGCCTCCTCCAGGCACCCTCTGTGCCCTCCTCCAGGCACCCTCTGTGCCCTCCTCCAGGCACCCTCTGTGCCCTCCTCCAGGCGCCTTATGCGCCTCCTCCAGGCACCCTCTGTGCCCCTCCAGGCACCCTCTGTGCCCCGTCCCCAGGCGCCTTCTGCGCCTCCTCCAGGCACCTTCAGCGCCTCCTCCAGGCACCTTCAGCGCCTCCTCCAGGCACCCTTTGTGCCCCCTTCAGGCACCTTCTGTGCCCCCTGGTGCTCCTCCCGGCGCTCACCCACCAACCCACCCCTCCTCCTCCCTGCCCTCCCGCTGGTACGGCGACTGAGACACGCACACCTTGTGACACCCACACAGACTCAGTGAACACTCAAACACAGTGCGACTTATTACTGAGACACACAGTGCCACACAGACTCAGTGTACACGCCACACAGACTTAGAGAGACACGCAAACCCAGTGTGACACCCCACTGGGATTACTAGCTGCCCCCTGGATTAACCACCGCCTCCTGGATCTACCACCGCCTTCTTGGATTATCTTGCACCTTTGGATCTTTGTGTACAGTGCAGTGTGTCCATCAACAGTTCAGTGCAGCAAGTCCCCATCAACAGTTAGTGCCACAGTGTTACCTACTAAGCGTACAGTGTTGTGTTACAGTGCCTTTTTGGACACTGGTTCACTCCCCGAGCCACAGAGGCCCCTAGCACGCGCCAGCGCCTATAGTACGCGCAGTTCGTTCTACTCTCACGGACTGCCAAGGCCCCTGGCACGCTGGCAGCTAGCGCCTTCACACGCAGTTCCCTCGACGCTCTCCGACTGCCGTGCCCCCGGCGCGTTTACGCCACTGCCTATTGCCCATCTCCACGCCGCTCGACCTCACCATACCTGATGACAACTTCCTCTACAACAGCAGTGTCCTTCAGAGCACCACTCTTCTGCTCAGGACCCGTCTACGTGGTTCGCTATTTTGGAGTGCGGATTCAAGCCCTCCAGGATCTATTAAACAGCCAGCCACTCAACTCACCTCAGCTCGACTCACCGTAGCTGTTCTCACTGCGCTACTCACTCCAGCTCGACTCACCGTAGCTGTTCTCTCTGCGCTACTCACTCCAGCTCGACTCACCGTAGCTGTCCTCTACGCGCTACTCACTCCAGCTCGACTCACCGTAGCTGTCCTCTACACGCTACTCACTCCAGCTCGACTCACCGTAGCTGTCCTCACCGCGCAACTCACTCCAGCTCCACTCACCGTAGCTCTCCTCACCGCGCAACTCACTCCAGCTCGACTCACCGTAGCTGTCCTCACCGCCCAACTCACTCCAGCTCGACTCACCGTAGCTGTCCTCTACGCGCTGCTCACTCCAGCTCGACTCACCGTAGCTGTCCTCTACGCGCTACTCACTCCAGCTCGACTCACTGTAGCTGTCCTCACCGCGCAACTCACCCCAACTCCACTCACCGTAGCTGAACTCTACTCAATGCAATGCATCTCAGCGCAACTTACCGCGCACCTCAACGCAACTCAGCGCAACTCACCGCGCACCTCCAATCAACTCAGCGCAACTCACCGCGCACCTCACCTCAACTCAACTCAGCGCAACTCACCGCGCACCTCAACTCAACTCAGCGCAACTCATCGCGCAACACTACTCAACGTAACGCAACACCGCGTGCCACAACGCCCCCGCACCAGGGAGGATTTCGTTCCTCCTTCCTCGTCACTTGGGGGGAGTATCTGTAGCAGTCACCGCTCAAATCGCGTGCTCTCTTACCCGTTGACTTCAGAAAATGTGGCGCTGCAGCACAGACTCATTAAGTGTATTTTCATTGTCTCCCTGCCTGTCTGGTGCGTCTTCAATGTTTGTCTTTCTTGCTACTCGTTTATGTTTGACTGTCCGTCCATGTCCTCCTGTTGTCCGCTTCTACGCATTGTTCCACACACACACCAACACGTAAATGTTATTCACGCCATACAACATTCATTCACACGCATACACACACAAACACCTTTTCTATGTGTTTTGTTTGTGCCCATGACTTGTACGAAATTTTGTGAATAAAATAACCCTAGCGGATATGAGTTTCTCTATCCGTGAACCAATTAGCACTTAGAACACTCTTTATATATATATATATATATATATATATATATATATATATATATATATATATATATATATATATATATATATATATTTATATATATATATATATATTTTTTTTTTCTTTTTTTCTTTTTTTTTATAAACCAAGGGAGGCAGCTCAAGAGCAAAACAAAAAAAGCAACATAAAAGTCCGCTAGGCGCTGCTCCAACAAAACCAGACAGAGTTAGAGGCCAAAAGAGAGGTCAATTTCGGGAGTTAAGGTGTCTTGACACTCCTCTCTTGAAAAAGTTCAAGTCATAGGCAGGAAGAAATACAAATAAATGAAGGGCAGTTACAGAGTTTACCAGGAGAAGGGATAAAATAATGAAGATACTGGTTATGGGGAGCGTCCGCCACGACTTTAATTATTAGCGTATGATACTGATTATATTCGACGCGAAATGTATGTTTATTGTGAAGTAATATGCGCTCACTTTCTTATCTGCAAGTCGATACATAATAGCAGGAAAAAAATAGAATGTATTTTTATAACAAAACTCAACTCTCAATATCTCTGTCATCTAATGACCTACGCTGCTGAAAAAGAAATACCAATGAAACTTAAAGCAGAATCCAAAAGATCCGCCTAAACAATTTTTTTTTCAATTTTGCTTTTGTTAAATGATGACAATTTTTTTTTTCAATTTTATTGGTGTATCTAACGATATTAATTTTTTTCGACAATTGTCCCTTAATTAAAAAGAAAACTTTAGATGACAATCTTGCGCTTCAGCTCCTCTTTCCAATGATATATTGTTTATTAAAAGCGGTCTAATACCGGCAACGTTATTGCAGAAAAACTGAAAATAAACTCGTTTTCTAAAAAGGAGAGTAAAAGTCCGCGGACGTAAAGAGTTCGCCCTTTAAACCTACAGTAGATGCCTTCCCGGTTGGTATTTTTTACTGAATTCCAATTTTTTCATTGTTTTGAAGGACTTCGTGTGTCTGATGGTGTTCTTTTGTAAATCCTGGTCACGAGCCGACGTGCAACACTTATCTCTGGGTCCTCCGGGGTGACTGATGTATGCATGACCCTGCCTGGTCAAACTCTTTCGTCTCTGCCTATCAACATCTATCTTTCCTTCCTGCTGGAAGTATGCCTTTGTACAGCCTGTGCCTAAGAAGGGTGACCGCTCCAATCCCTCAAACTACCGCCCAATAGCTTTACTTTCATGTCTATCTAAAGCTTTTGAGTCAATCCTTAACCGGAAGATTCAAAAGCACCTTTCCACTTGTAATCTTCTATCTGATCGCCAGCATGGATTCCGCAAGGGGCGTTCTACTGGCGATCTTCTTGCTCTCTTAACTGACTCTTGGTCATCCTCTCTTAGCAGTTTCGGTGAAACATTCGCTGTTGCGCTAGACATATCGAAAGCCTTCGATAGAGTCTGGCACCAGTTTTTGCTTTCTAAACTGCCCTCTTTCGGATTCTATCCCTCTCTCTGTTCCTTTATCTCCAGTTTCCTTTCCGGCCGTTCTATCTCTGCGGTGGTAGACGGTCACTGCTCTTCCCCTAAACCTATCAACAGTGGCGTTCCACAGGACTCTGTCCTATCACCCACTCTCTTCCTGTTATATATCAATGATCTTCTTTACATAACAAACTGTCCTGTCCACTCGTACGCCGACGACTCCACTCTGCATTATTCAACTTCTTTCAATAGAAGACCATCACAACAGGAAGTACACGACTCCAGACTGGAGGCTGCAGAACGCTTAACCTCAGACCTTGCTATCATTTCCGATTGAGGCAGAAGGAACCTTGTGTCCTTCAATGCCTCAAAAACTCAATTTCTCCACCTATCAACTCGACACAGTCTTCCAAACACCTATCCCTTATTCTTCGACAACACTCAGCTGTCACCTTCTTCAACACTAAACATCCTCGGTCTATCCTTAACTCAAAATCTCAACTGGAAACTTCATATCTCCTCTCTCGCTAAATCAGCTTCCTCGAGGTTGGGCGTTCTGTATCGTCTCCGCCAGTTCTTCTCCCCCGCGCAGTTGCTATCCATATACAGGGCCTTTGTCCGCCCTCGTATGGAGTATATATCAGCTCTCCTCCTCCTACTGATAGTCTTCTACCTCTTAAATTCCGCCGCGATGTTGCCTCTCTTTTTATCTTCTATCGATATTTCCACGCTGACTGCTCTTCTGAACTTGCTAACTGCATGCCTCCCCCTCTCCCGCGGCCCCGCTGCACACGTCTTTCTACTCATGCTCATCCCTATACTGTCCAAACCCCTTATGCAAGAGGTAACCAGCATCTTCACTCTTTCATCCCTCACGCTGGTAAACTCTGGAACAATCTACCTTCATCTGTATTTCCTCCTGCCTACGACTTGAACTCTTTCAAGAGGAGGGTATCAGGATACCTCTCCTTCCGAATCTGACCTTGCTTTTGGCCACCTCTTCTGATTCTTTTTTTAGGAGCAGCGATTAGCGGGCTTTTTTTCATTATTGTTTTTTTGTGTGCCCTTGAGCTGCCTCCTTTGTTGTAAACAAAACAAAAAAAAGTCAGCTCTGCTGCCTCCAAGGCCATCGCAGATGCTAGCTTGCCTCAAGATGCCATACGAATATTCTTTTAGGCCATTTTCTTTGCTGAAACCTGACGATGTATCCACCTGTGTATGGATATAGCTTTTTTTTTATGTCCCAGCCTTTAGCGCCGGTAGGCTTTCTTGAGGGGCCTGGATTGTAGTCGGCCCCAGTCCGTCATGGCTCAGGCAAGTGTTTTATGGTGACGCGAGTGACGAGCGGAAGAGGGGGGGGGGGGGACTTCAGCCATAACTCTGTCATTTTTGCTTATTTCTTCATAATATTTTGCTAAAAGCTAGCCGAGGCGTGTACGAAGACGTGGATATTTTCAGTTTTAATGATGTTTTTGAAAAAGCCACGGCGGACGCTCCCTAACAGAATAGGGGTGAGCAAGAGTAGAAAGTCGTGTGCAGCGAGGCCACGGGAGGGGAGAGGCATGCAGTTAGCAAATTCAGAAGAGCAGTCAGCGTGAACATATCAATAGAAAATAGAAAGAGATGCAACACTGCGGCAGAATTTAAATGGTAGGAGACTGTCAGTAAGAGACGGGGAGTTGATGAGACGAAGAGCCTTAGACTCCACTCTGGTCCAAAAGGGCTGCATGTGTGGAGCCCCCCATACGTGAGATCCATATTCCTTACGAGGGCGGACAAGGCCCTTGTATGTGGATAGCATTTTTGCGGGGGAAAAGAACTGGCGGAAATGATAAAGAACCCCCAACCTCTAGGAAGCTGATTTAGTGAGAGAAGATATGTGAAATTTTCAGTTATAATTTTATAGATAGACCGAGGATGTTTTGTGTAGAAGAAGGTGACAGTTGTGTTTATATATATATATATATATATATATATATATATATATATATATATATATATATATATATATATATATATATATATATATATATATATATATATATGTGTGTGTGTGTGTGTGTGTGTGTGTGTGTGTGTGCTTGCTTCGCTATTCCTTTCAATATTCACATCGTAAAGAGCGTCACGCAACATAAGTTTGGTAGGTTTCATAATGTACTGTTGTTCGGCGTCTCGTAAGTCCACTAGACACTTGTTCATAAATACCGGATGAGGGGTTATTGGCTTCTATTCAGTGTACCTGATTTATATTTTTTTCTTCCTTCCTCGTCTACTCACTCTATCCTTCAATACTTTGATTTCATTTCTTCACCACGTCTCCTCTCCCTTTTCTGCTCGTTGTATCTTCTTTCATAAATCCTACCGCCTTGTTAACTTTCCCCTTCCCTTCATCTACTTGCATCATTTTTGCAGTTTTTCATTCACGTGATTCTTAGTCATTCAATTCCATTTCACTCGGTTTCGTAGTATTGTATTCCTTCCATCTATCTCACACATCATTTTTCTTTCCGCATTTTCATTAAACCTGTTCCCTCTTCTCTTTTCCATGTGCTCCTGCCCTAATCATACCCTTCCCTTTCACATCCCTCTCTTCTCCTTGCTTTCATCTCTTGACTCTCATCTTCCTTTCCTAATCTTCCACTCATACTGAAACTAGCGTCCTTCTTGTGTATGCATGGATGCGCCAAATGGTCAGTGTGAGTGTGTAATTCACCTCTTGTTCTGCTGCGGGTCTCTCTCGAGACAGCCAGCCGTTCCCCTACGGAAGACCACAGAGCTCATAGTACCGATCTTTGGGTAGGACTGAAACCACTCACACACAACACACCGCTACAACGACTTCACAACTCCTTGCCTTACGTCGCGTACCTACTCACTGCTAGGTGAACAGGGGCTACAAGTGAAAGAAGCTAAGCCCAACTTATTTTCACCCGGCCGGGGAATCGAACCCCGGTCCTACTGGTTGTGAGACAGACGCTCTATCCACTGAGCTAGTGTGTGTGTGTGTGTGTGTGTGTGTGTGTGTGTGTACTTCTTTGTGTGCCTGTTTGTGTGTGTGTGTGTGTGTGTGTGTGTGTGTGTGTGCGCGCGACATCCTCAAATTCTCACTAACAATTTATGTATTTATTATTACCACCAGCATCACACCCCAACCACCAAAACTACCACAAGACCACCACCCACCACTACCCCTGCCACCGCCAGCACCACTGATACGATACCATCAACGCCCGAGCCACCACCACCAGCACGTGTTCCCATTGCAATCCAGCTAAACCCAAACACTGCCATAAAGAGATACTAAAACATGATATTGATTAGCAATACTTACTCGAATAAACACACACACACACACACACACACACACACACACACACACACACACACAATTGCTGATCATTTCTGTGAGTCATGAAAGGACGTGCATAAAATGTCAATATTCACAACGCTCGGATGGAAATGGAAGTGAGATATGCGAGTGGTTAAATTGATTGATAGATTAATAGGCATAACGATTGGTAAATAGATAATATATATGTGTGTGGAGAAAACTGGAGTTTCAAATAATATTTAAGTCATATACACATACAGATAGATTGCTATTAGATAAATTGTTCGATAATTAATCGACTAGTTGATTCATTAATAGACAGACAGGCAGAAAGACAAAGAGACAGATCATTGAACCTTACACTGTGGACCGGAAACTTGCCCCAGCCCTGTCATTAAGCCGCGAATTTTGGAAAATCAACCGTTTTGGTGCGAATCGCCATAACTCCCTTATTTCTGGGGCTACATAAATGTTTTTGGTATCAATCGACGGCAACATGAAAGGGCTATATTTTTTTAATAAGCGACCTTGCTCAGAAAGCGACTCGAAAGGGTAACAAATCGAATAAATTCGCAAAAAACGTTTCTGATTTTTTTTGGGGGGGGTTAAATAAGGTTTTAGAAAGTCTCACAAAATGAGTGGGTTTCAAGTTTGGGAACTCAAAACTAGTTTTTTTTTTTTCAGTTTTTTTTTTTTTGCGAATTTATTTTTATTTAATTTTTTTTTTTTTTTTACCTTTCGAGTCTGTTTTTGAGCCCGATCGCTTCTTTAAACATATAGCCCTTTCATTTTGCCGTCGATTGATACCAAAAACATTTATGTAGCCCCAGCAATAAGGGAGTTATGGCGATTCGCACCAAAGCGGTTGATTTTCCAAAATTCGCGGCTTAATGACAATGGCGCCGCAAAATCAAAAGAGTCCGCCGTCCATTACTTGTGATGTCACTGGACAGACAGATGAACATACATACAGACAGACAGACACACTGGCAGAGACAAAGATAAGTTAAGGAGACTATAGTCCGTTCCTCGAGAGCTGGCGATTTTCCTTCAGTAAAGATGGGCAAGTACCGCTAATTTGAGTACCGGTAATACCGGTACCGAACACTCAGGTACCGTTAGTACCGGTACCGAACACTCAGGTACCGTTAGTACCGGTACCGGTACCGGTACCCAAAGGAGTATTTTGTTTATCTTAATGACTTCTGATGAAATTCCCAAATAAATTTCCTGTAAAGAAAACTCTCTCTCTCTCTCTCTCTCTGAATGAAGTGAATATTTATTTTTTCGAAAAAAAAATAGCATGCATAGTTATTATGGATGTACTCGATCATAGTCTAATAACAATAACAATATATATTAGTAACCTAAAAAATAAAAATAATCGGACATGAAGAATTATCCAGTAACTCCAAAAAATAAATAAAATAATAAAATAATGGAAACGGGAGCTGTGATGGAAACGAAAAGCAGGACAAAATGGTGGGAACTTGGGGAGACGGTCACCGAGGCAGTGACTCAGCAGCGAGCACAACATTCAAGGCTTAAAGCGTCTCCACAGGGCCCATACCGCATGGAGACGGGCGAGCGCCGAGCGTCACAAAGATCTAAACGGTACCGGCACTAGCGGTAATGCTCAGTGCCGAGTGATCATGAGTCTTCCCGGCACTGGGTACCGGCACCGGGTGCCGGCTGAGTAGATTTTTATCGGCACCAGGTACCGGGTGCCGGTTGAATCGATTATTCTCGGCACTCGGTACCGGTATCGGGTGCCGAGAAGAATCGATTCAGCCGGCACCCGGTACCGGTACCCATTGCAGGGAATACTCATGATCACACGGCACTGAGCATTACCGCTAGTGCCGGTACCGTTTGATCTTAGTGGCGCTCGAGGCTCGCCCGTCTCCATGCGGTATGGGCCCTGTGGAGACGCTTTGCCTTGAATGTTGTGCTCGCTGCTGAGTCACTGCCTGCTGACCGTCTCCCAAGTTCCCACCATTTTGTCCTGCTTTTCGTTTCCATCACAGCCCTGTTTCCATTATTTTATTATTTTATTTATTTATTGATATTCTTCATGTCCGATTCTTCTTAGGTTGGTATATATTGCTATTGAAGAAACTATGATCGAGTACAACAGAAGACACATCCTAATAATAATTAATTCATGAGGGCAGACATAAATCAGAGAAAAAAGTCCACTGTGTGTGTGTGTGTGTGTGTGTGTGTGTGTGTGTGTGTGTCACACAAACACACACACACACACAAATACACACACACAGTGGTCTTTTTCCTCTCATTTATTTCTGCCCTCAAGTAGGATGTTTCTTCTGTTGTACACTCTCTCTCTCTGACTGAAGTGAATATTTATTTTTTCGAAAAAAAAAATAGCATGTAAAGTTATTATGGATGTACTCGATCATAGTCTAATAACAATAACAATATTTATTAGCAACTTAAAAAAAAAAAAAAAGAATCGGACATGAAGAATTATCAATAAATCCAATAAATAAATCCGAGCAATCTGGTACCGGTACCGTACCGTTTAGCTGGTACCGTTAGTACCGGTACTTGCTTACCCCTATCCTTCAGTGGGGGACGCGCGGGCTTGTTGGCATCATTGCTTGAGTGACGGTGTCTGCGCCGCTCATTGGCTGTTGTTTACTAAATCTAAGCTAAGGCAGTTTCGTTTGCCATGACATAGCCTACTATCTCTCGCGCTATGTAACCTCTTAAAATAAACACTATTTGTATATAAATGTAGTTATTCTTTTAATTGCTCTTCCTTATGGTTATTTATTAGTTTATTATCCACAAATAACATAAACATATTTCAGGATTAACCCGGTAGCTGCGGGGATCATGTTTCTTAAAGGCCCTTCCCTCTAAGCGAGAAAAAAAAGAGAAAAAAATCATCACTCACGCAAACCATTTCATAATATATATTAACGCATTTGTGATCAGTTTATGCATCATCTATTTTTTGGAGGTTTATATCATAGCAAAAATTTGGCCTGTCGCTGGTACACAGTAAAGCCACAAATTTGGCCCGTCGCTGCTACCGGGTTAACGATAGGACGGACGATGAAAGAAAAGAGAAGGTTCTTGCCTTAGGCCAGTGTTTATGTTATGGCTACGTAGCATCACTACACATTATGACTAAGCCAGGCCTAAAAATATACCAAGAAATCTTACAATAAATGAGTTAATTAACGACTGACATTGTGTAGAGTCTACACAATGTCAGTCGTTAATTAACTGTAGACTGTAGCCTAGTTCTTTGTAGTAGTAAAAATTATTAAAAAAAAAGTCTTGCCTCCACAGTCGCTTTAGTCGCTGGATATTTTCCGTTTACGTGCAGTTCCAACTTAGTTTTGTTATGAATGTCGTTTCAGATTTATTTATAATAGTTAAAAAGGCACATACTTATCAATAAAGCTATTATTGCATTAGTTTTTATCGGTACAATCTGTTACCTTGCTGCTCAAAAAGGGTTTTGGTAGGAATACAAAGTCAATTTTATGCGCGTTGGAACAAGTTAAGAATTGGCCTATGAGCTCGCACTACCGTCACCAAAGCAATAATGCCAAGTCCGTGAGTCCACCCTTGAAGGCTTAGGCCCCCCAGGTCTGGTGGAACCGATTTTTTTATATTTATATAGCCATTCCTCACGCGTTCAGGTGTCACGGTCGTATTTAAATTATCGTCGTTCGATTAATTTTATCAGGCAAGCGTGAGCGCCATTAATTTGACTGGTACTGAATTATTTATCTTGTTCACTTGGCTGCTTTCTAGTTGACAGGTGGAGAGATAAAAGTATGCATTTAGGTGAGTAAGTTTGTGGGAAGAGAGAGAGAGAGAGAGAGAGAGAGAGAGAGAGAGAGAGAGAGAGAGAGAAATGAGAGTGAGTGAGTGAGTGTATATAGTTTTATACATATTCAGGCCACTCAGCTCTAATGGTGCAGTCAACGTGATCTCTCCTCCATAATTATTTGTCAGTTTCCACATTCCTGACAGTCTTAGACGTCTTCATAGTCTTGTCCAAAGTGCCTTGACTTTCTAGGAAATTCACACTTTTTCTCCAATCATACTTTCGATTAGATTATTTACTACTGGCGTTAGACTAGTGGGCCAATAATTGTCCGATATTTTTTATCTAACCTTTCATAAAAAAAATGGTGTTCTCTTAACGATCTTTCGATATTTGATAATAACTTGTCAGGAATGAATATTTCGCTTATTTATTCATTTAGTTTGATTAGCATATAATCTATTTGTTAGTGAACTTTTATTTGTTTTATCTATTATATATATATATATATATATATATATATATATATATATATATATATATATATATATATATATATATATATATATATCCATAACGTAATTATTGCTATTTTAAAGTTCAATATGATATAAAGGGGATTTTTATTAATATCATTATTGCATCCTATACTTTAGCATGCAGACACCTTCTCGCCCACTCCTTCACCCTACATTTCAACAGGTACACAAGACAGTCAATCCAACGCCTGTAGAAAAGTGTCTGAAAAAAATTAAGACCCACTGATAACACCGCCTTTGAGGCATTTCATGTGTATCTTGGTCGAATAAACTATGAGTGGTCAGATATGGGGATGGAGTCAGGTCATGAGGTTCTGCAAACGGTGAAGCCAACATGGAAAAATAAGTTCGGTTGGTTCGTTAAACCTCGCCTAGAAGTTTCGTGCATCACTAAGTTGCCATCCACCGTTATGACATTAAGTCGTAGAGACAGCATGTGTGTAACTGTATGTGTGTGGGTGTGTGAGAGAGAGAGAGAGAGAGAGAGAGAGAGAGAGAGGGGGGGGGGGGAGTTAAATCACAAACATGTGAATCATTATGATTTGAAATTCTCAATGACTTACAGGTTTCTTGGAAACACACACACACACACACACACGCACACACACACAAGCACACAGACGCACACAGTTCCCCGAACACAAGATCATGATGACACACCCACACACAAACTCTCTCTCTCTCTCTCTCTCTCTCTCTCTCTCTCTCTCTCTCTCGCACACACACACACACACACACACACACACACACACACGCGCGCGTGGAGACGGATGAGTATTCTTCTTCAAGCTGTGTCAACATGTTTACCAATGAATGAATGGGTACGGCTGTGTTCTGTCTTCCAGGTGTTTGTGGGACTGTGGGTTTGATGTGAGGTCGCAGACGTACACAAAGATCCGTCAACTGAGCTGCAAGCTGATTTAGAAAGGGTGCTGGCTGGCGGTCATCAGTCCAGCGTGTGATCTGACCTTGATGAATAACACACACACACACACACACACACACACACACACACACACAAGATAGGCTAAAGTTCGCGCCTTGATCAGGCCGAGAAAGTTTATTTTATTGTTTATTCGCTAAACGGTATCAGTTACTGACCGCATTGAGCAAGAGGGATGAGATTGCAAGGTGTGCTGGACTCCAGCAATACTCATAGATCGGCTAATGAGATCCGAGCTGTCTTCGGGAAGGGATTAGTTGGTGATCGTGTGCCCAGCACGTGATCAGGCCTTTTGTGAATAAATTACACATACTCAGACACCTACCTACGTCCCCCCCCTCCCCCCCCCCCCCACACACACACCATTGTTATGTATTGCCATGGTTAGCACCCTCACTTCACAACCAAGAGGTCCCTGGTTCAATTTCCGGCAAAAGGAGACGGATTTACTGTCTGTAAATAAATTCGTGCCCATTGTCCACCCAGCACTAAATGCGTTCTTGGTGTCAGTCGGAGGTTATGTCACGGGTGTATGTAGTTGCGAGGTTCCAGCTGTTCCCAAAGATCCATCGCCAGAACTCCAAAACTCACTCGTGGAGGATACTGAATAGAGATTCAGATTTCAGAGCGTGATCAGATCATGGTGAATTACACACACACACACACACACACACACACACACACGCACACACACACACACATACACATACAAAAAAAGGCATATTGTTCCTCATACATAAATAACCACACGTATACAACGTTTCATTCCTTCACGTAATACAAACACACACAAAAATGGAATTGCAACACTCACACGCCAACAGATAATTAGGAATTCCAGGTATAGCATAGGACAAGTGGATTTCCTCTTGTACGAAGGCAGAGTTCTTGAAGCGGTAGCAAGCGGTGAAGGCTTCGAGGGAGGGAGGAGGCCCGTTGGAGGATATGTCTTCAGGGTTGTTGGTTTTTCGGCGCCGAAGCCCTTGAAGGCGAGCCTTAATGTACACGTCCACGCTCGGGGCAGCCCACACATCCGTTTGAAGCGACACCACTTTTACGCTGCTCACTGCGATGGTGAAGTAGGTTATGGAGAAAGCGAAAAATTGTGAGGAACAAGAAAGATAAGTTATTAATTTTATATATAGGAAAAAGTGAGACAAATAATAAAAGGCCATAAGGACAATGGAATGTTAAGGAAAAATAAGGTTTTAAAGTTGAGGGGAATTATGATTACGATGAGGTTTATGTAGATGAGGAAAATAAAGAAGTAGAAAAATATACTGATAGTAGGAAGATAACGACTCAAACAAAACCGAGGGAAATGATTTAAGCGATGATACGGTCGATGGTATGAGCTGGTTGTGGCGGAAGTGCACTGAGCTAATAAATGTCATCGCTTCAATGACTCCCATTCCCAAATCAGAATTAAAGAGTAATGGAGCTTCGGTGGTGAGTGTCGTGCTGGTGATGCTGATGGTGTCTTGCACTACGGTATATTGTAACGGAGTGAATTGCAGCGTTGGCGATAATGGTGATGGAAGAGTGGCAACGGTGATGACTGAAAGAAGAACTCTGGAGGGTATTATTATGGTGGGGTTTGGTGGACAAAGGATATTCGGAAGGTGGTGGTGGCGTTGGTGGTGTTTTTTTTAAATCTCAGGTAATAATGGAACTATTGGCGAGGTGGTAGTTACGAAGGCAATACAGTGGTGATGATCGTTGTGACGTTCCTGGTAAAAAAAAATAATAATAAAAAAAAAAATAAAAAAAAAGGAACCGAAGCATCACAGTAAGGAGTAGGGGATGATATTAATGCCATGACTTAGATAAAACAAAAAAGTTGGAGCACAGAAAAGGCGACATAGAAAAATGAGGGAGAATAACCACCTTTATCCATAACTTCTGCGTAACAAATGCCTACTCAGGTGAATAATAAGAAAATGTTTTACTGTCAAATTAGATTTTTTGGTCAAAAAAGTTTCTCTCTGGTCGAGACGGCCATTTCGTAACAATCCGAAAATAATCAATCAAACTGTCACGAAACTCCTGAATGACCTTTAAACCTCTTAACTCTGGGTCATTTGTGCTGTATGTTTCTTTCATGTGTGCGTCTGTGTGTGTGTGTGTGTGTGTGTGTGTGTGTGTGTGTGTGTGTGCGCGCATATTTGTGTGTGTGGGTGTGTGGGTGTGAGTGTGTGTGTGTGTGTGCGCGAGCACGCATTGTGCGTGTTGTAAGTTGTAAAGTTCACATTTTGAACCAATACATATGATCTTCAGCATCATCTTTCTCATCATCACAGTAATAATCACGCTACTACAACTACAACATCTGCTACTCTTCCTTTTCCTCCTCCTACTACTACTAATAATAATAATACTTCTAGTACTGCTACTACTACTACGACTACAACTGCTACGGGCCTCCATCCATTAGAGTTGCGTTGTGAGCGGTATCTTTTCTCATATCCTTTCACAAAGCAATTCATCGGCCCCACCCCGCCAATGAATGTGGCCGACAACCATTTAACAGAGCTTGTGGTTGATACGACTATCAACAACCGTCGCCTCAAAGTCCAGGTCGGCAATATGGGTGGTTTTGGGTGCAGGTGACCTGGTTCCTCTAAGGCAGACTAAGGCTGACCTCAGGAGGGAGAAGAACAGCCTGCATCTCATCCAGGCGACCACACTGCTTCTTGGATGTTGTTTCTTATCCGCGAGTGTTTCGGCGAGTCTTGTGTAGAAGCTCTGCGCCTTTGGTCGACGTCCTCCCGACGTCGTGAAGACTAGAGAGGTGAAGGAGCCCTTGTCCACATTTTGTATTCTTTCCTCGTACGCTCTGTTTTTTTCTTGTTTATATCTTCTGTGGGTTGCATCGAGGGTCAGGTTTCTATGGCAAAGGGCCATGGGATCGAAGATCCTTATGTCAAAGTACGCCCTTTTTCTACGAGTCTAAACCCTCTGGCGCTAACATTCACTCGTGCTTCGTTCGAAACATTAGCGGTGCGTCTGGTGAGGTGTTCGCCTTGCAGAGGGAGCAGCATGGGTTCCACAGTCACGTCGTGACAGACTTCTTTCAGCGTTTGAGCTGTTACGTCTCTCACTTCATCATGTCTCATGCAGACGAAACCTCCTCTCTTGCATGTCATGGCATGGTTTTGGTTGAAGGGTGAGCCACAGTTACACATGTTTGGGAGCCCATCCACTGGCCAGCCTACCTGAGGGCAAGAGCATCAGTGAATTCTTTTTTGTTTAAGTTGAAGCCTTTTGCCCTGATAGGTAGTGTGGTTAGCCAGTTTGAAGCGCCCACTTCCTGTGCAATATTTGTCCTCCTCCTTGTGTCTTCTGGAAGTTCTCTCATTAGGTCACTCAGAGTGTCTCTCTGTTTTTCTTTTCTGTTTTTGGAGATTTCATTCCCTAGTGACCTAATATCTCGAGGGTTGTCTTCTCCCCTCTCATTTTGGTTGATAATATATCCGGTCAAGGAGGCTGTGATTCGGAGTGAGTTCTCGAATTCAGACTCTGCCAGATTTTGCGGGTTGGTGATGCCGAGCCCACCCATTCTTGGCGGCAACTCCAGCAACTTTCTCTCCTGGTCGCTGGGGCATCTCCCATTTGCTATCACCGGTATGAAGATGTTTCTGATAGCATCTTCCAGAGGTTTTAGTAACGGAACAGCATCAGGAACTGTCCTCATGAGGTAGTTCCATTTATGCTTGACACCGTACGTAAATGCTGCGTAGGCTGCTTGCGGTTCCGTTTTGGCTATCTCACTCAGCCTCAACAATTCGGACTCCCAGCGCTTTACAGCTGTTTTCACATATTCGATTCTATATTCAGCTGTTCCAATGACTGCCCCGAGGTGTCTTTCACCAGTAACTGACAGCTTCACGTTACTGCCCTGGAATGCGGTTTTGGCCTACTACTACTACTACTACTACTACTACCACCACCACCACCACTACTACTACTACTACTACTACTACTACTACTATTACTACTTCTAATAATAATAGTAATAATAATAATAATAATAATAATAATAATACCGTAATAATAATAATAATAATAATAATAATAATAATGATAATAATAATAATAATAATGCTATTATAATATTATAAATATAATAATGTTAAGATCATTATTATGGTAATGATGATAATATTAATAGTAATAATAATGATACCAGTCACATAACGGTAAAAGTAGTGGAAGCAATAATACTATATATATATATATATATATATATATATATATATATATATATATATATATATATATATATATATATATATATATATATATATATATATATATATACACACGAGGTGTGACAATAAAGTAACGAGATTGAGGTCGCCAATGCAATGACTGAATGCCAATTGTCTAACCGCTTATGACAATGTGTTACACAATATATCCGCAGTATTCTGTTATAATTTTGTTCACTTGTCATACTTTGTTCTTTATTTTTAGGCTGTTGTTTATCAGACTTTTTTTACGCGCTGTCAGAAGCTGGATGTGGCACAGACATGGAACAAAGAATCAATTTGAAATTCCTTGTTAAGCTTGGAAAGGGCCCAACCGAGTGTTTTAGTCTTCTTCAAAAGGCTTAAGGAGAACATGCGATGTCGCGGCCGAGAATCTTGGAGTGGCACAAACGTTTTAAGGGTGACTGAGCCGGTGGATGATGTCCACAGGTCAGGACGGCCTTCCACGACGATAACGGAAGAGAAGTTTAACAGAGTGAACCAGTTAGTGAGGAGTGATCGCAGATTGACGGTGCGGATGATTGAGGAGGAACTCAGCCTGAACAGGCGGGCACTGTGGAGAGACAAGTCATGGTTGCTCGACCACGACAACGCGCCCGCACACACATCGCTAAGTGTGAAGCAATTCTGGGCTAAAAAACAGATCACAGCTCCTGACCATCCTCCTTATTCACCAGATCTCGCTCCGTGTGACTTCCGGCTCTGCCCCAGGAGAAAGACTGTGCTAGAAGGAACACATTTCGTCTATGTAGATGAAATCAAAGACACTGTGACGAGGGAACTAAAAAATATAAAGGAAGGGGACTTTGCCAAATGCTTTAAGGGATGGCAGAAGCGAATACTGCAGTGCATTGACTGTGGAGGGGGTTACTTTGAAGGCCTCAATGTGTAATTTCCCCGGAGAGTTTGTAATAAAGCATTTTTGAGAAAAGTCTCGTTACTTTTTTGTCACATATATATATATATATATATATATATATATATATATATATATATATATATATATATATATATATATATATATATATATATATATATATATCTGGAGACACCTACCGAAACGGACGCAAGCCACTCTCGGTGAGGTATATATGGGAAGTGAGGAGGGTGCTGAAGCCCTCCAAAGACCCTTTCCTTGTCCTCACTAACTGTTTCTCTGTTGTCTCATCAACACCAGAGAGTAGTTCAGCATGCTCTCTAAAGACATATTCTCTCTCTATCCACACTACACTATATTCACACAACATACTTTTCCCAAGATTCAAAATTCAAAATGGCACACCTTCACCCAGCCTCGGAGTTCCCGATTGAGGGGGGGGGGGCGGGGAACACAAATTCCCCCAGGGAGGACTCCCCTTCTGGCTCCCGACTTGAGAGGTGTCTTGATAACTCCCCTAACCTCTTTCTTATCAATTTCTGCAACATTCGCGGTCTTCGTTCTAATTTTCATTCTGTGGAACACCATCTCTTTTCCTCTAAACCTCACCGAAACACAGGTCTCTGAGGCTACTGACATCAATCTCTACTCTGTTCTCTCCTACTATCCCTATCCTAAATTTCAATCCAAAGCTGGATGTTGCGCCTACGTGCGCAACGACATCACTTGCTCTCGTGCCTACGACCTTGACTCTTCAGAATTTTCCACCATCTGGCTAAGACTTCATTGTCATTCTATTACTAAATACATCTGTGCTGTTTATCTCTCACCTAACTCTACTAGCTATGTAAAATTATTTCACTACTTGAACTCTAAAATGGAGCACATCTTGACCCACTCTCCCTTTGCTGAAATCTCCATCTTGGGAGATTTCAATGTTCATCACCAGCTTTGGCATTCATCGTCTTTCACTGACCAGCCTGGGGAACAAGCCTACAACTTTGCTCTCCTCAACGACCTAGAGCAGTTGGTTCAGCACCCTACACGTATTCACCATCGCCTTGGAGACCGGCCCAACATACTAGACCTCTTCCGTACCCCTAACCCTTCTGCTTACTCTGTCAAACTGTTCTCTCCGTTGGGCTCCTCCGATCACAACCTTATTTCCGTATCCTGTCCTGTCGCTCTTGTACATCCTCTTGACCCACCGAAGAGGCGATGCTTTTGGCATTTTGCTTCAGCTCGGTGGGACGACCTGAGGATGTACTTTTCCGATTTCTCGTGGAATCACTACTACTACTACCAGGAGAGAGACCCCTTCTGTGTGTGCCCAGCGCATTACAGAGGTGATTGTCTCTGGAATGGAGGCATACATTCCACGTACTTTCTCTACTCCTCATGCTGAAAAGCCTTGGTTTAATCATGCTTGTTCTCGTGCTGTCAAAGATAGAGAGGCTGCTCACAAAAGGTACCAGAGCCTTCGCACTTCTGCTAACCATGATCTTTATATTTCAGCCCGGAATCGTGCCAGATCTATTCTTCGACTTACCAAAACATCATTCATAAACAGAAAATGTCAAAACCTTGCTTTTTCTAATTTTTACCGTGACTTCTAGCACCTAGCCAAAAATGTCCTCCAATTTCACTTATTCATCTTTCCCTCCTCTCCTTAACCCTGACGGCAGCACCGCC
Source organism: Eriocheir sinensis (assembly GCF_024679095.1). Lineage (NCBI taxonomy): Eukaryota > Metazoa > Arthropoda > Malacostraca > Decapoda > Varunidae > Eriocheir > Eriocheir sinensis. The sequence goes on along the minus strand of NC_066514.1, from coordinate 19,751,107 downwards.
GTCTCATGTATCTCTAAGGCTGAACTCTTCTCTCAAATTTTCTATAAGAACTCCACTTTGGACGATTCTGGGCATATTCCTTCTACTTATCCCCCTCTGACTCCTTTATGCCTGTTATTAAGATTCTAAAGAGTGATGTTTTCTATGCTATCTCTAGCATCAACTCTCAGAAGGCTTATGGTCCTGATGGAGTGCCTCCTATTGTACTTAAAAACTGTGCCTCCGTGCTGACACCCTGTCTGGTCAAACTCTTTCGCCTCTGCCTATCAACATCTACCTTTCCTTCCTGCTGGAAGTATGCCTTCATACAGCCTGTGCCTAAGAAGGGTGACCGATCCAATCCCTCAAACTACCGCCGTATAGCTTTACTTTCCTGCCTATCTAAAGCTTTTGAATCAATCCTTACCCGGAAGATTCAAAAGCACCTATCCATTTCTGACATTCTATCTGATCGCCAGTTTGGGTTTCGCAAATAGGCGTTCTACTGGCGATCTTCTTGCTCTCTTAACTGACTCTTGGTCATCCTCTCTTAGCCGTTTTAGTGAAACTTTCTCAGTTGCGCTAGACATATAGAAAGCTTTCGATAGTGTCTGGCACAAGTCTTTGCTTTCTAAACTGCCCTATTTCGGATTATATCGCTCTCTCTGTTCCTTTATCTCCAGTTTCCTTTCCGGCCGTTCTATCTCTGCTGTGGTAGACGGTCACTGTTCCTCCCCTAAACCTATCAACAGTGGCGTTCCACAAGGCTCTGTCCTATCACCCACTCTCTTCCTGTTATTCATTAATGATCTTTCCATAGCAAACTGTCCTATCCACGCATACGCTGATGACTCCACTCTGCATTATTCAACTTCCTTCAATAGAAGACCCTCCCAACTGGAATTACAAGACTCCAGACTGAAGGCTGCAGAGCACTTAACCTCATACCTTGCTGTCATTTCCGATTGGGTAAATGGAACCTTGTGTCCTTCAATGCCTCAAAAACCCAGTTTCTCCACCTATCAACTCGACACAATCCTCCAAACACCTATTCCCTATTCTTCGACAACACCCAGCTGTCACCTTCTTCAACACCAAATATCCTCGGTCTATCCTTAGCTCAAAATCTCAACTGGAAACTTCACATCTCATCTCCTACTAAATCAGCTTCCTCGAGGTTGGGCGTTTTGTATCGTCTCCGCCAGTTCTTCTCCCCCGCATAGATGCTTTCCATATATAGGGGCCTTGTCCGCCCCCGTATGGAGTAGGTATCTCACGTGTGGGGGGGCTCCACTCACACAGCTCTTCTGGACAGAGTGGAGTCTAAGGCTCTTCGTCTCATCAGCTCTCCTCCTCTTACTGACAGCCTTCTACTCTTAAATTCTGCCGCCATACTGCTTCTCTTTCTATCTACTATCGATATCTTCATGCTGACTGCTCTTTTGAACTTGCTAACTGCATGCCTCCCCCCCTCCCGCGGGCCCGCTGCACACGACTTTCTACTCATGCTCATCCCTTTACTGTCCAAACCCCTTATGCATGAGTTAACCAGCTTCTCCATTATTTCATCCCCTTTAGTCCATGAGCCAAGCTCGATATTGGTACCACCAAAGGTGGCAAAACCTTTATGGTGCCATTTTGTTTGTAGGACCTATATATGTATATTAAGGCATGATAATATTTCCAAATGAGTAGCTTAGTCATGATACATGGTATCTCATTTTTGGAGATATAACTATCATGACGCCCCTGGGCAGATGCTGGTATTTCTGAATTCTCCCTTTTCCTGTTTAAAATGCTATTAGAAATTGACCATGGGCAGTTTTTAATATTAATTTAATAGCTAATTAAAACAATAATAATTAAATAATAATGATTTAATAAAAAAATGTTACATATTAATTATAAAAAGTTACTTAACTTATTATTCTCTTTGTCATTTAGGGTCTGCATGCTGATGCCTAACTGAAAATGGACTCCGTTCCAGAAGCAGGGATGAGTGCCACAGCACCCAAGCGAGCACGCCTTGATTGCCTAATCCATTGTTCATCTTCAGCTGAAGAACTAGTATCACCAAAGGACATCAACTCCTGGAAAACCCTGCTGAGAGCGGCTAAAATAAGACAGCATGCACCGATCCTGGACCTAGCAAAGGGGTTGCAAGATGATGCCATACCAGCTGTTGCCTACCATCGGAAATGTAGAAGCATTTTCACTATGAAAAGGGACCTCGAGGCTATCATTTCCAAGGAAAGTCGTACAGAAGAAAGCAAAGGCTCGCGGGAAAGAAAAAGGGCACCCAGGCCAGTACCATCTCAGTCAAGGGTTTATGAGGCAGAGTGCATCTTCTGTGAGAAAGCCAGCAAGTACTCGAAAGGTGATAGGACTAGAGAGCCTCTGGTCCAGTGCACTGAACTGCGTGCCGATGAGAAAGTCCGAAGGCTGCTGTAAGTAAACTGGACAACAGGGTGCTTGCCATCGTCAGCAGAGACTTGGTAGCAGCAGAAGGACATTACCATCGGTCTTGCTACCGCCTGTACACAAAGAATCCAAACATCACCGCCCAGGACAGTAGAGAAGGTACCAGTTCTGCTACATCTGATACCGATGCCGAGTATGAAACTGCAGAGAAACAGTCATACAATGACCTTTTCTCCTACATTAGAGAAGAACTGTTTGTTAACCCTGACGTGGTGCCAATGGCCAACCTCACAGCCAGACTAGTCCAGGGTATGGTAGTTCTTGGAGTGGAAACCGTGAAAGCCTCGACCAAGAAACACATCCTCCTACTATCTCTATCCTAAATTTCAATCCAAAGCTGGATGTTGCGCCTACGTGCGCAACGACATCACTTGCTCTCGTGCCCACGACCTTGACTCTTCTGAATTTTCCACCATCTGGTTAAGACTTCACTGTCATTCTATTACTAAATACATCTGTGCTGTTTATCTCTCACCTAACTCTACCAACTATGTAAAATTCTTTGACTATTTGAATTCTAAAGTGGAGCACATCTTGACCCACTCTCCCTTCGCTGAAATCTCCATCCTAGGAGATTTCAATGTTCACCACCAGCTTTGGCTTTCATCCTCTTTCACTGACCATCCTGGTGAATAAGCCTACAACTTTGCTATCCTCAACGACCTAGAGCAGTTGGTCCAGCACCCTACACGTATTCCTGACCGTCTTGGAGATCGGCCCAACATTCTAGACCTCTTCCTTACCTCAAACCCTTCTGCTTATTCTGTCAAACTGTTCTCTCCGTTGGGCTCCTCCGATCACAATCTTATTTCTGCATCCTGTCCTATCGCTCCTGTACATCCTCTGGACCCACCGAAGAGGCGATGCTTCTGGCATTTTGCTTCAGCTCGGTGGGACGACCTGAGGATGTACTTTTCCGATTTCCCGTGGAATGATTATTGCTTCCAGGATAGAGACCCCTCTGTGTGTGCTCAGCGCATCACAGAGGTGATTGTCTCTGGAATGGAGGCATACATTCCTCGTTCTTTCTCTACTCCTCACGCTAAAAAGCCTTGGTTTAATCACGCTTGTTCTCGTGCTGTCAATGATAGAGGTAGCTCACAAAAGATACCAGAGCCTTCAAACTAATGCTAATTATGAACTTTACATTTCTGCCCGAAATCGTGCCAAATCTATTCTCCGACTAACCAAAATTCTTTCATTAATAGAAAATGTCAAAACCTTGCTTTCTCTAACTCTTCCCGTGACTTCTGGCATCTAGCCAAAACATCTCCTCCAACTTCACTTCTTCATCTTTCCCTCCACTCCTCAGTCCTGACGGCAACACTGCCGTCTCATCTATCTCTAAGGCTGAACTCTTCTCTCAAACTTTTTCTAAAAACTCCACTCTGGACGATTCTGGGCATATTCCTCCTACTCATCCCCCCTCTGACTCCTTTATGCCTGTTATAAAGATTCTTCAAAATGATGTTTTCTATGCCCTCTCTGGCCTCAATCCTCAGAAGGCTTATGGACCTGATGGAGTGCCTCCTATCGTCCTTAAAAACTGTGCCTCCGTGCTGTCACCCTGCCTGGTCAAACTCTTTCGCCTCTGCGTGTCAACATCTACCTTTCCTTCTTGCTGGAAGTATGCCTTCACACAGCCTGTACCTAAGAAGGGTGACCGCTCCAATCCCTCAAACTACCGTCCTATTGCTTTACTTTCTTGTCTATCTAAAGCTTTTGAATCAATCCTTAACCGTAAGATTCAAAAGCACCTTTCCACTTCTGACCTTCTATCTGATCGCCAGTATGGGTTCCGCAAGGGCGTTCTACTGGTGATCTCCTAGCCTTCTTAACTGACTCTTGGTCATCCTCTCTTAGCCGTTTCGGTGAAACTTTTGCTATTGCGCTGGACATATCAAAAGCTTTTGATAGGGTCTGGCACAAATCTTTGCTTTCTAAACTACCCTCCTACGGTTTCTATCCTTTTCTGTACCTTTATCTCCAGCTACCTTTCTGACCGTTCTAGTTCTGCCGTGGTAGACGGTCAAAGATCTTACCCTAAATCTATTAACAGTGGTGTCCCACAGGGTTCTGTCCTATCTCCCACTCTTTTTCTGTTGTTCATTGATGATCTTCTTTCCAAAACGAACTGTCCTATCCATTCCTACGCCGATGATTCCACTCTGCATTATTCAACTTCTTTTAATAGAAGACCCACCCTTCAGGAACTTAACGACTCAAGGCTGGAGGCTGCAGAACGCTTAGCCTCAGACCTTACTATTATTTCCGATTGGGGCAAGAAGAACCTGGTGTCCTTCAACGCCTCAAAAACAGTTTCTCCACCTATCCACTCGACACAATCTTCCAAACAACTATCCCTATTCTTTGACAACACCCAGCTATCACCTTCCTCAACACTAAACATCCTCGGTCTATCCTTAACTCAAAATCTCAACTGGAAACTTCATATCTCATCTCTTACTAAATCAGCTTCCTCGAGGCTGGGCGTTCTGTACCGTCTCCGCCAGTTCTTCTCCCCTGCACAGTTGCTGTCCATATACAGGGGCCTTGTCCGCCCTCGTATGGAGTATGCATCTCATGTGTGGGGGGGCTCCACTCACACAGCTCTTCTGGACAGAGTGGAGGCAAAGGCTCTTCGTCTCATCAGCTCTCCTCCTCATACTGATAGTCTTCTACCTCTTAAATTCCGCCGCAATGTTGCCTCTCTTTCTATCTTCTATCGATATTTCCACGCTGACTGCTCTTCTGAACTTGCTAACTGCATGCCTCCCCCCCTCCCGCGGCCCCGCTGCACTCGACTTTCTACTCATGCTCATCCCTATACTGTCCAAACCCCTTATGCAAGAGTTAACCAGCATCTTCACTCTTTCATCCCTCACGCTGGTAAACTCTGGAACAATCTTCCTTCATCTGTATTTCCTCCTGCCTACGACTTGAACTCTTTCAAGAGGAGGGTATCAGGACACCTCTCCTCCCGAAACTGACTTATCTTTCGGCCACCTCTTTGGATTCTTTTTAGGAGCAGCGAGTAGCGGGCTTTTTTTTTTATTAATGTTTACTTTTTTGTGCCCTTGAGCTGTCTCCTTTGCTGTAAAAAAAAAAAAAAAAAAAACTGGAAGCACAGTTTGGAGAAGCCCTGCAAATTACTCAAGATAACTATGGAAAACTACTTGTGTATCCCAACAACCTTTCTATGCCGGAGCTTGTTAAGGCATATCGAGTACTCCAGACAAAGGTGCAAGTCATGGAATCAGAAAGGAGTGAGGACATTATCGACAAGGCAGCACTGCAGATGAGAGACGACGTCAAGAGGCAAGACTATAGACAGACATGGCCACCTCAGATGTCAGAAGATATGACCATTCCTACTTCAGTGACCAGGTTCTTGCACACACTGCTAACAGGCACAACAGACTGCTCAAACCCATCTGACAGAGTCCAGCGACTCTGCACCTCGTTTGCCCAGGACCTGGTATATGCCATTACCAATGGTAAGGTGAAGCCAACGAAGCACATCACTCTGCCCTTTGTTGTGAAATCACTCACTGGAAACGTGGAGTTGGTGCATATACTTAATCGGCTTGGTCACAGCTTGTCATACTCTCAAGTCGAGGAAATAGATACAGCCTTGTGTCTCCAGAAGCTGTCTCTCTCAGATGGCCAGCCTGCACTGCCCAGAGATATCCATGCCGGAGTCTTCACTACATTGGCCTGGGATAATATCGATCGACTAGAGGAAACTGTCAGCGGGAAAGGAACGTCTCACAGAGTGAATGGGATTGCAGTCCAACCCAAATCCCAAAGCCCTGAGGCAATGAATCCAGAGCCTTGTCTTCCAAAGGAAAAAAAGAGAAGCATCAATACTGAACCACTGATGCTCCCAACCTACAATGCTGGTGCGCGTGTAGGCCCACCTGAGATCCAAGGCATAGAGGAGGACACCAGAGACAAGGTACAGCTGGCAAAGAAGAAGAACCTGGTCTGGCTACTGGCCCGCATGTCTATGTCAGAAGTCCAGAACATCTGCAGCTGGACTGGCTTCAACATCCTCAGCCGTGATGAAGTCACTGTTGTCAAAGACACTGTGGGCTACCTACCTACAATCAATGCGCCTGCAACCCAGATGTCTACCGTGAACGAAGTGCTAAATCAGTCCATCAACATCATGCAGTCACTTAAGCTGAATACAATAGTCTGTGTATTCGACCAAGCCCTGTTTGCCAAAGCTGCTGAAGTAGTATGGAAGCACCCAGAGAAGTTCAAGGGCATCATTCTTAGGCTGGGAGTCTTCCACACCATATGCACTCTGTTGGCAACCATCGGGAAGAGATTCCAGGATGGCGGACTGAGGGACCTCTGTGTAGAGGCAGGCGTTATTGCTGATGGTTCTGTTGCTGGAGTGATGGACGGCCGGAAGTACAACCGTGCAGTTAGACTACACAAGTTACTTTATGAGGCATTCATGCGGCTAGCATGGAAAGGCTTCCTCCCTTGGATCGAAACTAACCACAGTGACGACCAGGTCCACGTGGAGGAAACTCTCAGAATTGTGAACAGACTCTGCGAAGATGTCTCTCAAGCTGCTGTCCGTGAGATGATGGCTAATCAGTCCTGCAAGCACATCTTCAAGTTGTTTGAAGTCTACCTGGATTACCTGAGAAAGGAGAATGGAGCCCTCTCAGCCTTCTGGATGTCGTATGTAGACATGGTCGAGGTGATGCTGGGGTTGATTCGGGCATCTAGGGAGGGTGACTGGAAGCTGCACCTTGAATCAATTCGTGAGATGATTCCCTGGTGCTTCGCATACGACAAGCTTAATTATGCACGCTACCTTCCCTACTATTATGCGCAAATGTCCCGCCTAGCCATTGACCACCAAGATGTGCATGAACAGTTCATGCAGGGCCAGGGATTTTCTGTGCAACTTGGAAGTAGCAACCCCTTTGCCAGAATCCCAGTCGACCAGACAATTGAAGAAACAATCAACAAGGACACACAGACCCCTGGTGGAACAAAACGCTTCAGCCTAAAACCAGGAGCTGTCAATAGGTACTACCTGACATCTGAGTATAGAAGCTTATACCTGAGGAAGCTCAGAGATATGATTGGCAGAAACAGTTCCCGGCACTTCAGTCATCCAGATATGCACTTCCCCAGGATAAAGAAAGACGAGGCAGATGTCCGTGCACTTCAGGAACTAATGGAGAACACCTGGGTCAATCCACTGAGCCATGATGAAACCGAGTTGGTCAACTTGTCCACTGGAATCCTGGCCCCACCAGATGTTGCCAGTGACTTGCTAAAAGCGCACCAAGTCGGAGAAGAAGCATATCTTTCATTCAGGAAAGATCGTTTGGAGAAAGAGTCACCCAAAGCGAGATTCTATGACAAGATGAAAAAGCAGAACCTGAAGACCTTCAGCAACATCAACAGAAAGAAGGTTGGCAAAGTGCAGGGGCAACAGATCATCCTGAAGGCAGATAGAAATCTCTTTGCGCATATGATTGTCATTGCTCAGAGCAGAGAGATACCTATTAAAGAGGTACTGGCACACCCATTAGGACCACTGCCATGGTCACTAGCAAACAGTGATGGTTCTCTACGCAAGACGAACAAAGCTGCATTAGCAAGAGAGCTCGAAAAAAATGTGTCACCAGCAGAAGACATTCCTACACCTTCAGCATGTATCATTGATGGCATGAGTCTGGTCCACAAACTCAAAGGGGATGGCAAGACATTTGCACAGCTAGCAGATTCTGCACTGTATCGAGCTCTGCATGAAGGCACTGACAGCGCCAGAATTGATGTAGTGTTTGATATCTACAGGGATGAGTCGATCAAGAATGCTGAGAGATGCAACAGAGGTTCCAACACTGGCACAACCTACAGACAGGCCTTCCGTCAGCTTGGTGAGGAATGGAATGTTTCCACAGACTTATTCGACAAGATGCAGGAGTTTGTGTGCCGCATGTATGCAACCTCCACTACCATTTGCGATGTAAATGATCTCCGCTACCACCTCTTCCTTGCAAAACGGGGAAATGTGGAATCCAGCCAGCTGCCCCCATGCAAGGATTGTTTGCACTTGCATGTTCTTCGTGCCAACTACCAGGCTGCAATATGGCAGCGCTGCCTTGAGAGGCACCCTGTTGTTCCAGACCCAAAGAGCTGTGGGTGGATGACGGATGAAGAAGGCAACCTAATCATTGAGTGGATGCGTGGATCACCAGCTCCTGAGGCCGTGTTGCAGATGCTGTCGTGCAAATGTGTCCGTGCCTGTAAACTTTCAGACTGTGTGTGCCTGGTGAACCAGCTGAAATGCACATATATGTGCAAACTGAAGACCTGCACAAACCAGAGGGAAGAAGATGATGACAAAGCTTGTGAAGAAGCAGAATCAGATGATTCGGACACAGACGAATACTAGTATTGTATTGTAGTACTGCTTTAGGCCAAATTATAATTTTGCTAGGTGACTACTTTGTTATGCTATAGTATGCATTAACCTACGGTCTAAACTGTTTACAACTGTTTACTGTGCTTTATTCTCTCAGATATTCTGTAATAACAAGTTATCACATATCAATAGGGTAAATGTGTTGGTATTCTTATTCCATACATTTGTAGTCTCAGATTTTCGGATTTATGGGATATCATATTCAATGCCTGGTTGCTATGACAAAGCTACTACTTTGGGATTGCTATCATAGCAAAATACCATCTACAGATATAGACCATTCCAAAATGCATCACTAGAATTTGCCACTTTAAGTGGTACCAATAACCCACTGGTAAACTCTGGAACAGTCTTCCTTTGTCTGTATTTCCTCCTGCCCATGACTTGACCACTTTCAAGAAGAGTGTATCAAGACACCTCTTTACCCGAAATTGACCTCTCTTTTATCTACTTTTTACTTTTGTGGGAGCGGCGAGTAGCGGGCTTTTTTTGTACTCTTTTTAGCCCTTGAGCCGCATCCTTTGATGCAATATATATATATATATATATATATATATATATATATATATATATATATATATATATATATATATATATATATATATATATATATATATATATATATATATATAGAGAGAGAGAGAGAGAGAGAGAGAGAGAGAGAGAGAGAGAGAGAGACACATATACATATACACACACCAAAAAGAGTCACCAAACTAGAGGAATCCATGACCCAACTCATTGCGAAATTCTTTCGTCTTACAAAGTAAACAAATAAGTGAATCAATATATCAACATGAATTAATAAATAAGTATGTAAAAGCTATAAGACATAAAATCATGAATATATTTCCCAGAAGACTAACTCATTTCAAGCAATTTTATCGTCATACAAAAACAAAGTGATAGAACAAAAGTATTTGAATGAATAAGTAAAAATAATCTTTATATAACTTGATGGAAAATAACAGCAATGTATCAACCCCTCAAATATATAACATTTGAGATTATGAAAATAACAGGAACAACTAATGCCCTAATAAATATCCGAAGGATACAAACAGCATTATATTCCCCCCAAAAAAGAAAAGACAAATTGAAAATTATATTACTGATTATTAATACTACAACATCACCCCCCCCCCAAAATAGGACGAAATGGTAAATAGCAGCAATACATCAATACATCAAAATAATCAATAAAAATGGAAAAAAGTAGTAATTTATAATTTTATAATTTGTAATATTTTCGTTTTATCCGTTTATTCTTCGGGATTAAGGCAGTTCGCGTGAATATGAGTGCCTCAACCCTGACGAATAAACGGATAAAAACGAAAATATTAACACGTTAACCCTACAAAGAATAATAATAAAAAAAGAAAAATTATATCACCAACGAAGCAACATCCCAAAAATAGATCTATATTATGGAAGATAAATAATACATCAAGCCCGACCCCTAAAACAAGGAATATGAAGTGGACAATAAAAGCCAAACATAAATTAAGCCACAAAACATATTAAGTATAATATAAAAGCATTGCACTACCCCACCAAAACGTATTCACTGAAAAAAAAAGAGTAACAACAATACATCACAACAATAAAAGAACAACAAAAACAGCAAAATATCTTTTACCCAAATAACAAATCTTTCAAAATGGAAACTAAAAGCAATATATGAACTCCTCAAAACAATACATTATCACGCCAACACACTCACCAGCTCCGAGGCAGCCGAGCGCCGCACACACGAGCAGGAGCCACATACTAGAAGCCACTAATGAGTCCGCGAGTCACACCTTGATTAACTTCGTCTCGCCTGCCCTCATACCCTCCTTCTCCACTGGCGGCGGCTCACATACCTCGCCTAATTACGGGCATTATTACACCAGTCCTCGCCTTCGTTATGGGTAATGATGTTTGGAGCGGCCGAGGATGTTTGGTTGTCTTGCGATATATGTCCCGCCCTTTGAAATCCTTACTTTCTGAAAATGTAAACAAGAAAATAATTACTTAATAAAACAATTTAAGGAGGTAAAGTTTGGTATCGACAGTATTAATATTTTAATGTGCTAAGTCAATATATGGAGATGATTAGGTAGATATATTAATTAAAGTTCAAGTAGATATCTTTTTTTTTTTTTTGTAATGTTTGTTTTATGTAACTAAGAAAACCCTGTTATTACACCCACAATTTCGTCCCCTCCACGTGCGTCCTTCTCCTACGCAGCAATCCGCCTTGGCTTTCGTGTTCCTTAATAGTGTACTGGTCCCTTTCTTGGCGCGGGGAATATTACGGAATGTTGAAATAAGCAGAGAGAGAGAGAGAGAGAGAGAGAGAGAGAGAATATATATATATAGAGATATATATATATATATATATATATATATATATATATATATATATATATATATATATATATATATTAAGAGATGCTAATTATGTCGGACGTTAATTTAATTGGCAGAGGAGTCGATTTGAGAGAAATAAAAATATTCCTTGACATCTTTATTCCATCGGTTGCTTGAATAGTTACGCTGTACTGCAGGGTTCGTTTGAAGACCTTTATTTGGTCTCCCATACTCATCTCTTTCCAGAGTGAAGCTTTCTTAGTAGCTCAGGTATGTACTATTGATTTCAGAACTGTGGTATTGATTTCAGTGCTTGTCGCTGCACTTTTGACCAAGTCACTTTATTTGACCAAACGCATATTGGGATGCTCGACAGGCTTGCACAGTACAGACAAAAGATGATACAGAACGTGACACGGGGGAAAAATGATTTACACATATATACGCGGTATATCATCCTGCGTGTTACTGCGAGTACAGGTACGTACTTTACTTTACCTTCTTTCAACAATATCCCCAACCTCTTACGAATGTGTAGTACCTGCAATCTAAGCCATTTTGCTTTTTGTATTTATACTCTCAGGAGTTCTGTGCCTTGCCCATGACTAGCAATTAGTCCGATCCTTGATCTGGGTTGGCTGGGGTGTAGTCTGGAACCCCTTTCCGAAAACACTTTTAATCCAGCAAAAAAAAAAAAAAAAAAAAAGTGAATGTTGGGGTGGAGCATCACGCAGCGACTCAGTTTTCATAAAGGAGACTGGCCACTTGGCGGGTTTGTTTGATGCAGCTGCATCGGGTGACCCTACCAAGGCAAAACCTAATAAGGAACCTATGCATCTCGAAGGGATTAGGGCCCCTTCCACCTCTTTTTGTGTTCATGTTTTTATTACAGCCGGGGTGGTGCAAATAAGTGAAACCCTTCCACTAGCCATGATCATGAGTTAATCTTCGAAAAGATAGAGGGAGGTCAGTATTGGTGTACTTGTAGCAGTCACCGCTTAAAGCCGTACGCACTTCCTCCCCGGTGACTCATAAGAAAATGGGTGTGGCAGCACAAACTAATGTTTTGATGTCCTTTTCTCCTGTGCCGTCTATGTATTTTCATCGTCGCTGTGTCGTCTCCCTGTCTGTCGTGTCGCGTCTTCATTGTTAACTCTTCTTGTTACTCATTTATCTTATACTGTCTGTCCTCGTCCTGCTATACACTCCTACATATTGATCACTACACACACCAACATTTATATGTCCTCTACACTACACAACATTCATTCACACACATATACACTCAACCACCTCTTTTATCTGTTTTGTCTGTCTCAATGACCTGTGTTTGTTTTTGTCAATAAAGCAACCCTGACGGATATTGACTTTCTCTATCCGAGAACCATTTAGCGCTTAGAACACTCACTACCGCCAACAATTTGTGACCCTGCAGTGTTGCTATGGTTCAAGGTGGCTTGAAACCGGTGTCGTTTCAAGGGCACTCTCTCCCAGAGTGGTGGACCTAGGTCAGAACATCTGATCTATTCGTCTACCCTCTCTTCGGGGCAAAAAGTCTCACCTCCAACACGGGGTTCGTGAAATCGAGCCTCAGGCCAGGAGAAGCATTACGCATTAGGCGTAGTAGCCACCTTCAGGGTTCTCCCACGCCTTCCACGACAACCTATGTGCCCCCCTCCCCCAGGCACCCTCTGCGCCATCTTCAGGCACCTTCACTGTCTTCTTCAGGCGCCTTCAGCGCTTTCTTCATGTGCCTTCTGTGCGCTCACCCCCCACCCCTCCTCCTCCCTGCCCTCCCGGTGGTACGGCGACTGAGACACGCACACTGTGTGACACTCTACACAAGCTCAGTGAACACTCAAACAGTGCGACACATTACTGAGACACAGTGCCACACCAGACTCAGTGTACACGCCAACACACGCCACACAGAGAGACACGCAAACACAGTGTGACACCCCACTGGGATTACTAGCTGCCCCCTGGATTAACCACCGCCTCCTGGATTTACCACCGCCCTCTTAGATTATCCTACACCTGTGGATCCTTGTGTACAGTGCAGTGTCTCTATCAATAGTTTAGTGCAGCAAGTCCCCACCAACAGTTAGTGTCACAGTGTTACCTTCTAAGCGTGTATTGTTGTGTTACAGTGCCTTCTTGAACACTGGTTCGCTCCCTGAGCCACTGGGGCCCCTAGCACGCGCCATCGCCGACAGTACACGCAGTTCGTTCTACTCTATTACGGACTGCCGAGGCCCCTGGCACATGCTAGCGCCCCTCACTACTCACAACCTGCTGTGGCCCCTGGCACTCGCCAGCATCATTAATACGCAGTTCGACGCCTCCACGGACTGCCTAGGCCCCTGGCACGCTGGCAGCTGGCGCCTTTAACACACGCAGTTCGTTCTACTCCCACGGACTGCCGAGGCTTCTGGCACGCTGGCAGCTAGCGCCTTCACACGCAGTTTCCTCGACGCTCTCGGACTGCCGTGGCCCCTAGCCCGTTTACGTCAGGGCCTTTTGCCCATCTGCTCCACGCCGCTCGACTTCACCATGACTGATGACGCCAACTCTTCCTCTGCAACAGCGGTGTCCTTCAGAGCACCACTCTTCTGCGCAGGACCCGTCTATGTGGTTCGCGATTTGGGAATGCAGTTTCAAGCCTTCCAGGATCTTTTAACCAGCCAACCACCTAACCCAAGCAGCTCAACCCACGCAGCCCAGCTCACGTAGCCCAATTCACGCAGCCCAACTCACGCAGCCCTACTCACGCAGCCTAACACACGCAGCCCAACTCACGCAGCCCAACTCTCGCTGCTCAACTCCTCGCTACTCAACCCCTAGCTGCTCAACGCGCTGCTCAGCCCCTAGCCGTTCAACTCCTGCTCAACCCCTAGCTGCTCAACTCGCTGCTCAACTCCTCGCTGTTCAACACCTCAGCTCGACTCACCGTAGCTGTCTTCACCGCGCGACTCACCTCAGCTCGAATCACCGTAGCTGTCCTCACTGCGCTACTCACCTCAGCTCGATTCACCGTAGCTGTCCTTACCGCGCAACTCACCTCAGCTCGACTCACCGCAGCTGAACACACAGCGGAACTAACTGCACAACGCAACTCAACTCTACGCAACGCACCGTCTGTGCCACACCCGCACCAGGGAAGATTTCGTTCCTTCTTCCTCGTCACTGGGAGGGGGAGTATCTGTAGCAGTCACCGCTTAAAGCTGTGCGCATTTCCTCCCCGGTGACTCATAAGAAAATGGGTGTGGCAGCACAAACTAATGTTTTGATATCCTTTTCTCCTGTGCCGTCTATGTATTTTCATCGTCGCTGTGTCGTTTCCCTGTCTGTCGTGTCGCGTCTTCATTGTTAACTCTTCTTGTTACTCGTTTATCTTCTACTGTCTGTCCTCGTCCTGCTATACATTACTTCTACATATTGGTCACTACACACACCATAATTTATGTCCTCTACACTACACAACATTCATTCACACGCATATACACTCAACCACCTCTTTTATCTGTTTTGTCTGTCTCAATGACCTGTGTATGTTTTTGCCAATAAAGCAACCCTAACGGATATTGACTTTCTCTATCCGTGAACCAATTCGCGCCTAGAACACTCACTGCCGCCAACATACCTGCCACTGATCTGGGATGAGCATTAGTATCCATTTTAAAGGGGGCGTATGAGGCGAAGATACTGAATTTTCCCTTAAAATTACCAATGTCTGTTTTTTGCCTATTAAGAGAAAGTTAAGGTCACGGATAACTGTATTAAAATATTACTTAAATATGACGCCTGTATGTAGGCAAGAATTCACCTTTTATGACCCTCCTTCACGCTGAAACGTCGCGCAACTGCTCAGTCGCTCTATTCCATCCCTTTTTGATGGTGGTTTATATACTTTTTGTTGCTTTTGTTTTCTGATTTGTTAATTGAAATTGGTCCTAAAAGGAAGACAAAGGTGGTCTTAGCATCGGGTGACTGTTTTAGAGAGAGAAAGAGATAGTGACTAGTAGCACGCTCCTACATCTGTCTCACCTGCATTCAAGCTTTTAACCTTGTTTTAGCGATGCCTTTAGTAAGCAAGAATAGGGAGGCAATGAAGGAGAGGTCGATTACTGCTTTGCCAGCTCGCCTTGCAAAGATCAAAGAGCTGGATTTCGCTGGAGAAGAGAAAGAAGCTTTATGATACCGGTATAGTTTTGTACATAATATTCATAGAAAAGGAGAGGACCAAGTGCCAACTAACCAGAAATAGCTACTTACGATGCAAAAACAGTATACCAAGCATATATACTAGTCTTGGTTGAATAACTACTCAGGTACATGACGATATTGTAACTTGAAATTTAAGTTGATGATTTCTCGATAACCAGATGTAATGACTTTTTCCTCATCTTTCCCTCTATATCGTCAATTTCGCTCCCTCCTCATACCTCTTTTCTTTCTGACTTTTCCTTCTTCCCTCCTTTGCTTTAACTTACTAACCTATATTCACGGGGATTATATTAATGAAAAAATAAATGAAAGGGCTAAATTTCGATTGATCGTTTTTTTTGTTAAGTCGCATATTTTCTTTTTTTTATAAATGAAAAATAAAGAAAAAAAGTTAATTTGCTCTGATGAGCACAAAAAAATGTATATAAAATATTTAACATAAGGAAATCGCAAATATTGATCAATGAAAAGGTAGCAGAGGGGGTATTTTCTGCTTTGCAATAAAGAAAAAATGTGTAAAATCACATACCAAAAAAGTGTTAGAATAAAAACAAAAAACTGGCTCCCGTAAACGAAAAAAAAATGTATATACAGAAGGTATCGGTGCTATCTCCTACAAACCTGGTCATAACTATCCACATTGCGCCTAGTGTCTCGTATTAGCGTCTCAGCTAAAAACATTAAACTTGATTTTTTTCCCTATACCGTCAAATACGCCCCCCCTTATGGGGGTAGCTATGGTATATTCAGGGAACTACAGCTTTTTGGGATTCATGTCTCTTATTACAGTGTATATTATTACTGAAATGTGTAACGTACAGGAGGAAGTGTTCTACGCCAAAGTAGACCCCCTCGTGACGCACTCCATCTTTTGGGCGACTTATAAGGACTGGGAGAGATATGAAATATGTGTTGGCTACAAGATCCAGAAAGTTGAGATTTGCATGTGCTTGGCATCAACGACCAGAACTGCACTGGAAGGCTTGGAAAAGTGATGTAGGAGGAGTCCACGATGCATCCGCATCCAGGGAGCCTGCCGTCAGTGACGAGTGCAGGGCAAAGCCTACGGGACCCTGCACCTCGAAGGAGGAAGGGCCCCCTAGCCCCTCTTTTTGTTTTTTAGGTGGCCGAGGTGGTGCAGAGGCTGCGCCCGCCCGCAGAACCAGGTCCGGGGTTAACCTTTGGAGGGCTCTGCACGTGGACTCCTGGAACGTCCAGAGCCTTTCGGACGATTATCGACTGCCCTAACTATCAAATGAGCTCAGAAGGCTGATGGTGGACATAGTGGCACTCTCTGAGACGAGGAGGCCTGGCAGTGGTGAGATCAGTAAGGGGGGGTTACACCTTCTACTGGTCCGGCATGAGCAATGGCTTCCATGTCAAGGGGCTAGCTATGGGCATCTCCAGCCAACTGCTGCCATTTGTGGTTGAGGTTGTTCCGTTTGATGAGCGTATAATGCGAGTGAGGCTGAAGCACACACCGGGTTTTATGTCTCTTGTTGCAGTGTACGCTATACCGAGATGCGTGAAACTGAAGAGGAGATGTTCTACCCCAAACTCGACTTCGTATTAGACCAATGTTACTACTAGCACTGATAGGATTTCCTACGAGTTATGTGTTGGTCCCCATGGTTCTGGTACCAGGAACATCAACAGCTCTCTCCCGAATTTTGCAAAATCCAGAGGGTTAAGAATTGCGGGTTCTTGGTACCAGAAACCAGAGCTGCACCGCTGGACGTGGTATAGCGATGCCGGAAGGGTATCTAAGGATATTGGCCACATCCTCGTAGGTACTCGTTGGCGGATCCTTCAAAACTGCAGGGTTTACCGGAATTTAGGGGAGGCGGTGGCTGAGTCGACAGAGTGACGGCGCCGCGTTCAGGAGGACGCGAGTTCAATCCCCGCCCTGTGCCACCAAGCTGGGATTTTTCAGCCGCCGCCGAGTGGCTTAAAACTACCCACATGCTGTTCAGAAGACCACCTATCAACCCGGACTCTAGATTCTAGGATTAAAGATGAGCTCCGGGAGGGCAGCATGAACCAATGCAAGATGGCGCCACTATAAACACTCTCCTGCGCCAGAACGGGCTGGGCCGACCATCAGGCCCCACCGGGAAGAAGCCTACCGGCGCAATAGGCCGCGACGTAAAAAAAAAAAAAAATGCTGAGTTCTTTGCAACTGACCATAGGCTTCTTGTTGCAACACTCAAGCTTCATGTCAAGTCAAGAAGAATCGAGATACAACACTATTGTGTTCCATCTCGAGAGCCTGAAAAACCTGGCATGTGCTCAGGAGTATGCAGTGACAGTCTCAAATCGGTTCGACGTGCTCAGCGCCCTGGAGGACCCTGTAGAATTGTGGGATACCTTCAAACGTGAGACTCTGCGAGCAGCCAAGGAGTGCATTACAGAGCGCCCGAGATCTAGGAGTGGCTTTGCCTCGGTGAAGATGCTGGAGAATATTGGGGTAAGTCGCGCTGCCAGACTTGCTGGGAATCGGGACCAATACAGGGCTCTGTCGCTTAGGACTAGAGCTCTCCTGAGGAGAGACAAGGAGAGGTATGTAAGGGGTCTCGCTGAGGAAGTCGAAGGCCATTTAAATGCGAATGACCTCCGACTTGCCTACCGAGCCCTGAGGAAGTTCCGCTCCAAGTCTCCCTCTCAGATGAGCGCTATCCGAACAACTGATGGCTGCCTCGTATCGGACATGGATGGGCAGAGGACTCGTTGGGCTGAGTACTTTGAGCAGCTGTACATGGCGGACCCTCCACGTGGGCAGCTTCCAGTTGCTGGGTTGCAGGTGGCGGATGCGGATCCACCCATCGACGAAAGCCCACCCTCTCTGGGTGAGGTCAGAGACGCTGTGGCAAAGTTGAGGGGTGGAAAGACACCTGGCACCTGTAACATCAGTGCGGAGCTGCTCAAGGCTGAAGGTGAGGCCATGATACGTGGGTTGCATGCGGTCTTGACTCCCGTATGGCAGTCCGGTACCATTCCCTATCCCTATCTGGAAACTAAAGGGGACCGACACGATTGCAACAACTACTGTGGTATTACACTGCTCAATGTGCCAGGCAAGGTGCTTGCCCACCTACTGCTGATGCGAATTCGCAGCCAGCTGCTGAAGATGCAGAGACCTGAACAGTCTGGGTTCATGACTGGTAAGTCCCAGGGCCGTAGCCATGACTTAAATTTTTGGGGGCCTATTCATGTTTTAGGGGGGGCTGTACAAGAGTGGCTCCTGACAAAACTAGGGGCAGGGGGGGGGGAGGGCCTGGGTGAAGGTGACCAGCATAGCGAGCCCAAAATGCTGGGGGGTCTGGAACTTTAAAAAAATTAACCATAATGGGGATGGGGCAATTTTCGAGGCCTAGAAGATTATATACAGGAAAAATATATACTAAATTCTGTAGTGCAAATTATGATTCGGAAAGACATCACTATTTGCTGAAAAAGATAAAAAAAAAAAAATCATTACTGATGAATACTGTAGAAAAATGTTTTTGAATGTGTTATTCATTGATGCACTTTGCTGAAAATTAAACTGTAAAAAATAATCATATCTAATTTAACATTAGCTGGATCATGGATGTTTGAAATAAGGAAAAAAAATGTATTTATGCCATGATACTGTATCATATTATTGATGCAACTTTATATATATATATATATATATATATATATATATATATATATATATATATATATCATCATTTACAATGCAATTTCTCTCAGAAAGTAATATAAAAATATAGTTCATCCTTTATAGTGCAATTTCTATCAGAAAATACAAATCATACTTCACCCTTTACACTTCAAACAAGGCCTTCATCCTTTATAATTTAAACATTGTCTTCAAAAGTGAGAAAATTACCAATACAGCATAAACAATGCTAATATATTTCAGTTGATTTTCCTGTTAAATCACCTCAGAGGCTCAGATGATCAGATCCATTTAAGTTTTCTCACAAATTCATACAGATATACGCCGACTTGATCGCTGAAACGTTTCCATTAGTTCAGCCACAGAGAGTGCAGCTGTTATTTTCTTTCTCAAATCGCAAGAGGGCAAGTTGGCATTTCCGTTGATGGTTCATGCATCTTCTGTATGGTGTTAGTAGTCTTGCTACTGTTGAGAAAGTAGCTTCACATGTAGGAGAAGATGCCCCAATTGTCAAGGCAGCACAGAGCAGAGTATGCAAGTTTGGGAGAGGTGTTTGTAGCTCCATTCTGTGGAACTATTCCAGAAACTTGTCAATGGCAGTCCCGCTCTCCTGACATGTAGATGTAACTTGCTCCTTAACCATGTTCCGCACAACTTCCACCTCATGTCGGAGCAGAAGTAAATCAAGAGCCGCTCCTGTTTTGCTGACCAAATTAGTGAGTGGTTGCAACTGGTTGAGATCAAGAAACTTCTCAGAACATGGTAACAAAGTCGAAATAAATTCCACCAACTTGCTGTTGCACTCAGAGAAGCGCCTCTCCAATTCATTGGTGGGTGAATCTATTATTTCAAAATATACAGAGATGAGTGGTTGGTTTTTACTCTGTCCAGTAGATGTGGTCACAACAACGTTGTCCAAACTACGAGGTTTTCGAATTCGTTTTGCCAGTTGTGGAGCTGCGGCAGCCCCTCAAGTTTCTCAACATTTCCACAACATTTAAGCTGCCATACTTCTAGAAGCTCTGAAAACTTCTCTTTAGTTCGCATGTTGTGTATGATATAAACTGTTTCACTGACAATTTGGTAAACATTGATGACTGAACACTCTCTAGATTGCAACATCTTATCAGCTGGCTTTAATGCGCCAAGCACTTCACGCATGACAATACCAGAAACTACTATTTTTTCCTGAGTTATGAGCCTTTTCAACCCAATTGCAATCACCGACATGTCAACAGGGCTACCCTCAGCAAAAAAAATCAAATGTTGAGATAATAGTGTCGTAGTTTTCCACGTTGGTGTTTGTTGTCTTGAAATGCCCACTCCAGCGATATTCCATTAAACGGGCTAAAGGCGCAGCATCTGACTTGCTGTGCACGGCGCGAAGTTTTGGTCTTACCACGAAATAATTCAACTGCTGACACACATCAAACAACTCTTTTACCATGTCCACTTTATGACATACATGAACAACAACAAGGTGAAGTTGATGGTTAAAACAGTGTATGTATGGGACATCTCTCTGAACATGATCAGCGATTCGACGTTGTACCCTTGAGTGTTTGCCTAACATGACAGATGAACCATCATAACACTGTGCCAGTAATAGTTGAAGGTCGAGATCTTTCAATGCCTGCAGAAGCTGCTCAGTAATATAGTCTGCGTCAAATTTTTCCCACTCATAGAGTCCGAGAAGAGTTTCAGTTGATGGTCCATGCTTTTTGACAAATCTGATGACAACAGAAAGAAGCTCAACTACAGCCGAATATCTGGTCTCATCGCATTTAATGGTGAACAACCCAGTGTCAGTCGTTTTTATATCCTGTACACTTTTCTCCTTCAGCAACTGTGCCAGCATTCCAATCACATCATTTTGAAAATGTGGAGATGTGTACTTTGCATTTTCTGGAATTGACTTACTAATTTTAGCAAATTTTGCATCAATATTCATGTTGTACCACAGCAATTTCATAAACAATCCTGAATGGAGTCCACTAATGACCTCTTCTCTCCCTCTGAATGGCAATTCATTTGTTGTGAGAAATTTTATGATTTCAAAAACTCTGGAGATATAGTACCGGTTATGTTCTACTTGGGTACCACAGAGAGATTCAAGTGCACTGCCTTCTTTCTCAAACTTTTTACGATCCTCCTACGAAACCACAGCAAGCATATGAGACTTTGATATACAGTGTTTGGAAAAACGTTTTCCTTTGTCTGTTGCGCTTTTCCAGTTTTTTATGTGAATACCTTATCTCGATCATTACCAGAAAGATACTTTCGACAAGGAAAGCAGAAGCACGAATCTTTCTCCACAGAATATTCAAACCAAGACCAGTCAGAGTTCCATTTGGTTTGGAACGAACGACTTTGTTTTCCAAACATAGTCTTCGGTGGGTTCACTACGTGAGGTTGAGCAGGACTATGGTCACCAAGATCGGACGGTGCCTGAAATTGAGCTATTCCATTAGAATCAGAGGTAGCCAACAGCTGATTTGAAGAGAAAGCATGCTGTTGAGAAGAGGGAGACTCAGTTGCAGACACTATCGCAGAAGCAACAGCCTCATCAGATGAAGCTGTGGCTCTCTTCATCCTTATTACAAAAGCATCCATTTTAGCTGTAATGGACACAAGATGTCAATTGTCAAACGAGCAATTTTGTTAGAAGACAAATATGAATATGAAAATCAATTAATGAGAATTAACATCTAATAAAATGATTTTGATTATGCTATGACTGCCACACTCTGTGGATCATGGATGGGTCCGGGTGGGTGTGGAACCTCCTAATTAGGTTAGACTGGTTAGGCTGGTTTAGGTCAGGTCAGGTCAGGTTAGGTTAGGTGAGGTTAATCCAGGTTAGGTTAAGTTAGGCTAATCCAGGTTAGGTTTTCAACTATGGTCGGTTCCACGAGAACTGGCATAGATTTTCCTTCAAGGGTGGACTGGCAGACTTGGTATCATTGCATGGGTGATGGTACTGCGCGTTCATTGGTCAGTTCTTAACTTGTTCTGATGCTCATAGAATTGACTTTGTATTCTTACCAAAACCCTTTGTGAGCTGTAAGGTAATAGATTGCACCGATAAAAATAATGCAATATTATCTTTATTGATAAGTATGTGCCTTTTGAACTATTATAAATATATCTGAAAAGACATTCACAACAAAACTATGTCGAAACTGCACGTAAACGGACAATGTCCAGGGAATGAAGCGAGTGTTGATGCTAGACTTTTTTTACTATTTTTTACTACTACAAAGCGCTAGGCTACAGTGTAATTAACTCATTTATTGTAAGATTTCTTGGTATATTTGTAGGCCTGGCTTAGTGCTAACATAATGTGTAGTGATGCTACGGAGTCATAACGTAAGCATTGGCCTAAGGCAAGAACCTTCTCATTTCTTTCACCGTCCTATCATTATTCCTGAAATATGTTTCTAATATTTGTGGGTGATAAACTAATAAGTAGTCATAAGGAAGAGCGATTATAAGAATAACTACATTTATATATGAAAAGTGTTGATTTTAAGAGGTAACAGAAAGCGAGGGATAGTAGGCTATGTCATGGCAAACGAAATTGGCGCACCTTAGATCTAGTAAACAGCAGCCAATGAGCGGCGCGGAGACTGTCACTCAAGCAATGATGAGTCCGCGAGTCCACCCGTGAAGGAAAATCTATGCCAGTTCTCGTGGAACCGACTATAGTTTTGATATGATATCCCGGTCTCCAGCACGTAATGAGGGAAATGCAGGAGAGAAATGAGAGAAATACGGACAGGGGCCTTGTGAGGCGAGTTAAAGACATACACATCCAAGTATTAGTATTTGATGAGGAAGGAGACGAGATATGAAGGGATGAATAGTACGAATCGTAAGCATTAAGGTGCTATCACACGGACATTTTCTGGTGTCTTTTATTGGCATCTAGCCGCCGGTACCGGTGGCAAGGAGCGCTCTTCCTATCTCATGCGCAACAGATGTTGTCGGCCTCATCACAGATCAAAACAAGCAGGATGGACCGTGACCGCAGGAGACGCCTTGCCCGAATTGGACTTAATTTGTGCATCGTGGCTCATATTCTTGGGATACTCCTTCAGAGCTTATGCTAATTTCTTGAAAACTTATCTCTTCATATTTATCTTCGAATAGTTTTCATCCCTGGTGTCCCACAGACACTTGTTTTCCCGATAGAGCTCCCAGAGGGTGGCAAGAGCATCCTTGGATCAAATAATTTGCTCCATGGCTAGACAATGCCCACACAACAGCTGAGATAATGTAAACAAAGACGCCATTACTGGCTTCAAGATGACGATCACTGGCGTCTCGTGATTGGCGGCGTCGAGCCACCAATACTGGTGGCAAGATGCCTGTATTGCGGCAAGATGCCAGTAAAGTTGCCCGTGTGATAGCACCTTTAATTAACCTTCACTCCACCACACAGAGGCCTCCTTATCCCCTAGGTAAGGTAACGGTGGGCAGTGCTCAGGTGTTCTCTTATAATCACCTGTCCACACCTCACCCAGACTTTACACACCATCATATCTCCCTTACATACACTCCCCACACCCTCGAGTATACACAACACACATAAGGATGACAAGGAGGCAGTGTAAGGCATAATAATCGGCGGTAATGTCAATGTTTGCTTAAGATTAGGGCCCCAGCATTCAGCCCTCCCTCCTGGAGCCCTTAACTCACAGCCTTATTTCACCCATTTCTGGCCTTATCTGCTGCTTCTTTCTTACTATGAAGGGTGCCCGAGGTCATTAAGGATACGCAGAAGGATGGAGAAGGATACTCACTCTAGATTCATGTAGCAGTGAAAACAGACCAATCCTTCCTTGGCAAAGATTACAGCCTCTATCCCTCCCCTTAATTCACAGCCATATTTCACCCTTTTCAGGCCTTATTTGCCGCTCCTTTTCTACTCTTAAAGGTGCCCGAGGTCCATAAGAATACGCAGGAGAAGGATGAAGAAGGATACTCACTCTGGCTTCATGTAGGAGTGAAAAAAGACAAATCCTTCCCCGGCAAAGATTACAGCCTCCATCCCTCCCCCTATTTCACAGCCTTATTTCACCCTTTTCTGGCCTTATCTGCCGCTCCTTTTCTACTCTCAAGGGTGCCCGAGGTCCTTAAAGATACACAGGAGAAGGATGGAGGAGGATACTAATTTTGGTTTAATGTAGGAGTGAAAACGGATAATTCCTTCCCTGGCAAAAATTACAGCCTCCATTCCTCTCACCCTCAAACACCCCTATTTCATCCTTTTATGGCCTTATCTGCTGCTTCTTTTCTACTCTCAAGGGTGCCCGAGGTCCTTAAGGATACGTAGGAGAAGGATGGAGAGGGATACTCACTCTGGCTTCATGAGGGAATGGGAAATTATCACGTCCTTCAGTAGCAACTTTCAAAATGGTGACCAGTCGTCCCGACGGTCAAGCTCGCTCAGGTGATGTTCATTTCGTCGACATCTCTTTTCTCTTGGTATCTTTTACAAAGGCATTTCTATTCCCCATCTGTCTTAAAAATGTGAATTTTTATTTACTGTGTGTGCTGTTCTCATAAGTATTCATATAATATTAGGAGTTAATATTGAAAAAGAAAACGTATTTTTAAGGGAAAGTATTATATTTTAAACCCGCATAAAGAAGAATGTTTCCTGTTATATTATTTCTCCCCCAACAGTCCACTACATTCCCCGACACTCAACTACCTCCCCTCTATATAGTACAGTGGTTCAAGACAGCATTGCATAAATTTCTTGGTCAAACTCCTTATCAGTTTGATTTGTGTTAGCCCTCATGCAGCTTTGTTTTAAATTACCTTCCAGCCCGCAATAGCTATATTCACCTGACGAATCCCTTAATTACCCCGCTTAGCTAACACATTACTAACCCAACACTTGATAATATGGCATAACCATTACTATACCCCACTTGTTTTACATGATCTGCTTTAGGTACACAACTCATGCAGTCTCTTTCCTCACGCTGTAGCCTATACGGACTAACTTCGTTATTTACACTCCCTTGAGACTGGCGTACCTGCACATTATTTGCTGCCCCATTCTACCTCTGTGAAATTGTTTTCTGCCTAATTGTACTGCATAAGGGGTAGCTACCAGGTGAGTCAACCAGGTTAGCACCCGCGCTTGCCAAGCAAGAATATAGTGGCAGAAGCTTCACAATCAAGAGGAAATTTCAACAGCAAGATAATAGAAAAAAAGACACATCGAAGCTGCAAAACAACTTAAAGCAGACACCATTACTGTATGTTGATTAAACTTTTTTTCATAGGTTCGAATTCTTTGTAGCTTCTACATCATAATCATTGATAAATTTCATATGCCTGTAATGATAGCTACAATTTTATATTTTATGTATATACATCGTCATCATGTATCACCAATTCACCAAAAACTTAGCTTATTTTTTATAGGTTCTCCAGTGTATGTATAATACTTTTGAGTAAAAATCAATTTGGGGGGGGAATTGGATTTTATGGGGGGGCTAAGCCCTCCCCATAGCCCCCCCGTGGCTACGGCCCTGGAGGGAAACAGCTTCGGCTTAGGTTAGGTTGTAGATAAATACTTCGGTAACAATGTATTATTTTACAACATAAGAAGCAGTTCAAGGACAAAAAAGGCTTTCCTAGCGCTGCTCTAGTAAAGGGGAAAGTACTAGTCAAAAAGGAGTGTCCAATGCAGTTAGAGAGATGTCTTGATGCCCCCATCTTGAAAGAGTTCAATGCGTAGGGAAAGAATATAGACGTAGAAAGGCTATTTAGAGTATTTCCTACAGAGAAGGATGAATTAATGAAGATGTAAGTTAACTCTGTTATAGTAGGATATCAATGTATTATTATTATTATTGTTTAGTATCACCACAAATTAGGCATACAATTGTCAATGGAAAAACCCCACGACAGATAGATCACGCCACCTTATAGGAATGTCGTCCGTCAGTGTTTACCGTCTCAGTTTGTATACAAAGCATTTCATCAAGCTTGAAAGTCACCTTGAAGTACGTGACCAATTGTAACAACCTGTAACTCGTCACTCCTTCACGAGAGTCCGACTAACACACAACGGCAGTCGCTCTCGCTCCGACGCTCCTTGTACATAGGCTAACAATATATTCGCCTTAACCCTATACGTTCCGACCCCTTGAGATTTTTCGCCCTCGTATAGCCAGCATCGTATTGATTTTTCTGAACAACAATAACGCTCGTGAACACTAAGTACTGGAACCTAATCAATGGTGTAAAGCAATAGTGAATAATGAGTGAAAAGAAACTCTCAAGAAATAAAATCCTTTTCTCCCTCTTCCTCCTATTCTTCCTTCTTTTCTTCTTCTTCCTCCTCTTCCTATTCTTCCTTCTTTTCTTCTTCTTCTTCCTTCTTTTCCTCCTCCTCTTCTTTCTCCTTTTCTTCTTCCTCCTCTTCCTCTTCTTTCTCCTTTTATTCTTCCTCTTCCTCCTCTTCCTCCTTTTCCTTTTCTCGCTAGCTTCTCGCCTCTTTTTCTTCCTCTTCCTTTTCTTCTGCCTCTTCCTCTTCTTCCTCTTCCCTTCCTTCTTCCTCTTCTTCTTCATCTTCCTCCTCTTCCTGTTCTTCCTCCTCCTCCTCTTCTTCCTCTATTTCCTCCTCTTCTTCCTGCTCTTCCTCCTTTCCTTCCTCCTCTTCTTCCTCCTTTTCCTCTTCTTCCTCCTCTTCCTCTTCTTTCTCCTTTTCCCTCTTCCCTCTTTTCCCCTCCTCTTCCTCTTCTTCTTTTCCTTTTCCTCTTCCTCTGCTTCCTACTTTTCCTCCTCTTCCTAGCTTCTCGTCCTACTCTTCTTCCTCATTCTTCCTCTCACTCTTCCTTTTCTTCTCCTTCTCATCTTCTTCTTCCTTTTCTTGATTTTGCTCTTCTTCTTCCTCCTCTTCCTCTTTCTTCTTCCTCCTCTCCCACCTCTTCCTCTAATTCATCCTCTTCTTCCTCTTCCTCTTCTACATCCTCTTCCTCCTTTTCTTCCTCTTCTTCCTACTCTTCCTAGTCTTCCTCTTCCTTCTTCCTCTTCTTCCTCCTTATTGTCCCTTCCTCTTTTCCTCCTCTTCCTCTTCTTCCTCCTCTTCTTCTATACTTTTCCACCTCTTCCTAGCTTCTCGTCTTCTTCTTCCTCTTCTAGCTTCTTCCTCCTTTTCCTCCCCTACCTCTTCTTCTTCCTCTTCCTTTTCTTCTTCCTCTTTTTCCTCCTCTTATGCATCTTCCTCTCCTTCCTCTTCTTCTTCCTCCTCTCCTTCCTCTTCCTCTATTTCCTCCTCTTCTTCCTCTTCCTCTTCTTCATCCTCTTCTTCCTCCTTTTTGGTGATGATGGTGATGGTGGTGATGATGATGGTTGTGATGATGGTGATGATGGTGATGATGGTGGTGATGATGATGGTGGTGATGATGATGGTGATGATGGTGGTGATGATGA
>NC_066514.1:19590978-19720978 GCF_024679095.1 Eriocheir sinensis | reverse complement strand
GTTTGAAACTAGATCCCCTCTCTTCAATATTTCATATTATTTTTTTTATTACGCTAATTTTTTTTTTTTTGCCGATAAGAGTATATTTGCTTATATTGAAAGGAACTGAATATGAATGACATGAATATTTCGCAGCAAGTGACACTGGCACTGATATTATTTTGGGTATTATCATTGTTGCCTGGTTAATATATATATATCTATATATATATATATATATATATATATATATATATATATATATATATATATATATATATATATATATATATATATATATATATATATATATGAAAGATGGAAGAGAGGGGAGCTAGGTTCAAACGGTCAAATAGCCTATGACTGGCCTCTCTCTCTCTCTCTCTCTCTCTCTCTCTCTGACTCCAAGCACGTACGTTTTTTTCTTTATTAGCTATATATAGGAATTGTCTGGCCAAAGTACAAGAAATTAACATATGTACGAGACACAGTTATCACCTTATGGTAGTGTCAAAATAAGTATTATATGTGCCATAATTCGTCATAGAATACGAGCATAGCAACCCCTCGCCTCGCATGGCATCACAAACACACACACACACACACACACACACCGTAAACACACACACACACATACGAATGCACGCACATCAATATGTATCAAGAGGGATGGCATGTTCCTCTCTTGTCTATTGTTGGTTACTTGCAATAATAAACTATCAATCAATCATCAATCACAAGCTCGTGTCGCCAACTGCCGTTGAATAACTCTCGTACACAGCGGGTTGTGTACGTTTTTATTATGTTTTTATTACAGCCAGCTTGTTTGTTGGTCTGTTTAGTGTATCAGCTAAAGCTTTGTTAACATAAAAGATGCAGAACATGCAGTATAGCACTATACAATACAGGTATATTAATACTTATAACAGTAATAATATCGTCATCCGGAGGCGTTTGAACGTTGGTTTTTTTTTCACAGCGTATCGCCGTGCTTCAAAATGATTCGCGTCGGTGTTTCTAAATATTCGTGTTTAGCAAGATAACGGAGGCTCCTATGGTTATTTTTGATATCGCATCTTAATCTACGGTATTTTCTACGTTTATCAGTAGGTCTGTTTTTCTTTTAAACTTGGTAATAAAAAAAAAATGATCGTTTTGACAAAAATCCTCAGGGGGGGGCAAATGTGGCCCGGGTCGGAACGAATAGGGTTAAGGAAGCTGAAGTCTTAATCAACGCCCTTTAAACGCCCCCCAGTAACCCGTTACATTTGGTGGCAGCGGTCCCCACCGCGCCTGTGCCTTCGCTACCTCGTTCTCCTCCAAGCTCCAAGCCACGATAACTCACCAACAAACTCCGGGGACAGGCGTAGAAGGAAGGAAGGAGTCACAAGCCAGCCGTCCGCGGCAACTCACCAGGCGTCAGCTACAAGCTCTCTACAGGCCTCAGCTACAAGCTCTATATAGGCGTCAAGTCTCGAGCCACCAACAGGCCAACGCAGCCGAAAGCGAGGGCCACAGTCTACAACAAGCCGCCCAACCCGCTACAAGCCAGCTCTGCTACAAGCACTCCAAGCCCTCCGCGGCACGCAGAAGGAGGCACATACAACCACAGGCACCTAGCAACACAGCGGTCGGCAACACCGCCGCTGCCGGGAGCATCGGCCCAAACCTCTTCCGGCAAACAGACTGCAAGCAGTTACCACTACCGTTCCTGCAAGGCGTCTTCTCAAGAGGTTACACACCCAAGTCGCCTTATCTGCCAACGCGGCCCATCTCTCAATATAACAAGAACGCTGCATCCGTCCTACGTCTGGCAGCAGTGTTCCGGCACCAGCTCACGGCCAGTCAAATCGCTGGTTCAGCAGTTTCCAGCAGCCATTACGAGTCTCCCGATGTCCGCCCTTCCCTCATTTCTCACCGCCGCTGCTGCCGCGGCCGAGGTCTTCCGACGCGACTTTAACGACTGCACGTACCCCAGGGCGTCGCCAACCTTCGTCCTCTCCACTACATCAGCTGATTAATCTTGGTATTTGTGGATATTCCCTTCTGGTCAAAATATGCCGGCTCAGTTTATTCCAGTTTTCTTTCGAGCAGAGGCACGACCTTTTTTTTTTATTTATGTGCATCTAACACTGTTAATCAGTCATAATTGTGAGAGTAACGTTCATTCGCATACGATATTGATCCTTTCGTATTGTCTGCTAGCGGTAACACTGTGAATTCCCTGATCAAAGTTCATCTTCCTCAGTGTGCCCTGGCTCCGTTTTCTCTTCGCCGCTCGAGAGAAAACTAGCGCCTTAAAGGCATACTCACTTAATTTCCTCTACCCAAAAACAAAAAAGAAAACCGCTGTTTTTTTATATTTTTTTATATATAATTATTTTTTTCATATACCCATTACATTATGACGTTCCATTATAACCTTAATTTCTATTACGTCTAACAGGCACCTTGCTAGCCATCCTTTCTTGTTTTTTTTAGGGGTTCGGCGCAAACTATTAATTCATACACGTTACGTTTATTGATTAATATTTAAAGCTATCAAAATATGCTCCTATATTGTAACTGATTTACACCATAGTATGAACAAAGACACTCTCGCTAAGCTCGGCGACACCTTTAAACAGTTGCCTCGTCCTTCAAGTGAGGAGGAATTGGAGCACGGTGCAGGCACCGATGATCTTAATATTGTAAACTTACGTTCAGGTGCTACATACTTATCACTCCCAAGGGAAAGCGCCCCTTCACCTCCGGGTTCGTCTGAATACTTAACCCCCACTCAGCCGATCAAAATGCCTGACGATCCGACCCCCCCACCCCTCATGCCGGGGCCCCACCCCACTTCTCCCCTCCCCCGATTCGGGTCATTCCAACTCACGCCAGTATTCAGCAGTTCTCTGGCGGCGAGACCGATTTTTCTGCGAGACAGTTTCTAGATCTTTGTGAGTCTGCCATCGTAAATTCCTCCATTACGGTAGATCATGATAAAATCGCTTTCATTCGGTCCCGGTTACATCCAGGCTCTCTGGCACTAAATATGATGCAGTCCTCAGCGTTCGCATCGGGGGACAATGGAGTAAACTATGAGGTTTTAAAAGGAATTTCATAAAAATCTTCGGGGCGGAGTAAACCAAGCATCGTTAGACAGATGGCACACACGGTTGAGTCCCTCCAAAAAAAATCCTCAACAAAGCCGATTTGGGACGCCATGATTGAGGCAAATCAGCTGGCGGTTGACTGTGTCAAAAGCCTAGAAGACGCGCAGTGGCTTCCAGGGGGCTGTATGCAAAAGCACCAGGTGAAGACAGCATTCGAGTTGTTTTTTTACTTATTTCATATTTCAGAGAAGAACCGCCGTTCTGCCCTTCCTTTGGCCTTCAAACCGAGCGGGAAGTTGGTTGACTTCGTCTCAGAGTTAGAAGTCAAGGTTCAAGAACACCCTCACCATCAACCCCTCGCAACAGCCGCAGCATTGCAGGCACAAAGTAAGGCATCTCTCACCTGTAGTTTTTGCAAACAATCAGGACATTCTGAACATTCTTGCTTCGCGAAACGTAGGGAATCAACACACTCAAAACAGGGCTCTCATAGGAGATCAGGAGGTTACAGGGGCGGGCATCATTCATCACACAGGAACCCTAGGCCAAACCATCAGCGGAAGGCTGCCTTTTGCCTTGTCCACGGGAATTGTTTTCATGATTCAGACAGTTGTTCTGCATTACAAAAGGCCAAGGAGGAACAGAAGTACAAATCCTCGAAGGACAGTAAACCACACTCCTCTTCTCTGAATAAAAAGACATGACTTCGTGACAGTCCCAAGGTGTACATCCAAGTGTCCCTTAAGGACGCTATTAATTGGGAACAACTTGACTCCGTCATTGCCGCCTTGGGACGGACAAGCATAACTGCCCTCCCTTGCAAGGTGGGCAAAATTTCACTCACCTTAGCGGTAGACACAGGTGCGACAGTCAATGTCATCTCAGACTCCGCTTACAGGTCACTGAAACAACAGGCGAGAGGGGAAAATTGGCCGCTCCATGAGAACGACCTGAATGTGGTAGGCGTGACGGGCACCACTTTGGGAATCCTTGGGCGAGTACCACTAACAGTCAGCTTACATGAAAAAGTATGTCCCTTTCGAGATTTCTTTTATGTCTCTAGCAGGTTTGCCTTACCTGTGGATGGGATCTTAGGATTAAACGCCATGAAAGACCTGCACATAACCATAAACCCTGAAGGCAACGCGATCGTGTATCAAGGCCGACGCATACAAGGATGGTAAATCCATCGCCTATGTCACCTGTAATCCCACCCTCAGAGGGGGAAAATGACCAACCCACCACAGACTTGTGGCGGACAATAACGGCAGTCGTAGAAGATCCTCAAATCAGGCTTCTTCCGAAGAAGACACAGCTAATTTGGAGGCATTCCTAAAAGTTGCACACTATTCCGAAATTAAGCCAACCTTAGTCCAGCTACTGGAACATTATAGGGGGGCGCTTGCTCTACCAGGTGAGCCGCTTGGAGTTACTCAATGTGCTGAACACCACATTAAGTTAAAACCCAATACCAATCCTGTATATATCAATGCGTACAAACTCCCCCACAGTCAGAGGGAGGTTGCGCAACAACTTATCTCTGAAATGTTAGAACAAGGTGTCATCAAAGAATCGAATTCCCCGTGGAATTCACCCTTGTTTCTGGTTTCAAAGAAAGACGGTTCTTATTGTCCTGTGATTGATTTCCGGCGTGTGAACAACGCGACCGTGGATGCTCATTTTCCGCTTCCCGTTCTGAGAGATCTTCTGATGTGTCTCGGTAGAGGAAATAAAGTCTTTACGAGTCTTGATCTGGTCAGTGGCTACTGGCAACTGCCCATGTCCACTATGAGTGGACGAGGATGCCGTTCGGGCTCAAAGGAGCTCCCTCGACCTTCCAAAGGACAATGAACAGTATTTTTCGTGACTTGCTGGGCAACTCTGTTTATGTATTTAGACGACATCATCATAGCAAGCAAAGACGTGCATGCACACATGGAAACACTAAAAGCAGTCCTACACAGACTTCAAGAGGTCGGATTAAAGCTCAAAATCACCAAATGTGAATTCTTAAAGCCTCGGATCAAGTTCTTGGGGCATGTCGTGGACGAATTCGGTATCCACACAGTGGACGACAAAATAAAAGCTATTGCCGAGTTCCCTCAGCCAACGTCTGCGGACAAGGTACGGTATTTCTTGGGTGTCGCAGGTTATTAAAGGCCTTTCATAAAGGACTTCGCAGCACGCTCGAGTCCCCTAACCCATCTATTAAAGAAAGACGTACCATTTCAGTGGCTCCCAGCTCAACAAACGAGCTTTGAGGATTTAAAGAAAGCGCTTACACAGGCTCCGGTCCTTGTGTTTCCGGATTTCAAGGACCCTTTTCAGCTTTGTACCGACGCTTCGGCTAGTGGACTAGGAGCCGCTCTTATGCAAACAGATAAGTCCGGCAAAAAGCATGTAATAGCGTCCGCCAGTCGAGTACTAACAGCTCTGGAAAAGAACTATTCTGTTACCCACCTAGAGGCTCTTGCCATTGTGTGGGCTCTGAAGCATTTTCGAGACATAGTGATGTGGTACAATATTGTGGTGTATACGGACCACGCGGCCATAACTGATCTTTTCAAGGGAAAGAACCTACACGGTCGTCTGGCAAGATGGTTCTTAACGATCCAAACATACAATCCGGAGATAAAATATATCACCGGGAAAACAAATGTGGTCGCAGATGCCTTATCTCGGAATATTCCGATAGGCGCGATCACCACCCCAGGGGTCATCCACAACTTCACTTCACCTGAGCTACACACTGCTCAGCGAGACCAGGATAGCAAAAAGGAACTATGAGATCAAAGTAGCAAATGAGGCGAAAAGTAATCCTAGGGGCTTCTTTCAGATGTATAGAACAAAAACACGGGAGAAAATTGGACCGCTGAAAACAAACACAGGGGAGCTAGTAGAAAATTACGAAAATATGAGCACATTATTGAACGACTACTTCCTTTCAGTATTCACACAGGAGGATCGAACGACTATACCGGAAAGGGTTCAGGTGTACGAGGGCGGGGATGACGATAAATTGAGGGATATAATCATTACCAGGCAAGTAGTTCAGGATGAGATAGATAAGCTTAAGAAGAACAAGTCGCCAGGTCCTGACGGGATATTTCCGAGGGTATTAAAGGAATTAGGTGATGTACTCAGTGACCAACTAACCCACATCTTTAAGATGTCGGTAAATACTAACTATGTGCCGAGCCTATGGAAAGTAGCTAATGTGACGCCGATTTTCAAAAAGGGGGACAGGTCAGTTGCTTCAAACTATCGCCCAATTAGCTTAACATCGGTTATAGGCAAGATGCTGGAGTCCATAATAGCCAGGAACATTCGGGAGCATTTAGAGAAACATAGCTTAATTCACGACTCGCAGCATGGGTTCACAAAAGGTAGGTCATGCCTCACCAATCTCTTGTCCTTCTACAATAAAGTATTTGAGGCGGTTGACAGAGGTGAACATTATGATGTAATCTATTTTGATTTTTGTAAAGCGTTTGACAAAGTTCCTCTCCAATGACTGTTGCTTACATTACAGGCTCACGGAGTAGAGGGTAAAGTTTTGAACTGGGTCAAGGCGTGGCTTAGCAATAGGAAGCAAAGAGTGCAAATCAATGGTAAAAGATCTGACTGGGGATGTGTTACGAGTGGGGTCCCACAAGGTTCGGTATTAGGTCCACTTTTGTTTATTATTTATATCAATGACTTAGATAAAGGAATTAGTAGTGATGTTAGTAAATTTGCAGATGATACTAAGATCGGTAGAGTAATTGAGTCGGATCAGGACGCTAGTATTCTCCAGGGTGAACTCAACAGATTGTATGACTTGGCGGATAAATGGCAGATGGAGTTCAATGTAGGGAAGTGCAGTATTCTGAGTGTAGGTAGGAACAACCCCTCACATAACTATTGCTTAAATGACAGTCTCATAAGCAGGTATGGGTGCGAGAGGGATTTAGGGGTCTTAGTGAGCTCTGATCTCCGTCCAAGGGCACAATGCATTCAAGCTAGAAATCGAGCAAATAGGGTACTGGGATTTATTTCAAGGAGCGTAAGCAACAGAAGCCCCGAAGTCTTCCTCAAACTATATTTAGCATTAGTTAGACCTCATCTTGACTATGCGGTTCAGTTCTGGTCACCTTACTATAGAATGGATATCAAAATGTTTGAATCGGTGCAGAGAAGGATGACTAAGATGATTCAGGGGTTTAGAAACTTGCCATACGAGGAAAGACTCAAACAGTTAAACTTGCATTCTCTAGAAAGGCGAAAGGGTGCGTGGAGACATGATCGAGGTTTATAAATGAATGAAGGGCTTTAATAAGGGAGACATTCATAAGGTTTTGTTGGTGAGAGAACCGGGTAGGACACGAAGTAATGGGTTTAAACTGGATAAATTCAGATTCAACAGGGACACAGGCAAAAATTGGTTTACAAACAGGGTGGTGGATGAGTGGAATAGGCTTAGCAGTCACGTGGTGAGTGCCAATACAATTGTCACATTCAAAAATAGACTAGATAAATTCATGGACAGCGATATTAGGTGGGGTTAGATACACGGGAGCTTAGGGTCAAAGGAGCTGCCTCTACAGAATGGACATCAACTTGCTAGAATCAGTTCAGAGGAGGATGACCAAGATGATTCAGGGGCTGAGGAACCTCCCATATCAAAATAGGCTGAAACATCTAAACTTACATTCACTAGAGAGACGAAGAGTGCGGGGAGATCTGATAGAAGTATTCAAATGGGTCAAGGGTTACAACAAAGGCGATATAAGTAAAGTACTGAGAATTAGCCAGCAGGATAGAACTCGCAGTAATGGATTTAAATTAGAAAAGTATAGATTTAGGAGAGATATAGGCAAGCATTGATTTAGTAATAGGGTGGTGGGGGAATGGAATAGACTCAGCAATCACATAGTTAGTGCAGGGACGGTGGCTTGTTTTAAGAGTAGACTGGATAGCTACATGGACGAGGACGACAGGTGGCAGTGAGGTGTGGGTGCAGTAGGGTGACGGGGTACTGGATGCGTGCCTAGTACCACCGGTATAACGAGGGTCAAGCCTCTACCTGTAACCCCTGTAACTACTCCTCACCCATCGTGAGTAGTGGGGGGGATTCTGGAGCTGCCCTGTGTAGGCCACCCGGCCTCTTGCAGTTTCCCTATGTTCTTATGTTCTTAACACAGTATTGAGCGAAATATGCGCTCAGTTTAACATCACGCAATCCTTCATCACAGCTTACCACCCAGCTGCTAATGGGTTGGCGGAGAGGGCTAATAGGAAAATCTTACAGGTCCTCAGGCCTATCGTGAACGATCTCCACGATAACTGGGAGGATTGGCTATCGCATACAGCCGCTTCCATAAATACGTCGGTAAACGACTTTACGGGGAAGTCTCCCTGCTACATCTTATATGGGGTGGGGAAACGTCTTCCGTACGATTTCCTAACAAAACCTCAACAACCTCTTTACAACATTGATAGGTACGCACAACAGCAGATGCATATGTTTTCCAAGATACACTCAGAGGTTAGGTGTACGTTAAAAGCTACGAAGGTTGAAATGATGTCAAATCAACACAAACAGGCCGTCCCGGTGAAATTAAAAGATGGTGACACAGTCATGATTTAGCAAGCGGAAAGGAGTTCGAAACTGGGGGCTAAATTTGTGGGTTCTTACCGAGTGGTTCGGAATGTCAGGGGAAATCGGTTCGAGGTTCTCGAGTCAAATAGTGGAGTCAGTCTAGAAGTTCACAGTGATCGTCTGAAAGTAATTCCCTCACCTTTGGACCTTGATATTGATAATTCCCCCTCAGAGTCAAATGTTCAACAAGATACTCCCAACACCCATAGCTATAACTTGAGACCACGGGTTTAAATACTTCATTCCTACCACTTTCAGATCATGATGTTGCGTTTTCTAATCATCTTGTTGTCCCTCGGCTCCCTGCTTGCAACGACACCCATCCACCTGAAGCCTGGCGCCCTCACGGCACACATAGGAGAGGTCTTCCTCATAGAAGATGTGCTCCTCGTAAAATATCCATATACTTCCTTGACCAACACCACAGACACAATCAGGATAGTCTCAGAAAAACTACTCGGCATGGCAGACGCCATACGGGCTACCAAGACTAATGAATCAAAGGCACCTTCTAGTACCTTCTAGCAATGCAAGATGGCGCCACTATAAACACTCGCCTGCGCCAGAACGGGTTGGACCGACCATCAGGCCCCACCTGGAAGAAGCCTTGGGCCGACCATCAGGCCCCACTTGGAAGATGCCTACCGGCGCAACAGGCAACGACGTAAAAAAAAAAAAAAAAACTCTCTGAATCTTTGTCAACTACTGGAGGATAGGATTCTGTTCTTGCGGGGAAAAGTTGATGAGGTAGACATGGATTATAGTTTTCACTCAGTTCACTCTCGGGTAAAGAGGGGGTTGCTCAACATCGTTGGGTCCGCCTCAAAGTTCCTCTTCGGTACAGCAACCGACGAGGACGTACGCGATTTGCGGGACCACTACGCTCATGTACTTTCCTTTGCTGCCCGAAATCGCAGGGTGATCAACGCCAATTGTAGAAAACTTGCGCGGTTGCATACTCACATTGAGGAACTGCTAGAGCAGACAAATAAGATGGTTGAGGTTATCACCATAGTTGTCAAACAGATCGACCAGGTGAATCAGTTTTTCCTCCTAGATCAGGCCTTGCATGTATTGGAAAACGTCATTAACTCTGTCGCAACGGCAAATCAGCAGGTTATTAGCAACATGGTTGATGCAGTGCCTTGTTCCCTCTACACGATTTGAGAACGACTGTCCATATCGGGTATCAAAATAATAGCCTCACACCTTTATTCAACCCAGACATGAGTCAATATTTTTACCCCTTGATTGAGTCCAGCCTCACCCCCGATGCCATAATCATTCATGTTCCATTTCAGACGGCGGACGTGTTTGAGGCACACGAAATTGTCCCGTTCCCTTTTTCAGCTAAGGACAGTGTGTTAGCCCTGGACACGTCCCCGTCTCTTGTTCTAATCGCGAAGGATTTCGCTCTGTATTCAACAGGTAGCTATTCACTCTTGCGATATTGCAAGGAGACGGTCTTCGGGCGATTCTATTGCTCTGCGTCTCTCTTTGCCTTCCTACCAGTTCGGGGAGGGGTATGCGAGATCGCCCTCACCCTCGTGAACGCGTCTGACGCTCTTTCCCTGTGCCCTTACAAGCAGCAACCACCAACACCTGTTTTCCGTAAGAACTTTCAGGGTCTGCATTTTTTCTATTTCCCTCAGCCCTTCTATGTATCAGTCATCTGCCCGGAGGGTACCACTTATCAGCGGGTTACTGGTCACTATGCCATAGCGGAAGCATGCTATATCCGCTCCACTAACATAACAACGTAACCGTCCCGGATCCGTCTGGTTTTCACGGCCAATATTTCCCATCGAGTGTCCCCTCTACGGTCTCTCGATAACATTCACTTCTCCAGCATCTCTTATTTGACTAATTCCCTTAATTCATTGTCTTTCGCAAACAAAACAGAGTTTGCGGAAACCTTGGAGGAAACGCTGCCTGAATACTTGCATCTCCCCTACTTGTACCCTGGATTTTTTGTACCAATGTTTCTGATGTTCGTCAGTCTCGTCGTCATGTGCTACCTTATTTGGAGGAACTCTGTCCTGCTCGATTATTTGGTTGTGCAGACACGGCGACTGGATGCAGGGAGGTCACTGGCAAGGTAGTTTGTCCTTTTCTCAAGAAAGTCAGAGGACAGAACCCTGGCATTCCCCTGCTCCTATACTTAAGATTGTACTATGTTTCACTACTGTATGTTTCACTACTGTATATTTTTTTTAGGAGCTAGATGAACGTTTCATTATCTAACTATGCCAGTTGATAGCTTCTTCTACTTGTGTCCTTATATTTATCTTTTGAGAGATTTCTTATGTTTCATGTCACACGTTGTGTTTTACCTCTCCCTATTTATATTGTAACTCTACATATGTTCTTACATAGCCAGTGTTTTGATGTAATTGTATCATAGGCAGTCTGCTTGACAAACTCCCACTATGTATGTTAATGGTAACTAAACTGCTATTTAGATTTTTGTATATCGCGAGGTCGCGATCACTGGTAGGTGACCGAGCAGTGTTATAGTAGTATATCAATGAATTATTATTATTGTTATTTAGTATCACCACGAATTAGGCATACAATTGTCAATGGAAAAAAAAACACGACAGATAGATCACGGCACCTTATAGGAATGTCGTCCGTCAGTGTTTACCGTCTCAGTTTGTATACAAAGTATTTCATCAAGCTTGAAAGTCACCTTGACGTACGTGACCAATTGTAACAATTATTTTCCAACCTGTAACTCGTCATTCCTTCACGAGAGTCCGACTGACACACAACGGCAGTCGCTCTCGCTTCGACGCTCCTTGTACAAAGGCTAACAATATATTCGCCTTAAGGAAGCTGAAGTCTTAATCAACGCCCTTTAAACGCCCCCCGGTAACCCGTTACAACTCTTGCATCAGATATTTGGACAGCGCACAACTTAAAAAAGAAAATCTTGGCAGTATGGCCACGGGAGTGGTGGAGACATGCAATTAACTGGTTTAGAAGATCATTTGTCATAAAAATATCGATATGAAATAATAACAGAAGTAAGGTAGCCTACCTTTATTGGTAGAAGACTGTGTATTAGAAGCGTCGAGCAGATGAAAAGAAAAGTATTTGATTACTCGGCCCAAACTGCACACACACACACACACACACACACACACACACACACACACACGTGATATGCACACATAATAAAAAGGTGGACAGGGCCCTTGTAATATGTGGTAAGCATCTGTTTGGAGGAAAAACTACTGAACACATTACAGAACACCTAAACATAAGAAGGTAACTTCTTATGTTACGTAGGTAGCTCCCCATACACTGGTGTCATGTCTCCTACGCAGCTCCCGAACCGCGCCCCTCACACCTCTCTCTCTCTCTCTCTCTCTCTCTCTCTCTCTCTCTCTCTCTCTCTCTCTCGTACAAAAAAAAAAAAAGTTTTTGTGTGAATGATTCTCTATTTGTGAGTGAATACAAAGAAAATTGTACAACACTTGGCATCGTTACCTCCGCGACGTTGTCAGCTCATTAGCGGTCCGAACCCAAAACACCATAGCTAAAAGCGGCTTAAATCTTTTCCTCGAGCTCGGGAAAGTCTCTCGTAGGCGGAATACTGACCGAAAAAATTCTCTCTCGGCCGCCCTTGGACTTTCGACTGTTGTGTTTTCGAAACTATTTCACACACACACACACACACACACACACACACACACACACATACAGAGAGAGAGAGAGAGAGAGAGAGAGAGAGAGAGAGAGAGAGAGAGAGAGAGAGCGTGTGAAGGGTGCGAGTGGCGCGGTTCGGGAGCTGAGGTGGAGACGTGACACCAGTGTATGGGAAGCTACTTACGTCAGAGGCGCCCACAGAGTTATAAACCTAGAGCGTGCGCTCCCGTGTTGTGGGGTTGACAGCGGGTGAGGCAAGCTACCCTGGCGCGGCAGCCATCTTGGGGAGCCCACTTTCCCTCACTCTGTGGTGGTGGTTTTGATGGTGGTAGTGGTGGTGGTGATGGTGGTGGTGATGGTGGTGGTGGTGACGGTGGTGGTGGTGGTGATGTGATGGTGGTGGTGGTGATGTGATGGTGGTGGTGGTGGTGATGTGATGGTGGTGGTGATAGTGGTGGTGATGGTGGTGGTGGTGATGATGGTGGTGGTGATGATGGTGGTGGTGATGATGGTGGTGATGGTGGTGGTGGTGATGGTGGTGGTGGTGGTGATGGTGGTGGTGATGGTGGTGGTGGTGGTGGTGATGGTGGTGATGGTGGTGGTGGTGGTGGTGGTGGTGATGGTGGTGGTGGTGGTGGTGATGATGATGGTGGTACGCGATAGTTTTGGTGGTGGTGATGGTGGTGGTGGTGGTGGTGATGGTGGTACGTGATAGTGGTGGTGGTGATGGTGGTACGTGATAGTGGTGGTGGTGGTGGTGATGGTGGTACGTGATAGTGGTGGTGGTGGTGGTGGTGGTGATGGTGGTACGTGATAGTGGTGGTGGTGGTGGTGGTGATGGTGTTACGTGATTGTGGTGGTGGTGGTGGTGGTGATGGTGGTACGTGATAGTGGTGGTGGTGGTGGTGGTGGTTTCAGAGAGAGAGAGAGAGAGAGAGAGAGAGAGAGAGAGAGAGAGAGAGAGAGAGCACCACCACCACCACCACCAACATCACCAAAACCACCACCACCACCACCAACAACACCACCACCACCACCAACAACACCACCACCACCACCACCTACCTCTACTTTGAAGTTGCCGGCTAGAGCACAGAGTTAATTGGCTGGACTGGGCTCCCAAAGATGGCGGCCGAGGTACTTCCGGTTGCCGCACCCGAGTGTCTGGCTCGCGCGCTCTAGGTATATAACTCTGTGGAGGCGCCACTTAAGATGTGTCGGACTATAGTAAGAGGTGATATACGACGTTTATTTTCGAAAATTTAAGTTTCAGGATTGGCCTAGAATGATTAAGGTAGAAGACGGGAACCGATGTGTACTATGGATGAATAGGGGATGGGTTTTTAGAAGTGTTTACTGAGTTGTCAAATTAAAGAAGAAAGTTTTTAAGCATCGAAAGAAACTTAACTCCTGCCCCATCCATATATTATAAAACGGTCAAAGGTTAAGCGTTCAATGACTTCCAGCCTCGAGTTGTATAAGTCGTGTTGTGATGTTATATGAAAAAAAATCGATGTTAAGCAATTCATAAAAACTGAAAAACAAGATGCGGGTGTGATATAAAACATAGCACAGCGCAATATCACTG
This sequence comes from Eriocheir sinensis, assembly GCF_024679095.1. NCBI lineage: Eukaryota > Metazoa > Arthropoda > Malacostraca > Decapoda > Varunidae > Eriocheir > Eriocheir sinensis. The sequence continues at coordinate 19,707,018 of NC_066514.1, read as the reverse complement.
ATTATGGGATGGAGTAATGACCGCCCACCACAGAAAAAAAGGGAATATATATAAAATATTATTTTTAAGGACAGAAGGAGGAATTCTAAAGTGTCCATAAGTCTTCTGAATATTCGAGCCAGAAAGAACAGAGGAAAATATAATTTTTAAGACTTTAAATATTAGGCATTGTAAATTTGGTAGAGAAATGAGTAAGAGGAATGCATCTGAATCATTGAAAGTGATGATTTCAGAACGAAGAATTCAAAATTAGAGACATACGGCACAGTTATAGTGAAATGAGGATTAAAGACAGGTGGGAAAGGCAAATAATTGATGATATTAGAGATGTTTGGGCAAGCTTCTGACATATTATATAATGAACGAATTGTGATAATTCGAAGAATTACTCGATTCTAGACAAATAAAAAGTGTTACTGAATATGGAAGGCAGGTATATTATTTGAACTGCCTCAATTTTTCAGAGCACGAGAACAAGCGTGATCGAACCCGGATATTTTAGCATACGGGATAGAGACAGTTCGTGGATTGTGTGCTTCCATCCCTTAGACAATCACTAGGTTTTGGCATCGCTACACACTGAAGGGTTTTGACCCAGGGAAGCAATAGGATTAAAAGGGTATTCTGAAAAGTACAACATCAGGTCTTCCCGTTGAAGTGAAGCATCATTCCAGAAGCATGGTGTGTGATGAAGGGTTTACAGCGTAGTAGAAAATCAAGAGACGAAGTGGAGGAGGAGGCGCTGACGGAGAAAGAGTTTTGAAGGAGAATGAGGTGATATAGATCAACAAATACAATACCATTCCATAGCAAACATTATTTTCTTCTCTCTCATGAGCTAATAAAGAAGACGAAGTGAAAAAAGACGAAAACAATGGCGCAGCATCTTTCAAAGCATACATATTGCCCTCATTATTGGACAAGGATTTCTTTTTTTGTATGGTTTGGTGTTTTATCGGAAACGAACCTAACCACTCCTACACGCAATAAACCGTAAGCACTTTGGGTCTCGGCATGATCATCTACCAAACCCCATCCAATTATTAGTAAGGCATTCATGCTTTGCGCCGTACCACTTTAGACACGATTCAAATTTCCTTTGAAATAACTTATTCACTCAATGTGCTGTTTTTTTCCATGTACTCACCCACAGCCATTCGTTGTCAGTTATTCTTATATGTTCCCCGTCATTTATTTAAATTTATTCCGAATCTTTCAAAATGTTAATTAGTTTAACCCTGGATAATAGGTATAATAGGTAACCTAGGGTATGACAGCCTACCCCAATAAAAATAATCATAAAAATAGTTCTTATGTTTCTTATGTCGGCAAATGCTTCAAGATACACAAAATTCAAGTTATTTCCATTCATTCTGACAAAAAAGGTGAACTGTAAGTGAAAAATAATATTTCTTACAATTTTCTGAAAAAAAAAACGACTAATTTGAATGTATCAATTTTGACGTCAACCCTCGGATAACTGGAAACTGAAATGCTGACTTCTTGGGTCACCCACAGTAGACCGAGGCTGGGAAATTATGTAAGCAAAAGCAGAAGCGGGAAATAAAAAAAAAAAAAAGAGAAAATGCAAGAGGTAAAAAATACCAATACAAAATCATGTAATTTTTGGTCATTTTCAGGGGACACTACTCAGAAACTTTTTACATAGCTAATGTCTTTTGTTTCGATCTGTGTGCATATATATACACATAACAACATATTTAGCAGGTAAAATGAGTGATAATCCTTGACAAAACTTACTTTACTAGGATCTAAATGAAGTCATTGTAGAGGGGTGTGGTGTGTTCACCACACACCGGCCGCTGGCAGTGTATACACTGCTGCCGAGTTTCCGCTCCTTCTTCCTGGGACAGAAGACATATATTTTCATTGGGATTTCACCTTTAGCTGGACCCTGATGTGGGATCCTGATGTTGTACACATCAATGATTGTCATCTGTGTGCTCCTTTGTAGGCCTTGAAATGACATCTGCTCCTCCGCCCAAGGGAAGATCAGGTCTTCTGCCAGTATCATGAATTTTCTGCGCTCCTTCTTTGGTTGACCTCTGTCCTTCAGCATTCGGTTGTAGATGATCCATGTGTTGATAGTTGCTGCATTTAGCATGCCATGGAACATACATAATGGCCACCGTCTCGTCTTTCGGCTGCATGAATAACGAACACACATCTGATCGAATGCGTCAACAGCGCCTTTAGTCTTATTATAGCATTCCACCATCTCAGGGTTTCCATTGGCTTGTATTTATTGTATATGTATGGGCTGATCATGTATAGTTGACATCATTTGGACAAATTTGATCTTCTTTTTGTCTGGATGGCAAGACAACATGGTCAGTGCTTGGTCATAGACGAAAGCAGATCAACCTTTTGGGATGACTTTTTTTATCAGTCATTACGTGTGGTGTATGTGGCTTGTTGAGCCTCAGTGTCCCTAAGAGTTGTCAGGTAATAGTTTTGAAGACTATTCACAAGTTGCATAGATGTAAACCCAATTGTCTCCAGTAATATTTATGTTAGTATGTTTGTAAGGCTCCACAAATTGCAGTGTCACAAAATGGTCTAAGGGCATACCCTGAGGTTGTTTTGTGTGTTTCCCAAGGTAAGGGGTAGCCCCCAGCATGTATTCAATTACCACATCGCAAATCATGATGACCTTTATGCTATATTTAGCTGGTTTATTAGAAATATAGACCCACCACGATAGGTAACCTGGGGTATGTCATACCCTAGAAACCTAACACGATAAGTAACCTGGGGTACGAGATACCCAAATGGATCTATAGAGCAAACTGAGAGGTTGTTACCGGGATAACCCTCCCATCCTTATGAAGGACCTGACAAGTCAGGAAGGTAAAGGAAAGGAGAGATCTCCCGGTCTTAAGTTCATATACATAAAACTTGAAATAAAAATGGTGGGGTGTGAGATACCCCAGGTTATCTATCCAGGGTTAAGACAGCCACCTAAGGATGTTTCCACTTCTCCTCCTCGTCCTCGTCTCTGGGATTCTACCGAGAGTAAATACGTTCGCCGGGTTCAACAGCAATGCGTACAGCGTCAACACTAATCTAAAGCAGTTATATAACGATAAAGACGTAGCGTTCACAAATGCCTGGCATCACTTCAATGAGCGCCCAGACCTATTTCGCGATGATGGCCTCCACCTGAACGAGGTTGGTTTGGCGCGGCTTGGAAGGCTCCTGAACGAGGCAGTTGAAAGCTTTTCGAAAAGCTATTAAAAAACTGCAGGCATGGGCAGGGCAAAGGCAGCCCTTGATCAACCAACCTGTAGCGTCGATGCGACTACAAGAAACTGTGTAACCAACGACTCCTCCTACAAGCAAACTGATACTACTCGTCGCGGCCAAAACAGGAGTCACATTTATGTTTTGTACACGTTGTTTACTACCAAAAAAAGACGAAAGTAGGGCGCATATTGCAACAGAGAAGCCAGATGAGGTAGCCATCACAGAGACTTCGGCCAACTCTGCACATCTAATATCCGAACTGTTATTCCCTGGGTTCGACAGCTTCCACAAAAATAGAATGCTAAAAAAGGAGGAGTAATTTGCTACGTAAAAAGTATGCTCCCTGCCATAAAAATAGACAAACAGGACGCAGAGGAATACGATTCCGTCTATGTGGAAATAACCGCAAATAATACGAAACTAATACTTGCTACCGTATACAGGCCCCCAAAACAACAGACAGCCGATGACACTGCCCTGTACGAAGAGATTAACTCTCTAACACAAAGCAAAGAAGCAATAGTAAATGAGAATTTTATTGCCCTAACATTGACTGGGGGCTGTTGACTGGAGACCAAGAGGGTAGCAGGCTCACATAAACGGTGAAGGATTCGTTCCTCACTGAAGTTGTAACTCAACCGACAATCAACAATGTACTGGATCTGGTATTAGTAAGCGACCCCGACCTCATTCGCGACTGTGAATTTGGTGAGAAATATGATGGTTGCGATCACCACTTAATCCGTTTCAATGTCAATATAAGCCACAAACTCGTAGATAATTCGTCAGTGATACCAGATTACAAAACAGCTAAAATCAACTTAGCCCGTGAGCTGCTTTCCCCTGCGACCTGGGACCAACTATACAACAACAATACAATCGACAACGCGTGGGACATCTTCAGAGATAAGCTGTTGGAGATAGAGAAGGCTATAGTGCCTATGAAATCCAGGCGATTAAATGGTACCGTAGATCAACCGTGGATGACCAGAAAAATAAAAAGGGCAGTAAACTCTATAAAAAAAAAAACAATAATTATAATCTAATGAAAGAGAATGACACGGCCGAAGCCCGTACACAGTACCACAACAGCCTCAGAGCTTGTCGCACCCTTATTCAGAGAAGTCAACGCAATTATGAAAAACAAATAGCGCGCGAAATCAAGACTAACTCCAAAAAATTCTTCACATACATCAGATGGAAAAAAAAAAGTAAAATCCAATATTGGTCCCCTGACAGACGGACAGTCGGATCTGTAACCCAGGACAGTAAATAGATGGCCAGAATCCTCAACAGTAACTTCGCATCCATATTCACAGTCGAGAACATCGAAACCATTCCCGATGGCGCTGACACGCCGAGGGAGATCACGCCCTTGGATATTGACAAAGAAGTGAAAAAAGTTCTTGGACAAACTCGACACGAACAAATCAACGGGACCCGATAACTTGCCCCCGCGGTTATTAAAAGAGCTTAAACAGCAAATACTTCAGCCACTCACAAGGTCCCGGAAGACTGGAAGATGGCGAACGTAACACCGATTTGGAAAAAAAAGGAGACAAAACCGTTGCATTAAACTACAGGCCCATAAGTTTGACATCAGTGGCAGGAAAAATACTCAAGAAGATTATTAGAGACAAACTTGTCAAGTTTCTAGAAGACAATAATATAATCTCCGACACCCAGCATGACTTCAGAAACAAGCGCTCCTGCTTAACGAAACTATTAGCCTTCTTCCAAGGTATTTATAAGAATTGGGATGACCACATCCCCACTGATGTTATATATCTGGACTTTCAGAAAGCCTTCGACAAGAAACTACACTCGGAGGGCATTGAAGCCAATTTGATCGCGTGGATAAGAGTTTGGCTTACCGACAGACAACAACGAGTTCTACTCAACGGACAGACTTCCGAGTGGCTTCCAGTCACTACAGTCACTAGTGGAGTGCCTCAAGGGTCAGCGCTTGGACCCATTATTTTTATCATATATATCAATGACCTAGAATCAGGACTGAAATCCACTATATCGAAATTTGTTGATGACATCAAAGTGGGTGGAAAGGCCCTCACAAAGACCGACAGCGAAATCATTCAGGAAGACCTCAGTCACATTTTCGAATGGTCGGAAAAATGGCAAATGTCCTTTAATGTAGACAAATGCAAAGTCATGCACATTGGGTCCAGAAATAATAACCACACATACCCTGTACATCGTGAGTGGGAAACCTCTGCAGGCGATGGAGGAGGAAAAGGACCTTGGGGTCACTATCAGCAGTGACCTGAAACACGCGAATCACTGTAAAAAAGCATACAACAAAGCCAACACTATGCTCAGGTTCATAATTAATAACTTCGAGTGTAAAACGCCAGACGTGATGCTATCCTTGTATAATTCCATGGTAAGACCGCATCTCGAGTATGCAGTGCAGTTCTGGTCTCCTAATTACAGAAAGGACATTGATTTACTGGAGAGGATTCAACGACGCGCCACGAAAATGATTCCAACCTTAAGAGCTCAACCGTACGAGGAATGACTCAAGCGACTCAATCTCTTTACACTGGAGAAAAGACGCCTACGAGGGGATATGATTCAAGTCTGCAAGTACCTGAAAAAGTTCAATAACGTCGATTACTCCATATTCTTTGAACTGCAAACCAACTCAAGAACTAGAAATAACGGTTTACCCATTCAGTCGAGTCGATGTAACACAGACATTGGAAGAAGTTTCTTTTCAAACCGAGTCATCCGTCACTGGAGCAACCTTCCCTCAGAAGTTGTAAATGCGAATACCATCAACTCCTTCAAATATCAAATTAACCGTCATTTCGTTGCGTCAGGAGTAAACTGAATACCGAGGTGCTTTCCTCTGCTCCCCATGCCCCAAGTGGCTGTCGAACAGATTAATTCATCAAAGCGGGCAACCTCGTAATGAGCCAATAGGCTTTCTCTTACCTGCATTTCCGTGTTTCCATGTTTCCTCACCCATCTTCCATGCAGTTTTTTACATGCTGCATGGTTCTTTTTCCTCTCCTGCCAGCTTTAGCTGGAGAGCTGGGGGGCTGGAGAAGAGCCTTCGCCTTTGTTGTCCTTCATCTTCCACCTCTGATTAGATAGTCAGTGTACCTTGTCACAAACAGCCTCGTAAGGACCATCAGGTGTGCTGTTGTTTGTTCTTCCTTTGTGTTTCTTTGTGTTCCTCCTCCTCCTTCTTTCTTATTTTCTTCTATTGAACATGCTTCCGTTCTCAATCATTTTATCCTTTTACCTTTCCCTCTCAAATATTTCCCTTTGTCCCCAAGACTTTTCCACTTCCTAATTCTTATTTCTATCTCCTTATCATTTTACGTATTCCAATGAATTCTTTCCCCTTTTCTTCAAGAATCATTTTTATTCACCGTCTTAATTGACCTCTTTCCTGTTATAACTTTTTTTTATTTCTTTTCCACTCAACAATTATTGCCTCCCTTACCCCTATCCTTTCCTCCATAAATCTTGATTCGTTCCACTTCCTCCTCCTCTCTCAGCCACACTCTCTTCGCTCTCACTCTCACACAACTTAACCTCTCACGATTTAATGGTATGATTCTCACAAGTTCAACCTTCAAATGTAAATCGTTTTCCTCAAACGTCCTTCTCTGCTCCATCCTACTACTCTACTTCGCTTCAACTACTCTTCTCCGTCAGCTGGCTCTTTCTTTTACCATTATTCTCTCATTTTTTCTCTGCCTTTTTTCTATTAGCTAACTTCGTGTCTAGCGCATCGCCTTTTTTACTTTCTTTCCATCCCTCTCCCCTCAGTTAATTCCCTATTCTTTCCTCCACACTCTCCTGTTCCTTCCTCCAAGTTTATCACTTTTCCTCTACCACTCATTCAATATTTTCTCTTTCCATTTACTTCATTTATATTCCCCTCTCTTACACGTCATGCTACTCATTTTGTCACTTCTTCCCATATACATATTTATCTCTTTTATGTCCTCAGTCTTCTCCACGTTCTCTCATTTCTTCCACTCTGTATTTTTTACTCTCCGCATTACCTTCTACGTCCCCTCATTTCCTTGCTCTACACTTTCCCTTCTATCTTCCACTCCCGCCAATTTTGCTCCTACCTTTCACTTCCTCCGTTATCCTTCCGTTATCATTTTCTCCTTTGCTCCATCCTTCCACTCCTTTCTTCCTTCCGCGCTCCCTCTGTCGCTCCACACACTCACGGCCGCAATTCAGGAATGAGTCACTGAGATCAGAATTCTTGGCACTCCGCTGTCTGCCTGCTACAGTCCCACTGCGGGGAATGAGTTTCATCGACAGTGGGAGGGAAGAGTGGTGCCGCCAGCTGTATCGACACACACACACACACACACACACACACACACACTTATGTACACTAATTCAATAAATCGGATCGACCCACTCTATGAACTGCAGTTAAGTAAGTCAATATGCTCGTGTGTGTGGGTGAGGGTAGGTGGGTGTGTGAGTGTGTGTGTGTGTGTGTGTGTAATTCAATTTGGTCTGATCACTCTCTAAACTCGCGAGCCCCAGCCAGTACCCTCCCCGAACGAGCCTGGAGCTCAGGTGGGGAGTGTGTCACATTTCCTACGACGCATTTCCTCCACGTCACAGCTACAACTTTAGCATTTTTAAGAGTTGTTAAGGCTCGACCCAGTACATTTCTTCTCTCAATTCGTGGGACAAGGAAGGACAAGGAAGGACAGATCCAACTTTCCCAACTAAGGAGAGATGGCATTTATGGGCTTTGTGCTCCATGCGGTCATCCTGGCCAGTGGTTCTTCTGCCTTGCCGATACTCTGCCTCCTGTGCAGATTGCATAGCTGCTCTTGTGGCAACAGCATATTATAATCCCGTAATATGTCGCGCATGTCGTACTCTCACCCTTGACAGTCTTGAGGTATTTATTTGAAAAGTTCCTTCTAAATGTATGTGCTCACGAAATACAGTTTTACTTGGTTTTATAATTTCATTTGCTATACGCATATTATTAAGGAGAAAAATAAAACATTACTATTCTCCAGCATGTTGTACTCTTCCTTGCATAATGCAACACTGTTTCGTCTTCAAAAACTTTGCATTCGTTTGTTCTTCGCTTTTGTACATTCCACTTGATCGCAGAAATGTAGGAGATATGACAGTATATTGTAGGGGTTACACCGGAGGCACCGTTTTGTGTTGGAGATAATCTGGGTACTCAGTTTTTGTGTAGGAAATGTGATGTGAATTTGTTTTTGTGTAGGAGATATAACGGACTATGTGTAAGAAATGTGACAGTACTCCAGTTTTTGTGGTTTCGTAGGAGGTAAAATTACGCCCCCTATATGATGATGGATTTTGGGGTACGGCTGGAACATAACAGCACATTCAGACACCCGGGAAGCAAGACACAACCCCCACCCACACCCGATTCTCACTCACCTTTTAGTAAGGGACATGGATTTAAAGAGATTGCCCATCCGTCTTCACTCAGCCTGGTAATCGAACTTAGGACCTCTCGGCTTTTTTTTTTGTGTGTGTGTGTGTGTGTCTGTGTGTGTCGACCTTACCCCGAAAGTAACCATTATTCCTTCCACTCCTGCTGTTGCTCCCCTTCTCTTCCTCCTTCCCCTACTCATCATCCCCATCCCTTTTGAATATTTCTTCCATCAAAGCCTCCTATCCTCTCTTCCTCTATCGCCCTCTCTGTTCCCCTTTCTCTCTGCCCTCTCCCTAAGCCTAACGCTTTGTGACTTGTGGACTAACATTATTCACGGAGAGTAATCTTTCACCCCCAACGGCAATGTGAAGAGAATGGTGTGTGAGGGAAGATCGGGTGGAGAGAGGACGAGATGTATACCAGAAAGAAAGAGGAGACTAAAAGCAAATTGGATGAAAGCGAGGCCTTGCACGTGGGAAGAGAATGATAAATTAAGGAGGTTGAGAGCGATGGTGAGAGAGAGAAGAGGAAGACCTGAATGGAAATGAGAGTGTAAGAGTACGTGTGGGTGAAGAATAGAGAGGAAGGTACAGAAGATAATGAGGACAATGTTTAAGGAAGCAATGGAAGAAGAGTGAGGTAAGGGAAGTTAATACTAAAGAAATAAGAATAGAGGAAAGCAGCAAAGGAAAAATGAAAGAAGAGAAAAGAAGGAAAGGAAGTGAGAGGTCGAGAAGAAAGGAGACAGAGCTAGTGCCGGGTTGGAAGAATAAGGAATACACTTCATTGAATTAAGAGAATGAGATAGATAATAATTTATAATCATATGAAAGACTGGAAAAAAAAAACTGACGAAAGATGGCATGATAGAAAAGTTACAAGAGTTGAAGTGAGGGGAAAGGTAGAAAGGAAATGAAGAAAGGTTACTGGGAGAGGAACAAGGTTGGTCAAGTAATTAAAATGAAAGCGAGGAAATGAATGAATAGAGTTAAGATGAATAAACAAAATATGATAAAAATTGAAGGGAAAAGTACGCAGTGTGTGTGTGTGTGTGTGTGTGTGTGTGTGTGTGTGTGTAAGAGAGAGAGAGAGAGAGAGAGAGAGAGAGAGAGAGAGAGAGAGAGAGAGAGTGTGTAACCATGGTCCAATCTCGCGCTTGACTCACGAATCCCTCCAAGCCTCACCCCCACCGACCCTCACGCACACACACACACACACAAAGACACACTAATGAGCTGAAAACTGTGATGACGGATCTTTGGGTACGCCTTTAACATCACAACAAACCCACACACACTTGGGAGGAGGCACTCAACCCCTGACTAACACCCGTTACCCATATTCACCACCGGGTTGGCGGGGGGAACGGATTAAAAGGAGACTTTCGATTCGTCACCACTCCGCCCGGGAATCGAACCCGTGATATCTTGGTTGTGAGCCGCACGAACTAACCACTATACTGCAGAGCTTAGTGTGTATGTGTGTGTGTGGATGTGTGTGTGTGTGTGTGTGTGTGTGTGTGTGTGTGTCAGGAGTACGGTAAAACATTCCAGATCACATAAGAGGTACAAAGGGTGGGAAAAAAGAAATTGCAAATGTAATTACAAACAGCGCCTTCGCCTAAAGAGAAGAGGCACAGGGATATCAGGATACAAGAGAGCGCTTTCCCCAACAATTGGTTATGCCTGCACACAGTCAATCCTACGCTATGGACCGGGAATTTGCCCCAGCCCTGTCATTAAGCCGCGAATTTTGGAAAATCAACCGCTTTGGTGCGAATCGCCATAACTCCCTTATTTCCAGAGCTACATAATTGTTTTTGGTATCAATTGACGGCAAAATGAAAGGGCTATATTTTGTAATTAGCGACCGGGCTTAAAAACAGACTCGAAAGGGTAAACAATCGAATAAATTTGCAAAAAACGAATCTGAAAAAAAACAATTTTTGAGCTCCCAACCTTGAAACCCACTCATTTTTTTAATATTTCAAAAAGCTCATTTGCCAAATAATTTAGCCCTACCAATGTGCTTTCCAATATGATGCATAACATTTCCCTACTCCCAGTAGTTTCGTCGCTAGAGCTCGAAACGTAAACCCTTCTGAGAGCGATTTTGACGAACTCCAGACGCTTTGCCGTTTTTGTTTAGTGTGGTATTGCTATTGCCTCTAGAAGGCTGTAATGAGGCATGTAGCCCCTCGTGCCAATGTAGATTGACCAGCTCGAAGGATTTATTGATACCTCGATTCCAAGTTTGTCGTCGAGCCGTCACAAAATAGCCTGTTTTTCGGCACTTGTGCCTGATTGGATACGTCCTAGTTTTTTGCTTATAACTTTTTTTATTTATTCAGTGCTTTTCAAATTGTTTATGTTTATTAATCTGTATTAATAGAGCTTTCATTTGCCACCAAGCACGCCTTCCTAGCTTCAGTAGTTTTTGCTCGACCTTGACCAGAAATCGCAACGAAAATTCGCCGAATCCGACTCATTCCACGCGCCGCGACGAAAAACTTTCCTGACGCAACAAAAAATAATATATCTGCATAAAAATTCATATATGAGCACTTCAGTATGTTGACTATCTTGTATTAAAATCATTTTAAGATATCTATATAAAAAGTTGCTATTTTTATATAATCATTTCACTATATAAATCAACCTATATTAAGCGCCTTATTATACATGTTATTTTTTTTTTTTAATATTGGTGATGGTGGTGGTTGTGGAGGTGGTGATGATGGTGGTTGTGGTGGCGGTGGCAGTGGTGGTGGTGGTGGTGGTGATGATGGTGGTGGTGGTGGTGGTGGTAGTGGTGGTGATGGTGGAGATGGTGGTGATAGTGGTGGTAATGATGGTAATGATGGTTGTGGTGGTGGTGATGAAAGTGGTAATGGTGATGATGATGGTTGTTGTGGTGGTGATGGTGGTGTTGATGATGATGATGGTGATGGTGGTGGTGGTGTTTTTTTTTTTACAATAAGGGCCTGTTTACACGAGGCGTTTCTAACGCGCGTTAGCAAACGCCGCGTTAGGAATTTCAATGATAACCTATGGAGCTGTTCACACGTGACGCGCGTTTTTCCCTGACGCCGCGTTAACGCCCAAGTCACTTCCTAACGCGCGTTTCGCAAGCGGGTCGAGATACATTGGAGCTTATGGGAGCGTTTACACAGGGCGGTAAACGCCGCGGTTTGAAAGTGGTGGGCCCTCTAATTGGCTGGGCTGCAACCAATGAGGAGATAATATGCTTTACTATGGCAACCACTCCACGTGGAAGAAGTTTTCAGTCGGGTTACACGCACGCACCCACCCACACCACAAGCACAGTCCCTTCACTGGCAGTCATGGAGGAACAGAGGCTTGAGGCAATTGATACTGACCTTCTCATACATGAAATACAGAAACGTCCAGCCATATGGGATATGCAGTCTCCGGACTATAAAGATCGACAGTTGAAAAAAAAATGTTGGGAAGAAATAACAGATATCTTCTGTAGTTCAGGAGAGGTGAAGGACAAACAACTTATTGGTAAGTTAACAAAATAACTTTATTTTTGTAAAATTGGATGAATCCAATATCTCCTTTCTCGCCGCTTGCGCCGCTTCAAACGGCGATGCAAGAGCCAAGCACATGCTACCTCTTCTACGTCCATCCTGGTTGGTACTGTCTTCTCTCTGCATTGTCTGGCTCATACATATGCACGCACAAACAAAACCGCGGCGTTAACGCGGCGTTAGAAAACGCCTCGTGTGAACGGTCGTGAATCTGACGCGCGTTTGCTAACGCGCGTTAGAAACGCCTCGTGTAAACAGGCCCTAAAGGAGACAGCTCAAGGGCGCAAAAAAAAGGTGGAGGTGGTGGTGGTGGTGGCGGCGGTGGTGGTGGTGATGGTGGTAGTGATGGTGATGGAGGTGGGGATGTTAGTGGTGTTAGTGGTGATGGTGGAGGTGGTGGTGATATTGGTGGTGATTATGGTGGTAATGGTGGTGATGATGGTTGTGGCGGTGGTGGTGGTGGTGATGGTGATTTTGGTGGTAATGGTGGTGATGATGGTTGTGGTGGTGTTGATGACGGTGGTGGTTTTTGTGGTGGTGGTGGTGGTGGTGGTGGTGATGGTGGTGGTGGTGATGATGGTGGTGATGGAGGTGGTGGTGAAGGTAGTGGTTGTGGTGGTGGTGGTGATGGTGGTAGTGGTGTTGATGACGGTGGAGGTGGTGGGGGAGGTAGTGGTTGTGGTGAAGGTGGAGATAGTGGTGATTGTGGTGGTGGTCGTGATGGTGGTGGTGGTGGTGATGGTGATGGTGATGGTGCTGGTAAAGGTGGTGGTGATGATGGTTGTGGTGGAGGTGGTGGTGATGGTGATGGTGAAGGTAGTGGTGATGGTGGTGGTGGTTGTGGTGGAGGTGGTGGTGATGGTGAGGTGTTGGTGGTAGAGATGGTGATGGTGGTGGTGATGGTGGTGGTGTTAGTGGTAGAGATGGTGATGGTGATGGTGGTGGTGGAGGTGGTGGTGATGGTGGTGTTGGTGGTAGAAATGGTAATAGTAGTGGTGATGGTGGTTGTCATGGTGGTGGTGGAAGTGGTAGTGATGGTGGAGGTGATGGTGATATGGTGATGAGATGGTGGTGGTGGTGGTGGGCGTGGTGGTGATGATGGTGGTACCTAAAACCACTTCTGTAAAACTACTTAAACCTTTTCCATTGGACTAACTTTTCGGAAGATCTGAATATATATATATATATATATATATATATATATATATATATATATATATATATATATCAGGAACGTGTAGACAAACAGGAAAACCGGTGCCATCCTTTATTGACAACGTTTCGGTGAACAGAGGTCACCATCTTCAGGTGAGGAGGCCTAAAAATTACAATGTAACCGTTCAGAACGGGACTAAAACACTTAAAAAACTTTAAAAACTTTAAAAAAAACTTGGAAAAAAAAAGTGTAAGCGTCACCCTGGTCAGGTGGGAGAGGCAGGCCGAACTAAGGAACACATTGAAGGGGAGACTATCACCTAAACTCCTATAGAATTCCATAAGGAAAACAAGCGAAACAATAGAGACTAACGAGACCAGAGTCGAACTCGGCATTTGAAACAATTTCACAAGCAAAGTAGGTGTGTGAAGGTAATAGAGAATTAATGAAGTAAGTACTGACACATAAAACACACTAATCTATCACCTACTCTGAATACATGACAATCTATTCTAACCTAACCAAACATACTTAGTTTCATTGAGGAGTTAGATTTATTAAGTTCCGGTTTTAAATTACGAATATGTAAAGATTCAAGTAACCTAAGGTCTTTTTTCCTGACTACATTGCCCTATTATTTTGAAGCCGTCATTCTTAATAACATGGTCATCATGGTGAGAGTGCTCTCTTATCACGGAAAATGAGGGATTACAAAGAACTCTATTAGTACGAAAAGAAAACCCCTTATGTTCGGATATCCTGATCTGAAGGTTCCTGACTGAGGAACCCACATATCTGACCCCACAGTCAGAACACTGAAACAGATATATGATACCCGAGCGTAAGAGTTTAGGGACACAATCCTTGATTTTAAAGAATGAACCAATTTTCTGTTTATTTGTAAAAACAAATCTAAAGGAAACCGATGGGTAATATGACTCTAGGGTGTCTTTTAGTTCTTTTCTAATATGAAAACTATATGGGCCATAAAACGGCAAGGTGATAAATCTAATTTCTTTATCAACAGTCGTAATAGTAGCAGTATGTCTCATTTTCCGGTCGAGAAAGCATCTCTGTATTTTATAGAATAGGCTAGATGGTAAGCCATTAAGCGAAAAGAATCTCTCGAGCACAGAAAACTCATTGTCAAACGAAGTCCAGCTACTACAAATATTATATGCCCTATTTAACAAAGTTCTTATTGTGTTTAGTTTATAAATATGTGGAACAAAAGAAGAAAAATTAATACCCAGGTTCGTATGTGTCGGTTTTCTATAAACACTGGTACATAATTTGTTATTATTTTTTGTTATTAAGATGTTTAAAAATGGTAAGGAGTCGTTGTTTTCCTTCTCAACAGTGAACGTAATATTGTTATGTTTCTTGTTTAAGTAATTAAGGAACATTTATTTATGGCTCTCAGTTTTGAATATAAGAAAACAATCATCAACGTATCTTTTATAAACTACTGGCTTGAACTCAATTGGGCATTCATTTAACCATATTTCCTCATGATAGCACAAGAATATATTTGCAATGGTGCCCCACCATTGCAAATATATTGAGCCCATGGACACACCATCAACCTGCTTATAAATTTCATCGTTGAAAATGAAGACGGATTCCTTAAGGGCTAACTCTAATAAATTAGAAAACTGTTCCTGGTTGAGGTTTGAAAACAGTCTCGAGTCGCAGAAGGCTCTTTCTTTACAGATATTTATCGATTCATTAAGTGGGATATTGGTAAATAGATTCTGAACATCAAAAGTAGCTAGTACATGATCATTCAAAAGGTGAAAAGATTTCATTTCGTTAACAAATTCGTAAGAATTCAATACCGTGTAATCATTAACTGTGAATTGGCTTAATAGGGGGACGAAAAATTTTGCTAGATTGTAATTAAAACTTCCAATGGCTGATAGAATTGGCCCTCTTTGTGTATTTTCGGTAAACCATAAAACATATCTGGAGTTGAGCCTCTAGCAAAAATGAGATTGTATGTGCTCGAAGAGAACAGTTTCTCTTCTAAAGGTCTTAGATATCTATTTAATTTATCCTCTAGTCTAGTTATAATTTTAAAAGGGTCATCATTTAATTTTATAAATTTAGTAACATCACTTAAAACTTCATGAACTTTACTAACATAATCAGTTTTATTGAGAATAACTACTCCTCTACCTTTGTCTGGTCTGCTAATAACAATATTGAGGTTCTGACGAAGTCCATTTAAGATGGATACATAGTTTCTGTTAAGATTTAGGTTTTTTGGTAGGTTATTTTTAGGATTCCTATACGTGTTGTGTGCCAAATCCGAAACTTTAGCCGTAAGGGCGGCCCAAGACTTGTTAATACCTGGATTATAGATATCAAGATGTGAGACTGAGGACATGAACTTTTCAAAGGGCAAGAAAAAATCACAAAACTTAGGTGGGCGTGGTGGAAGACCAAAATCTAATCCATATGATAAGAGCTCCTGCTCATCTTTCGTTAATCATTAACTTGATAAATTAGTAATGACCTCATCAGGTGTTAGGCAAGAGGTCGAATGGATTCCAAGCTTGTAAAGTTTGCGATCATGTACTTCTTTAATAGAGTGGATTCTATATTTGTTATATATATTTATTCTACTATTAAGGATTTTAAAGTCTGACCAGGAAACCTTATTTTTTTAGAACTGACAATTGATGCAAATAATTTTTCTTAAGGTTACTAAGGGACTTTGACTTATTGTTAATTTCATAATTAAGTAACTAGACGTATATTCCCTGGTATGGACAAAATTGGGCAGGCGGCTAACTCTGAACTAAAGAAATTTAGGAATGATGTTACATTGTTTACACGTATTGAGGAACCTTAAATCAAGTTCTACCTTGTGTAGTCTGAAGTGTGCCTTCTGTGCAAGCCGGAAGCAGTCACCGTTGATCCTCCGTAGCGAGAAGATAAAACCTTAGAAAGTGGGCGTATATATATATATATATATATATATATATATATATATATATATATATATATATATATATATATATATATATATATATATATATATATATATATATATATATATATATATATATATATATATATATATATATATATATATATATATATGCACAGCTACATTTATAAAAGTAAACACTGTAGCCATGCTAAGAAAAGCGCGCCAAATTTAATAACCATTGCCCGTGGGCCATTGGGCTGGGCCAAGTGGGCGCGTCAGCAGGTTTTTTTTTTTTTTTTTTTTTACGGCAAAGGAGTCAGCATAAGGGCACAAAAAAAAGGAAACAACAATATAAAAAAAGTCCGGTATTCGCTGCTCCTGTAAAGAATCCGAAGAGGTGGCCGAAAAAGCAGTCAATTACGTGAGAAGAGGTGTCCTGATATTTTCCTTTTGAATGAGTTCGTTCCAGAAATTACCAGCGTGAGGGATGAAAGAGTGAAGATGTTGGTTAACTTGTGCGTAAGGGATTTGGACAGTAAAGGGATGAGCTTGAGTAGAAAGTCGTGTGCGGCGGGGCCGCATGAGGGGGGGAGGCATGCAGTTAGCAAGTTCAGAAGAGCAGTCAGCGTGAAAATATCGATAGAAGATAGGAAGAGAAGCAACATGGCGGCGGAATTTAAGAGTTAGATGACTATCAGTAAAGCCCCGTTCACACTGTGCCGACTCTGGGCCAAGGCAACCCAGCGACTTCTGCATTCGAGAAGTCTGCTCCCACGCTCCAAGAATTTATTAGCGTCTTGGTGTCGGCTACTATGATTGCCGACTGTCTGGGACATTCTGCTAACTATTAACAGTTTCAGGGGCCGTGTTCCCCAGTTTTTCGCAAATAAAACTTTAACAAAGCGTCGGACAAGGATGTTATTTTGGCAGTGGATGTTTGAGACCCCGACCTAATGGGCAAAAATATGATTTGGTGTCACATGCGGATAATGAAGCACTTATAAGAATACATTTAGGGTAAACTTGGCTAAAAGTTAAAGGCACTGTGAACGAGGCTAGCCCCGCCCCGCTCATCTTCTCGTGACGTCGATGTGACGTTTAGCTCTGACGTATGAGTAATCATCCATCCAACAAGCAATTATGTCTTACTGCTACACACACACACACACACACACACACACACACACACACACACACACACACACACCGTAGCAATATTTAATCTAGTGTAAATATGGATGTTTCTTAAATGGACTATCAGTTGGGAGAAACAGTTTTACTCGAAGGAAATTACTTATCCTTTACATGGAAAATGTGACTATTGGTAGTACATGCTGCATTTATGTAAGCGATCAGTAGTTTCTGGTTTCATCCCTCGTTGGTTCACCAACCTCCCCCATACCCAACCTTTCCTTCCTCACACAATCATCCCCACCCAACTACCCAACAACACCCTTGTCGTTGGCGGGGCTAGCCTCGCTCACAGTGCCTTTAACTTTTAGCCAAGTTTCCCCTAAATTTACTCTTATGAGTGCTTCATTATCCACATGTGACACCAAATCATATTCTTACCCATTAGGTCGGGGTCTCAAACATCCACTGCCAAAATAACATCCTTGTCCGACGCTTTGTTAAAGTTTTATTTGCGAAAAACAGGGGAGCACGGCCCATGAAACCTTTAGTAGTTGGCAGAATGCCTGCGGCATGATGCCAATTAGTCTCAAGACGAGTCTCAACGGTAATTTTTTGAAATGGCGCCATGTCTGTGACAACCATGAATCTGCCGACCGATTGGCCGACAGTCTTGATGGTCTTGACGACAGTCTTCCATATTGTCTGTCAACTGGTTGGCCGACTAGTTGGCCGACAGTTGCCAAGGAGTTGGCCGACGGTCTTCCTGATGGTCTTCCCGACTGTCTTGACGGCAGCCTTGCCGTTCCTTAAAATACGGAATCGCTCTGTATTCGAGAATGAAATGTTTCGTTCCGTTTTGAACCAATACGGAACGGCATTTGTTCCATACGGTATTTTGTTATCTGAATGGTCAAGCAGATAAAATTCAGTATCTTAAAATTGCAGTGAGCGCATTTTTCGGTTAATCACACACACAAAAAAAACAGCCTGTAAAATTTGTCAAAGGTTCGTCCTAAAATACGTGTAAAATACGCGACGTAACGTCCCTCCCCCCTCCCTCTTGCCTCCACCAGCAGCGTGCTGCGGCTGTCACTCATTGCATGCTCGAGAAATTTTAGGGTTGCCACCCGTTCCTTTAAATATTGATACATTCCGTATTGGCGAGTGAGATGTTGCATTCCACATTTTTCTCACCTCAGGGTGGCAACCCTAGTTGTGTCATTCAACACAAGAGAGATAGAGGCAAAAGGAGTGTGTGCATACTGTGTGGCTCCCAAGTTTGTGCCAGCGAAACGTAACCATGCCCAGAAGTTGTTATTGTGCTAGTGATTGCAAAATAAAAAATATAAATTTCTTGATGGCGGAAGTGTTAGCCAATATTTCTGAGCCGACAGTCGTCACGAACATACTTTATTAGGGGAAGACTGTCGTCACGACAGTTCCTCATCATTCTTAAGTAGTCGGCACAGTCGTCTGTGCCCCATACCTCCCTCAGAGCTCAACCGGAAATGACGGCTGGTCCAGACTCTTACCGACTCTTGTCGTGAAAGTTTAGCATGGAATACTTTTTTGCGCTAACCCTCACGACTCCAGACTCCCGTCATGTCGTCGGCGCAGCAGTCTCAAGACCTCTTTCAAGACATGCCCGACCCTTTCACATCAACACTCAAGGCCTCGTGTACCCTAGAGTCGTGGGTTGTCTTGGCCCAGAGTCGGCACAGTGTGAACGGGGCTTAAGAGGAGGAGAGCTGATGAGACGATGAGCCTTAGACTCCACTCTGTCCAGAAGAGCTTTATGAGTGGAGCCCCCCCCCACACGTGAGATGCATACTCCATACGAGGGCGGACAAGACCCCTGTATATGGATAGCTACTGTGCGGGGGAGAAGAACTGGCGGAGACGATAAAGAACGCCCAACCTCCAGGAAGCTGATTTAGTAAGAGAGGAGATGTGAAGTTTCCAGTTAAGATTTTGAGTTAAGGATAGACCGAGGGTATTTAGTGTTAAAGAAGGTGACAGCTGGGTGTTGTCGAAGAATAGGGGATAGGTGTTTGGAAGATTGTGTCGAGTTGATAGGTGGAGAAATTGAGTTTTTGAGGCAATGAAGGACACAAGGTTCCTTCTACCCCAATCAGAAATGATAGCAAGGTCTGAGGTTAAGCGTTCTGCAGCCTTCAGCCTGGAATCATGTAATTCCTGTTGAGAGGGTCTTCTGTTGAAAGAAGTTGAATAATGCAGAGTGGAGTCATGAGCGTATGAATGGATAGGACAGTTTGTTATAGAATGAAGATCATTGATGATTTTTTTTTTTTTTACAGCTATGCAGACAGTGCAAGGGCGTAATGAAAAAAAAAAGAAAAAAAAAAGGCCCGCTACTTCCTGCTCCAGAACAGAGGTTAAAGGAGTGTTCGAAATCAAAGGTCAATTTTGGGAGGAGAGGTGTCCTGATACCCTCCTCCTGAAAGAGTTCAAGTCATAGGCAGGAGGAAATACAGATGAAGGAAGATTGTTCCAGAGTTTATCAGCGTGAGGGATGGAAGAGTGAAGATGCTGGTTAACTCTTGCAGCGGGGCCGCGGGAGGGGGGGAGGCATGCAGTTAGCAAGTTCAGAAGAGCAGTCAGCATGAAAATATCGATAGAAGATAGAAAGAGAGGCAACATCGCGGCGGAGTTTGAGAGGTAGAAGACTATCAGTATGAGGAGGAGAGCTGATGAGACGAAGAGCCCTTGACTTCACTCTGTCAAGGAGAGGTGTGTGAGTGCCCCCCCCCTCCCCACACACACACACACATGAGTTGCATACTCCATACGAGGGCGGACAAGGCCCCTGTAAATGGACAGCAACTGTGCGGGGGAGAAGAACTGGCTGAGACGGTACAGAATGCCCAGCCTCGAGGAAGCTGATTTAGTAAGAGATGAGATATGAAGTTTCCAGTTGAGATTTTGAGTTAAGGATAGACCGAGGATATTTAGTGTTGAGGAAGGTGATAGCTGGGTGTTGTCAAATAATAGGGGATAGTTGTTTGGAAGATTGTGTCGAGTTGATAGGTGGAGAAACTGTGTTTTTGAGGCATTGAAGGACACCAGGTTCCTCTTGCCCCAATCGGAAATAATAGTAAGGTCTGAGGCTAAGCGTTCTGCAGCCTCCAGCCTTGAGTCGTTAAGTTTCTGTAGGGTGGGTCTTCTATTAAAAGAAGTTGAGTAATGCAGAGTGGAATCATCGGCGTAGGAATGGATAGGACAGTTCGTTTTGGAAAGAAGATCATCAGTGAACAACAGAGAGTGGGAGATAGGACAGAACCCCGTGGGATACCACTGTTAATAGGTTTAGGGGAAGAACAGTGACCGTCTACCACAGCAGAAATAGAACGGTCAGAGAGGAAACTGGAGATAAAGGTACAGAGAGAAGGATATAAACCGTAGGAGGGTAGTTTGGAAAGCAAAGATTTGTGTCAGACCCTATCAAAAGCTTTTGATATGTCCAGCGCAATAGCAAAGGTTTCACCGAAACGGCTAAGAGAGGATGACCAAGAGTCAGTTAAGAAGACTAGGAGATCAACAGTAGAATGCCCCTTGCGGAACCCATGCTGGCGATCAGATAGAAGGTCAGAAGTGGAAAGGTGCTTTTGAATCTTCCGGTTAATGATTGATTCAAAAGCTTAAGATAGACAAGAAAGTAAAGCTATAGGACGGTAGTTTGAGGAATTGGAACGGTCACCCTTCTTAGGCACAGGCTGTATAAAGGCATACTTCCAACAGGAAGGAAAGGTAAATGTTGACAGGCAGAGGCGAAAGAGTTTGACCAGGCAGGGTGACAGCACGGAGGCACAGTTTATAAGGACAAAAGGAGGCACTCTATCATGTCCATAAGCCTTCTGAGGATTGAGACCAGAGAGGGCATAGCAAACATCATTTTGAAGAATCTTTATAACAGGCATAAAGGAGCCAGAGGGGGGATGAGGAGGAGGAATATGCCCTGAATCGTCCAGAGTGGAGTTTTTAAAAAAAAGTTTGAGAGAAGAGTTCAGCATTAGAGATAGATGAGATGGCCGTGTTGCCGTCAGGACTGAGGAGTGGAGGGAAAGATGAAGAAGTGAAGTTGGAGGAGATGTTTTTGCCTAGATGCCATAAGTCACGGGAAGAGTAAGAGAAAGCAAGATTTTGGCATTTTCTATTAATGAAAGAGTTTTTGGTTAGTCGGAGAATAGATTTGGCACGATTCCGGGCAGAAATGTGAAGTTCATAATTAGCATTAGTTTGAAGGCTCTGGTACCTTTTGTGAGCTGCCTCTCTATCATTGACAGCACGAGAACAAGCGTGATTAAACCAAGGCTTTTTAGCGTGAGGAGTAGAGAGAGAACGAGGAATGTATGCCTCCATTCCAGAGACAATCACCTCTGTGATGCGCTGAGCACACACAGAGGGGTCTCTATCCTGGAAGCAATAATCATTCCACGGGAAATCGGAAAAGTACATCCTCAGGTCGTCCCACCGAGCTGAAGCAAAATGCCAGAAGCATCGCCTCTTTGGTGGGTCCAGAGGGTGTACAGGAGCGATAGGACAGGATGCAGTAATAAGATTGTGATCGGAGGAGCCCAACGGAGATAAAAGTTTGACAGAATAAGCAGAAGGGTTTGAGGTAAGGAAGAGATCTAGAATGTTGGGCCGGTCTCCAAGACGGTCGGGAGTACGTGTAGGGTGCTGGACCAACTGCTCTAGGTCGTTGAGGATAGCAAAGTGTTAGGCTTGTTCACCAGGATGGTCAGAGAAAGAGGATGAAAGCCAAAGCTGGTGGTGAACATTGAAATCTCCTAGGATGGAGATTTCAGCGAAGGGAGAGTGGGTCAAGATGTGCTCCACTTTTGAGTTCAATTAGTCAAAGAATTTTACATAATTAGTAGAGTTAGGTGAGAGTCTTACCCAGATGGTAGAAAATTCAGAAGAGTCAAGGTCGTGGGCACGAGAGCAAGTGATGTCGTTGCGCACGTAGGCGCAACATCCAGCTTTGGATTGAAATTTAGGATAGAGATAGTAGGAGGGAACAGCGTAGAAATTGCTGTCAGTAGCCTCAGAAACCTGTGTTTCGGTAAGGAAGAGAAGGTGAGGTTTAGAGTAGGAGAGATGATGTTCCACAGAATGAAAATTAGAACGAAGACCGCGAATGTTGCAGGAATTGAGAATAAAGAGGTTCGAGGAGTTATCAAGTCACCTCTCGGGTCGGCAGCCAGAAGGGGAGTCCTCCCTGGGGGAATTTGTGGTCCCCCCCCAGGCGGGGACTCCGAGGCTTGATGTAGGTGCGCCATTTTTAAATTTGAATTTTGGGAAAAGGTGTATATGTTGCGTGAATGTAGTGTGGTGTGGATAGAGAGAGGATCTGTCTTTAGAGAGCATGCTGAACTACTCTCCGGAGTTGGTGAGACAATAGGGAAACGGTGAGTGAGGACATGGGAAGGGTCTTTGGAGGGCTTCAGCTCCCTTTTCACCTCCCATATATACCACACCGGGAGTGGCTTGCGCCCGTTCGGTAGATGTACTCCAGCCATAGGAAGAGAGTGGGTGATAGAACAGAGCCTTGTGGATCACCACTGTTGATAGGTTTAGGAGAAGAACAGTAACCGTCTACCACATCAGAGATAAAACGGCCGGAGAGGATTGATTGATTGATTGATTTAAATTAGGCGTCGCATATGGCGTCATATGGCGCCGCATTCAATGAATTAAAAACTAAAAAAAGGAAAAAAAAAAACTAAAAGGGCTAAAAAAGGAACCTAAAAAAGTAAACTAAGAGCAAAGCCAAACAAAACGAGACGAAACAAATTACACATAAAACGGTCATAACTTATGGAGAAGGCCAGCCTTCTCCATAAAGTACCTCATGTCCCGGGGAAAGGCATCTCCCTCCCAGCATCAGCGATAGACGGAATGATCCGGCTTCTCCCCGACACTGCGACAGGTATCGCACTCGCAGGTCCCCCAAACTGGGGCACTCGACCAGCAAGTGCCGCACGGTCAGGGGAACCAAGCAGTCATCAAAATAAGGCTGCACTCCCCGGGACATGAGGTAACCATGTGTTAGACGCGTATGACCCGTCCGAAGACGGGTCAAGACTGTCTGCGAGCGACGGTCACGGACACTTTCGTATGACCAAGGACGAGACACAGTCCTGGTAATCTATCCCATTTTGGAAGTCGCACCCCGAGCATTCCACCTCTCCTGCCAACTGGCAAGAATTGCCTTGCGAATCTCTGGAAACACATCTGTACATGGGACAGCACTAGGAGAGGCAGCTCTAGCTGCTGCCTCCCTTGCAAGTCCATCAGCTCGTTCGTTCCCGTGTACGCCAACGTGTCCTGGAACCAAACAAAACCCAACGCGATATCCCCTGTTGCTGAGCAAATACAGCCACTCGAGAGCAGATAAAACTAGGGGATTAACAGAGGGAGTAAAGGAGCCCAGCGCAGAAAGAGCGCTGCTAGAATCACAAAAAATCATAAAAGAGTCCACAGGAAGGGTAAAAATAATATGTAAAGAGAGGACTATTGCAGACAGCTCTGCAGTAAATACAGAAGTAACATAAGAAAGACTACCTCCCCGACAGAAGGAGGGGAACACAACACCAAAGCCAACTCCAGCATCCAATTTAGAGTCATCAGTAAAGACAGGGATGGAGTCCGAGTGTTCGGTGAAATGCTCTAAAAATAAGGCTCGGGACGCATATGGCGGTAAATCTCTCTTACTATCCATAGTGGGAGAACACACGGATACACCGGGCAACTGCCAGTATCCAACCCTAGGTACTCGATAAGGGCAGATAGCAATGGGAGAGAAAGACAACGGTGTCATGGCAGACGCTACCCGAAACCCAAAAGTTTTAGTTAGACTAGGTCGCTCATCATATGCAGGCGAACGGGAATCCCGCAAAATTGACACACAAGGAACTGATTCTGGAAGGCGTTGGACGCGGAACCAGCAACGGAATAGAGAGGACTGGCGTCTCAAATCCAGAGGCAGGACGCCAGCATCCACGAGGAGGCTAGATATCGGTGAAGACCGGAATGCACCAGTAGCCAAGCGGACCCCGGCGTGATGTTCTGAGTCCAACACGCGTAGGTGAGCCTCCTTGGCGGAGGAGTATACCTCGCAGCCATATTCCAATTTGGAAAGGATGAGTGTTCTGTGGATGAGAAGTAGCGTGTCTCTGTCTGCACCCCAAGAGGTATGAGCTAAAACACGAAGGAGGGACAGGGCTTTCTGACAAGCCGCCTTAACGTAACGTAAATGAGGCACCCAGGTTAGGCGGCTATCAAATAAAAGACCGAGGTAACGAGTCGTCTCTACACAGGACAGTCGCCTATTACCAAGACATAAGTCAGGGTCCAGATGAACGCCTCAAAGACGACAGAAATGCATAGCTACTGTCTTTGAGGACGAAAATCGAAAGCCGCGCGTATTTGCCCAATTGGCGACTCTATTAATAGTCAATTGCAGTTTTCGTTCAATCAACGACATCCTTGCCGCAGAAAACGAAATGGATAAATCGTCTACATATAAGGAGCTATGAACTCCATCAGGCAGGACACCAACGACTCCATTAATAGCCACAGCAAATAGTGTAACACTGAGAATACTTCCCTGTGGTACACCATCCTCAAGTGGACAAACCTCGGAAAGAGTACTCCCCACTCTAATCCGTAAAAGACGATGAGATAGAAACTCCTGAATAAAAACAGGGAGACCAAACTCAAACAGGTTAAGTAAAATTCCATGACACCAAGCGGTGTCATAGGCCTTTTCCAGATCAAAAAACACGGTCACCTGGTGGTGATTATTGGCAAACGCCTCACAAACTGAGGACTCCAAGGATAAAAGAGCGTCCGAGGTGGGGCGCATCTTTCGGAAACCATATTACACCGCGGTCAATAAATTCCGGCTCTCCAAGTACCACATAAGCCTGACATTCACCATCTTCTCCATCACTTTACAAATGCAGGATGTTAAAGAAATAGGACGATAGTTAGTTGCTTGGAGATGATCTTTCCCAGGCTTCAGAATGGGGAGAATTACAGCCACACTCCACAGAGATGGAAAATCACCAGTCCAAATGAAATTGTAAAGATCCAATAAAAATGTAAAATCAGAGTCAGACATGTGGCGTAAGAAAGCATAAGGGATGTCGTCTGGACCTGGCGAGGAATCATGACACTGGGATAAAGCCGTCTTCAACTCGGAGAGAAAATGGGCTATTATAAGATTCTCCTCTGGTGGAAGTGAAGTTAACGCCGAGTGATTCCAAATCCCGGCGATGACGAGCCCTGGTGCAGTAGGATCTTTCCTAGAGACCCTGGCAAAGTGCATGGAGACTACGTCAGCAACAGTCTTAGGGCCGCCACCGTTTCCCCTGCAGGCGATAACACTGGAGGGGAGGGAACACTTCCAGAGATCTTACGAACTCTGTTAAAGACTTCTGTGAGTGTAGTTCTGGTAGCGATGGAGAGACATAAGCCTTCCAAGAAATTCGTTGAGCCTCCTTGAAAGTGCGTCGTGCTCGAGCACGCGCTCGCCGAAAAGCATCCAAACACTGGGGGTCCCCACGGTGACGACGAAGTCGAGAGAATGCAGCACGCTTCTCTTGCACAGCAGTAGTGCAAGCGGCGTTCCACCAGGGAACAGGACGTTTAGGGAACTGGCCAGACGTCCTGGGGACGGATTGAAGGGCTGCAGAATGTAAGGCATCAGTGAAATAGGATGCAGCCTCGTCAGAAGTTCCAAAGTCAGCCAACGGACGAAGAGAGGAGCTAAGTTCCGTAAAACGCTGCCAGTCTGCTTTATCTAGACGCCAGCGAGAAAGGCGTGACTGTGGTACAGAATCAATGCGTTCCAATAAAATTGGAAAGTGGTCACTGCCATACAAGTCCGGTAAGACCCGCCAACGAAAATCAGGAAGAGAATTAGAAGTGCAAAGTGAAAGATCTAGAGGTAAAAGTACCAGTTTGGCTATGAAAATGTGTCACCTCCCCAGAGTTTAAAATTTATAATCCCTGATCCTCAATAAAAGAAGCAACTAAAAGTCCGCGTGGGTTGGTAGCACCATCATCCCACAATGGATGGCGACCGTTAAAATCCGCTAATAAAAGTAAAGGCGAGGAAAGTTCCTGCACCAGGTCGTCAAGATCGTGTCTGTCACCGGGAACACCAGGAGGGAGATAAAGGCTACATAATGTATAAAATTTGCCCAAATAAACCTTAACAGCAACAGACTGCAACGTTGAGTGAGGCTGTAATGGGACAGAAGGGGTATCACAGCGAACGAATATGGCGGTGCCACCATGGTGGCCCTGTCCAGGATTGGGGGAACTGTAAACGGCACGATACCCAGGAGGACTTGAGTGAGTGTAGTCTCCGAGCATTGTCTCCTGTAAACAAAGGCAAGCAGGAGAAAACCGAGATATCAATGTTCGGAGTTCCTCCCACGAGACTCGTAGGCCTCTACAATTCCACTGGAGGAGTAGGAAGATGTCTATTTTCGAGTGCGCTCCAGGCGAGCCCCTGAAAGAGACTGCCTTTTACCTACCTGATTCGGTACGGTAATACGACGAGAAGAGGAGACTGGGACCCGAGAGAAGCCGGGTCGAGGGACCTCGAGCTTTCTCCCAACAAAGGAACCTTCGCCCCCTCCGGACGCTGCACTACTAGAGCCAGACCGCACACCACTCCCCGAAGCTACATGCTCGCGGGGAGGATTCCCAACACTATATCCAAGGGATTCCTCAGTTTCCATATCCCGATCAAGAAAACCACTAGAAGAAACAGTAACTGGAACAGAGGGGGTCTCAGCAGGCTCAATATGAGCCTCCGCATCTTCCTCCATGGGCCTATTCTGAGAAACCCCAGAATCATGTATACTTACAGTAATCTTAGTTGGCGGAACAGATTCAACTGAATCTGTAGAACCGCGATGTCGCTTCTTCATACCTCTGGCGGACTTCGGCGAAGCAATGTGAGGTGCATGTACATCAACATGCAGCACCTGGGACGAGGCCGGAGAAGCCCCATCAGAGGACAAAAGGGAAAATCTATTATGGGACGTAATAACAGTAGCTTCAAAGGGCCGGGAGGAAACCGTAGAGGACACCTGAGCAGCGGGCTGTGCAGAAGAGCGAGTGCCTAGCGATGAGGTGTACGTCTTTGCTCCAGTACCGGCCTTCTGGCGGTAGAGGAGTTCACGGCGCGCACTACCAAGGTTGATAAACTGACTATTTGCAAGTTGCAAAATATCCTGTTCCAGGCGATATCGTGGGCACTGTCTGGAAGACAACCGGTGAGCATCCTGGCAATAGAAGCAATAAGCATCTGACTCACATTCCGCCGTGAAGTGTGAGCCTAATGCAGAACAATTACCACACCGAGAAGGCTCAGTGCAGTATTTCTTACCATGACCATACCCGTAGCATGAAAAACACTGTAGAGGGCGGTCAACAAAAGGCTTTACCCGAAGATGGAGAGGGCCAATACTGACACGGTCGGGGAGGGTAGAACCAAAAAAGGTGAGAAGTATCATGTTAGCTGAACCCTTCATCTTGGACACCTTATAAACAGAACTAGGGCACAACCCAAGTATTTCCTCCTCAGAGAACTTATAGAGGTCATGATTATATATACTGCCTTTACTATAATTGAAGGTATGGTGTGCTTTGACCGTTTCAAACATGTTGTCAGCAGGGCATGGTAGATGTTGCAGCCTTTTAGCTTGAGTAATATCTTTAGCCCTGACTAACACTCCCTTCCCATACTTTTTTTCAGATTCCCCTCAGAGATCGTGCCAATTTCTTTGGCGAGGTACCTAGCAGCATGAATGAAGTTGCCACGCCCATTCCTATAGTATGCAACAAACCAACGAGGGAGAGGGACCTGGCTGTCCCTGGGAGTTGGCTCTAACAAAGCGTCTTCGAAGAGGTTCGGGACATAGTCCATGTCACTGTCAGAAATATTGGAAGAGCGGAGAAGTTTCGCTTGAAATACAGCACCTGCGATAGGCAGAGTCGCAACAGCATCACACGCCGACTGGGCTTCAGCGCTGGAAGCAAAGGTCACATAGCATCTGTTTGACTTGAAGTCTCCATCATAAATGAGACGGATACGGAGGACTGGGCCCAATGGCGGGCGTAAGGAGTGCTCGGCACGGTAGGAAAACGATGGATCGAGATGCACCCTCTGAAGTGCGTCCAGCTTGGAAGAGGACGCACATCAGAGTTACCCCAGAATGGGAGGCAGCCTTGTCAGACACACGTGGACTTTTGTGTCGCACGGACTTGTTTTGGTCAGCCCCTCTAGGAGGTAGGGACTTTCCAGCGGCACCACCAGGAACGGTGAAAGGCTCCAAGGGGGCGACGAGAGAGGACCGTGTAGGGGTAATCGGGGACAGGCGGACGTCAAGGAGAGAAGCAGGCCGAGGCAAGGGAAACTTACCCATACACAGGGGAGGTGTTTCACTCCCCCACACCCCCACCCACCACGGAGCCCAACAAGGGGAGGCTGAATGTTGGGGCCAAACCGCACCCAACAGCCCCAGGAGTAATGGGGAAGTATACGCATCCACTGCCAGGTGTTTAACGGCGGCCGCGGGACCGTTGCGACCGCCCACCCGGCAATGACCACTTGACCCTAGCCATCGCATGACCAGCCGATTGATTCAGTGGGGCCACACTGAACCTCCCGTCTTACCCAAACCCTCCCACCAAAGGAGCGTGTTGCCCACCGAGGGGAACTACATCCTGCCCCGCGGTGGACTCAACCCCCAGATGAAAGGGCACGGGGAGTATACGGGACGCCACGCACGGCAAACACGTGGGGAGACAGTAGCCCTGCCCTGGGTGGTAAAAGGGCAGGGAGGGAGAAGGCAACATCGCCAGTAGGCCTCCTCTACCGGTAATGAGGGGGGAGCACTTGGTCCACGAGGCCAACGGACATCGAGCCCTATCGAGGTGGGTAAGCCACCACGGTAGGTGGTGCTGCCGACCTCGCTTCAAGCCCCGTCACCACGGCAAGGTGACTCCCCTTCGAGAGGAAACTGGAGATAAAGGTACAGAGAGAGGGAATGGATCCGAAAGAGGGCAGACTTGTGCTAGACTTAATGGAAGGCTTTCGATATGTCAAGCGAAACTGAGAAAGTTTCACCGAAACGGCTAATAGAGGATGACCAAGAGTCAGTTAAGAGAGCAAGAGGATCACCAGTAGAACGCCCCTTACGGAACCCATACTGGCGATCATATAGAAGGTTAGAAGTGGAAAGATGCTTTTGAATCTTCCGGTTAAGGATTGATTCAAAAGTTTTAGATAGACAGGAATTTAAAGCTATAGGGCGGTAGTTTGAGGGATTGGAACGGTCACCCTTCTTAGGCACAGGCTGTATGAAGGCGTACTTCCAGCAGGAAGGAAATGTAAATGTTGACAGTCAGAGACGAAAGAAGTTGACCAGGCAGGCAGGGTGTCACCACGGAAGCACAATTTTTAAGGACAATAGAAGGCACTCCATGAGGCCCATAAGCCTTTTGAGTTTTGAGGCCAGAGAGTTCATAAAAAACATCATTCTTAAGAATCTTAATAACAGGCTTAAAGAAGTCAGAGGGGAGATCAGTAAGAGGAATATGCCCCGAATCGTCCTGAGTGCAGTTTTTACAGAAAGTTTGAGAAAAGAGTTCAGCTCTAGAGATAGATGAAACGGCAGTGCTGTCGTCAGGATTAAGGAGAGGAGGGAGAAATGAAGAGGTAAAATGGAGGAGATAATTTTGGGGTAGGTGCCAGAAGTCTCTGGACGAATTAGAAAAACCAAGGTGTTGACATTTTCTTTGGATGAAGGAGTTTTTAGTAAGTCGGAGAATAGATTTGGCACGATTCCGGGCGGAAATGTACAGATCATGGTTAGTGGGACCTCGAAGGTTCTGGTACCTTTTGTGATCTGCCTCTCTATTTTTGATAGCACGAGAACAAGTGTGATTAAACCAATGCTTTTTAGCATGGGAAGTAGAAAGTACGTGGAATGTATGCTCCATTCCACAGACAATCACCTCTGTGATGCGCTGGGTACACAGAGGGTCTCTCTCCTGAAGCAGTAATCATTCCACGGGAAAACTGAAAAGTACATCCTCAAGTCGTCCCACCGAGCTGAAGCAAAATGCCAGAAGCATCGCCTCTTCGGTGGGTCCAGAGGATGAACAGGAGCGATAGGACAGGATAGATAAATAAGGTTGTGATCGGAGGAGCCCAACGGAGAGAACAGTTTGACAGAGTAAGCAGAAGGGTTAGAGATAAGGAAGAGGTCTAGTATGCTGGGTAGGTCTCCAAGACGGTCGGGAATACGTGTGGGGTGCTGCTCCAGGTCATTCAGGAGAGCAAAGTTGGAGGCTTGTTCACCAGGATGGTCAGTGAGAGAGGATGAAAGCCAAAGCTAGTGGTGAACATCGAAATCTCCCAAGACAGAGATTTCAGCAGAGGGAGTGTGGGTCAAGATGTGCTCCACTTTAGAGTTCAAATAGTCAAAGAATTTTACATAGTTAGTAGAGTTAGGTGAGAGATAAACAGTACAGATGTATTTAGTAAGAGAATGACAATGAAGTCTTAGCCAGATTGTGGAAAATTCAGAAGAGTCAAGGTCGTGGGCACGAGAGCAAGTGATGTCGTTGCGCACGTAGACGCAACGTCCAGGTTTGGATTGAAATTTAGGATAATGATAGTAGGAGGGAACAGAGTAGAGATTGCTGTCAGTAGCCTCAGAAACCTGTGTTTCGGTGAGGAAGAGAGGTTAAACCGACGGCAAGGAAGAAGTAAATTTATGAGGACACGGACTGAACGCGAATGCGCCAGAGCAAAAAAAAAGTGTTCTCCATTGGTCCATTGGCTTGTGTATTTCCTGGAATTGTAGGTCCTGACAAAATGAATGACCTAGACAGAGAATGGAGATTACTAAGAAACACGTACCGATCTTGCTGATTCAGAAATCAATGATGTAGAAGGTTTCTGAGAGACAGTTAGAGAAATAAAGTGGTGATGACACCCCAATGTCTCCAAATTTGTCAAGTTTCATTATGGGGCTATTGTCTTCCTCATTCTAGTGCCACAGCAGAAGGAATATTTTCATCTGTAAACAATTTAAAAACAAAACAAAGAAACAAACTCTCAACCAGAACTCTAGTTATACTTCTGCATTCAAAGCGGTATTTCAAAGCCCGGGAATGTTTCAATTTTCCTGCAATTGATAAACTAGTCAACATGATGACTTCAGATATCTACAAATTAATATCATGAAAATGATGATTAGAGTGATCATATTATTTAGTATGCAAATGTGTTATTCTATTATTTCTTTGTGGCTTAGTACATTTTGTGCAGAATATTAGTTGGATTTTTTAAGCTCCCCAAGAGGCTAAGAGCATTAATATTTTAATTTATTTCTGTATCATATTTCTAAGCAATTTAAGGAAATATATCTTCCCCATCAGCCTAAACTATAAAATTTTATCAAATGTATTTTTTATTACAAATGCTCATGAGGCTGTATCCAATTACTGCCATTTTTCAGACCTTGTGATGTTTATAATAGAAAAGTGAATTATATGCTACTTCATGTGTAATGTAATATATTGTGTAAAACAAAGTATTAATTATTTGTACATTAAAATCAACATGGCAATTTTAATTTACATGTGGAGTAGCTATGTTGCGTATATTTCAGCATTTTTATAACATGTATGGAAATATATGAAATGGGAATTTGGGGGGATTTTCCCCACAAATATTTAGGGATTTTGAGACCAGACTGTCTGACAACACTGCGCGTCAGTATCTGGAGATCAAGTGAAGGGGGAGGAAGTGCACGACGACACACGAGTGGAATGGCGAAATGCTTTGGGTTTCATCAACAAACAGCTGACCAAGTTAAGGTCAATAGTGGTCGTCTTTATAAACGTAAACGTAATGATGAGATATATGATAAAAGAGGAGTTGCAACATTAAGTGTAACACTTAGTAATATAATGTACCCAGTAGCCTTCTTTACAACTGCACAATCTGCACAACCAAATAATCGTGCAGGACAGAGTTCCTCCTAATAAGGTAGCACATGACGACGAGACTGACGAACATCAGAAACATTGGTACAAAAAATCCTGGGTACAAGTAGGGGAGATGCAGATATTAAGGCAGCATTTCCTCCAGGGTTTCCAAAAACTCTGTTTTGTTTGCGAAAGACAATGAATGAAGGGAATTAGTCACATAAGAGATGCTTGAGAAGTGAATGTTATCGAGAGACTGTAGAGGAAACACTCGATGGGAAACATTGGCCGTGAAAACCAGACGGATCCGGGACGGGTACGTTGTTATGTTAGTGGAGCGGATATAGCATGCTTCCGCTATGGCATAGTGACCAGTAACCCGTTGATAAGTGGTACCCTCCGGGCAGATGACTGATACATAGAAGGGCTGAAGAAAATATAAATAATGCAGACCCTGAAAGTTCTTACGGAAAACAGGTGTTGGTGGTAGCTGCTTGTAAGGGCACAGGGAAAGAGCGTCAGACGCGTTCACGCGGGTGAGGGCGATCACGCATACCCCTCCCCGAAATGGTAGGAAGGCAAAGAGAGACGCAGAGCAATATAATCGCCCGAAGACCGTCTCCTTGCAATATTGCAAGAGTGAGTAGCTACCCGTTGAATACAGAGCGAAATCCTTCGCGATTAGAACAAGAGACGGGGACGTGTCCAGGGCTAACACACTGTCCTTAGCTGAAAAAGGGAACGGGACAATTTCGTGTGCCTCAAACACGTCCACCGTCTGAAATGGAACATGAATGATTATGGCATCGGGGGTGAGGCTGGACTCAATCAAGGGGTAAAAATAGTGACTCATGTCTGGGTTGAATAAAGGTGTGAGGCTATAATTTTGATACCCAATATGGACAGTCGTTCTCAAATCGTGTAGAGAGAACAAGGCAGGTGTGACTCTACCGTGCGCTGCATCAACTATGTTGCTAATAACCTGCTGATTTGCCGTTGCGACAGAGTTAATGACGTTTTCCAATACATGCAAGGCCTGATCTAGGAGGAGAAACTGATTCACCTGGTCGATCTGTTTGACAACTATGTTGATAACCTCTACCATCTTATTTGTCTGATCTAGCAGTTCCTCAATGTGAGTATGCAACCGCGCAAGTTTTCTACAATTGGCGTTGATCACCCTGCGATTTCGGGCAGCAAAGGAAAGTACATGAGCGTAGTGGTCCCGCAAATCGCGTACGTCCTCGTCGGTTGCCGTACCGAAGAGGAACTTTGAGGCGGACCCAACGATGTTGAGCAACCCCCTCTTTACCCGAGAGTGAACTGAGTGAAAACTATAATCCATGTCTACCTCATCAACTTTTCCCCGTAAGAACAGAATCCTATCCTCCAGTAGTTGAAAAAGATTCAGAGAGTTGGTACTAGAAGGTGCCTTTGATTCCCTAGTCTGGGTAGCCCGTATGGTGTCTGCCATGCCGAGTAGTTTTTCTGAGACTATCCTGATTGTGTCTGTGGTGTTGGTCAAGAAGGTATATGGATATTTTACGAGGAGCACATCTTCTATGAGGAAGACCTCTCCTATGTGTGCCGTGAGGGCGCCAGGCTTCAGGTGGATGGGTGTCGTTGCAAGCAGGGAGCCGAGGGACAACAAGATGATCAGAAAACGCAACATCATGATCTGAGAGTGGCGGGAATGAAGTATTTAAACCCGTGGTCTCAAGTTATAGCTATGGGTGTTGGGATTATCTTGTTGAACATTTGACTCTGAGGGGGAATTACCAATATCAAGGTTCGAAGGTGAGGAAATTACTTTCAGACGATCACTGTGAACTTCTAGACTGACTCCACTATTTGACTCGAGAACCTCGAACCGATTTCCCCTGACATTCCGAACAACTCGGTAAGGACCCACAAATTTAGCCCCCAGTTTCGAACTCCTTTCCGCTTGCTTAATCATGACTGTGTCACCCTCTTTTAATTCCACCGGGACGGCCTGTTTGTGTTGTTTTGACATCATTTCAACCTTCGTAGCTTTTAACGTCCACCTAACCTTTGAGTGTATCTTGGAAAACATATGCATCTGCTGTTGTGCGTACCTATCAATGTTGTAGAGAGGTTGTTGTGGTTTTGTTAGTGTAACGGTCCGAATGTGAATGAACGAGAGAATGTGAGTAAGTCAGTGAGTAACAGAGTGAGTAAGTGTAAGCGAGTGCATGAATGAACGAGTGACAGTGAGTAAATGTGAGCAAGTGGGAGCGTGAGTGGATGAGTGAATGAGTGAAAGAGTGAATGGGTAGCTGAGGAATGTAAGTGCGTAAAAGGTTATGAGAAGATAACACGGCGAGCGAATGAGCGAATATATGAACGAGTTACTGAAATCCCTCATCTCAAAGCCTCGAACCCCTCTAAGAAACCAATAACTAGTTAGTTAGGTAGGGTTTGATTGTAATGCCGAGAGGGAGTCAGGTGAAGAAGGGGGAGGAGCTTAGCGAGGAGCAGAGGCGAGAAGGCGAGGGCAAGGAGACCCACGAGTCAGTGAGGAGGAAGGACGAGAAGCGGGAGAGAGGTGGGGAGACGAGCACCACGGCAGCAAGCCAGAAGCTTGGAGGACGCACACACCGCCCACGGCCTGCTGTGTGAGGCGGGCTAGCAGGAGACGAGCAGCAGCCCTAGCAAGGAAAGGCAGCGAGTTGGAGTTGGAGTTGGAGTTGAGAGCGGTGTCCACCCCTCCACTCAGCCCCCCCCGAAAAACCACCCACGGCCTGCGGGGTGAGACGGACTACAGGATGGGAACTTGTATGGCGGGGTAACCTGCCCCTCGACTGTCCTGGGGGCCGAAATACCACTGCCCCAAGCTGCTCCCTACATCAAAGGGCGCCCGCCTCTTCATACCACCCGAGCCGCTCCATCTCTACATCAAGCGGCGCCCGTCTGTCCAGCACCAGGACCGCCCATTCCCATCGTGGACGTCCTCTGCCGAGCCCGACACTCACGCCAGCTCCTCCTCCTCCGCATCCAGCAACTACAGAGCTAAGCATTCTGTGTATTCCCCAAATCTCCCTTGTGCCGGTAGTTAGCTAGTTTAGAGGCCTACAGCCTGTCGGTCATTCATTTTTTTTTTCATATTTTTATTAGCACTCCGCTAACCTTTACAAATAAACCAAATACATATTTATATATAACCTTACTGAGTGTTATCATTTGGAGCCTGTTTTGCTGCTCATTGGAAATTACTGAACCATACACACATCCCCTCCATAGTACATTATCACCATCCAGTTTCTTAATGCTGTCTCAAAAGTGGTTCCCACGGAAATCCTCCCACCCTCCATAATTAACCACACAAGTAACGCCCTTCTGGTCACAAACTTCGGAACGAGTGTTCACTTGTCCTGAGGCCTTAACATCCGGGACCAGCGCTCGACAACTACCACGCTACCACATACCATCACTACCCTAGTGGTTGTCATAATCAAGGGATGTAGCTTTTATTTATTTAATTTAATATTTTCTCTTCTCTATTTTCCACGCTACATTAGGAAGTCGTACGGAAGACGTTTCTCCACCCCATATAAGATGTAGTAGGGAGACTTCCCCGTAGAGTCGTTTACCGACGTATTTATGGAAGCGGCTATATGCGATAGCCAATCCTCCCAGTTATCGTGGAGATCGTTCACGATAGGCCTGAGGACCTGTAAGATTTTCCTATTAGCCCTCTCCGCCAACCCATTAGCAGCTGGGTGGTAAGCTGTGATGAAGGATTGCGTGACGTTAAACTGAGCGCATATTTCGCTCAATACTGAATTCCTAAACTCGGTGCCATTGTCACTCAAAAGAATTCGAGGAGACGAATGTGGACACAACACGTGAGTCACGAGGGCATGGGCCACGCGTGTGGCTGTCTTGTCCTTGAGAGGCGCTAGAACTATAAACCTAGAGAACTGGTCGACGCACACCAATAAGTAGCGCGAACCATGTTGGCTCTGGGGGAGCTGTAATAAGTCTATATTAACAACATCCCAAGGCGCCTCTGGTACTGGGTATTGCACCATAGGTGCTGGCCCTTTTACGGACCCCTTGGGCTTAGCACAAACGACGCAATGTGCGACATGTTTTTCTACATCAACCCGTAATGTGGGCCAGTAGAATTTTCGTCCGGTGACAGATAGTGTCTTGTCTCTTCCTGGGTGACCCGCAATGGGTGTGTCATTTTTTTTTTTTTTTTTTTTTACAGCAAAGGAGACAGTTCAAGGGCACACAAAAAGCAAACATTAATGAAAAAAAAAGCCCGCTACTCACTGCTCCTAAAAAGAATCCAAAGAGGTGGCCGAAAGATAGGTCAGTTTGGGAGGAGAGGTGTCCTGATACCCTCCTCTTGAAAGAGTTTAAGTCGTAGGCAGGAGGAAATACAGATGAAGGAAGATTGTTCCAGAGTTTACCAGCGTGAGGGATGAAAGAGTGAAGATGCTGGTTAACTCTTGCATAAGGGGTTTGGACAGTATAGGGATGAGCATGAGTAGAAAGTCGAGTGCAGCGGGGCCGCGGGAGGGGGGGAGGCATGCAGTTAGCAAGTTCAGAAGAGCAGTCAGCGTGGAAATATCGATAGAAGATAGAAAGAGAGGCAACATTGCGGCGGAATTTAAGAGGTAGAAGACTATCAGTATGAGGAGGAGAGCTGATGAGACGAAGAGCCTTAGCCTCCACTCTGTCCAGAAGAGCTGTGTGAGATGCATACTCCATACGAGGGCGGACAAGGCCCCTGTATATGGACAGCAACTGTGCAGGGGAGAAGAACTGGCGGAGACGGTACAAAACGCCCAGCCTCGAGGAAGCTGATTTAGTAAGAGATGAGATATGGAGTTTCCAGTTGAGATTTTGAGTTAAGGATAGACCGAGAATGTTTAGTGTTGAGGAAGGTGATAGCTGGGTGTTGTAAAGAATAGGGGATAGTTGTTTGGAAGATTGTGTCGAGTGGATAGGTGGAGAAACTGTGTTTTTGAGGCGTTGAAGGACACCAGGTTCTTCTTGCCCCAATCGGAAATAATAGTAAGGTCTGAGGCTAAGCGTTCTGCAGTCTCCAGCCTTGAGTCGTTAAGTTCCTGAAGGGTGGGTCTTCTATTAAAAGAAGTTGAATAATGCAGAGTGGAATCATCGGCGTAGGAATGGATAGGACAGTTCGTTTTGGAAAGAAGATCATCAATGAACAACAGAAAAAGAGTGGGAGATAGGACAGAACCCTGTGGGACACCACTGTTAATAGATTTAGGAGAAGAACAGTGACCGTCTACCACGGCAGAAATAGAACGGTCAGAAAGGAAACTGGAGATAAAGGTACAGAGAGAAGGATAGAAACCGTAGGAGGGTAGTTTTGAAAGCAAAGATTTGTGCCAGACCCTATCAAAAGCTTTTGATATGTCCAGCGCAATAGCAAAAGTTTCACCGAAACGCTAAGAGAGGATGACCAAGAGTCAGTTAAGAGGCTAGGAGATCACCAGTAGAACGCCCCTTGCGGAACCCATACTGGCGATCAGATAGAAGGTCAGAAGTGGAAAGGTGCTTTTGAATCTTCCGGTTAAGGATTGATTCAAAAGCTTTAGATAGACAAGAAAGTAAAGCAATAGGACGGTAGTTTGAGGGATTGAGCGGTCACCCTTCTTAGGTACAGGCTGTATGAAGGCATACTTCCAGCAAGAAGGAAAGGTAGATGTTGACAGGCAGAGGCGAAAGAGTTTGACCAGGCAGGTGACAGCACGGAGGCACAGTTTTAAGGACAATAGGAGGCACTCCATCAGGTCCATAAGCCATCTGAGGATTGAGGCCAGAGAGGGCATAGAAAACATCATTTTGAAGAATCTTTATAACAGGCATAAAGGAGTCAGAGGGGGATGAGTAGAGGAATATGCCCAGAATCGTCCAGAGTGGAGTTTTTAAAAAGTTTGAGAGAAGAGTTCAGCCTTAGAGATAGATAAGACGGCAGTGTTGCCGTCAGGACTGAGGAGTAGAGGAAAGATGAAGAAGTGAAGTTGGAGGAGATGTTTTTGGCTAGATGCCAGAAGTCACGGGAAGAGTTAGAGAAAGGTTTTGACATTTTCTATTAATGAAAGAATTTTGGTTAGTCGGAGAATAGATTTGGCACGATTTCGGGCAGAAATGTAAAGTTCATAATTAGCATTAGTTTGAAGGCTCTGGTACCTTTTGTGAGCTCTCTATCATTGACAGCACGAGAACAAGCGTGATTAAACCAAGGCTTTTGCGTGAGGAGTAGAGAAAGAACGAGAATGTATGCCTCCATTCCAGAGACAATCACCTCTGTGATGCGCTGAGCACACACAGAGGGTGTCTATCCTGAAAGCAGTAATCTTTCCTCGGGAAATCGGAGAAGTACATCATCAGGTTGTCCCACCGAGCTGAAGCAAATGCCAGAAGCACCGCCTCTTCCCTGGCTCCAGAGGCTGTACAGGAGCGAATGGACAGGATGCAGAAATAAGATTGTGATCGGAGGAGCCCAACGGAGAACAGTTTGACAGAATAAGCAAAAGGGTTTGAGGTAAGGAAGAGGTCTAGAATGTTGGGCCGATCTCCAAGACGGTCAGAATACGTAGGGTGCTGGACCAACTGCTCTAGGTCGTTGAGGATAGCAAAGTACAATGCTTGTTAACAACGAAGTTCATAGAAAGAGGATGAAAGCCAAAGCTGGTGGTGAACATTGAAATCTCCTAGGATGGAGATTTCAGCGAAGGGAGAGTGGGTCAAGATGTGCTCCACTTTAGAATTCAAATAGTCAAAGAATTTTACATAGTTGGTAGAGTTAGGTGAGAGATAAACAGCACAGATGTATTTAATAATAGAATGACAGTGAAGTCTTAACCAGATGGTGGAAAATTCAGAAGAGTCAAGGTCGTGGGCACGAGAGTTAGTGATGTTGCGCACGTAGGCGCAACATCCAGCTTTGGATTGAAATTTAGGATAGAGATAGTAGGAGGGACCAGAGTAGAGATTGCTGTCAGTAGCCTCAGAAACCTGTGTTTCGGTAAGGAAGAGAAGGTGAGGTTTAGAGGAGGAGAGATGATGTTCCACAGAATGAAAATTAGAGCGAAGACCGCGAATGTTGCAGAAATTGAGAAGAAAGAGGTTCGAGGAGTTATCAAGACACCTCTCGGGTCGGCAGCCAGAAGGAGTCCTCCTGGGGAATTTGTGGTCCCCCCCCCCCCAGTCGGGGACTCCGAGGCTTGGTGTATGCGCGCCATTTTGAAATTTTGATTTTGGGAAAAGGTGTATATGTTGTGTGAATGTAGTGTGGTGTGGATAAAGAGAGGATCTGTCTTTAGAGAGCATGCTGAACTACTCTCCGGTGTTGGTGAGACAATAGGGAAACGGTTAGTGAGGACATGGGAAGGGTCTTTGGAGGGCTTCAGCTCCCTTCTCACCTCCCATATTTACCTCACCGGGAGTGACTTGCGCCCGTTCGGTAGGTGTCTTCCTACCTACTCCAGCTTAAGCGTCATGGGGACGTATTTGTCGGGGATGACCAGTTGTTCTATAGGAACAGGTTTGGTTGGCCATGACCTACAAAGAGGTTGTCCTCTGCTAGGAATAATTGTGAAAAGGGAACTGGCAATTCAGGAAGGTTTGTTTCGTCTCCCGACTTTAGGGCGTAAATTAACCTCTTCCACACAGGGTGGTTTCGCTGAGCAGTGTGTAGCTCAGGTGAAGTGAAGTTGTGGATGACCTCTGGGGTGGTAATCACGCCTATCGGAATATTCCGAGATAAGGCATCTGCGACCACATTTGTTTTCCCGGTGATATATGTTATCTCCGGATTGTATGCTTGGATCGTTAAGAACCATCTTGCCAGACGACCGTGTAGGTTTTTTCCCTTGAAAAGATCAGTTATGGCCGCGTGGTCCGTATACACCACAATTTTGTGCCCCATCACTATGTCTCGAAAATGTTTCAGAGCCCACACAATGGCAAGAGCCTCTAGGTGGGTAACAGAATAGTTCTTTTCCGGAGCTGTTAGTACTCGACTGGCGAACGCTATTACATGCTTTTTGCCGGACTTATCTGTTTGCATAAGAGCGGCTCCTAGTCCACCAGCCGAAGCGTCGGTACAAAGCTGAAAGGGGTCCTTGAAATCAGGAAAGACAAGGACCGGAGCCTGTGTAAGCGCTTTCTTTAAATCCTCAAAGCTCGTTTGTTGAGCTGGGAGCCACTAAAATGGTACGTCTTTCTTTAATAGATGGGTTAGGGGACTCGCGGGTGCTGCGAAGTCCTTTATGAAAGGCCTGTAATAACCTGCGACACCCAAGAAAGACCGTACCTTGTCCGCAGACCTTGGCTGAGGGAACTCGGCAATAGCTTTTATTTTGTAGTCCACTGTGTGGATGCCGAATTCGTCCACGACATGCCCCACGAACTTGATCCGAGGCTTTAAAAATTCACATTTGGGCGTGGTGGCCAGTGCTCAGACCAAAAATTCGGCCACATGGGCGAATTTTAGAAAAACCCATGAATGGCAACACCGAGGTAGTAGCTACACCCTCACCGAGTTATAGGGATGTATTTAATTTCAAACTTTTTATATTAAATAAAATAAATGAAATATTGGTGACATCTGGCAACTACACTTCACGAAAAAAAAAAATTATTGAAATTGAGCCAAAAATTTGATGGCTATCTCTTTTTTTCCTCTATAGTTGTGTTGATAGAGACTTCTAGCAACCTTTCCCAGCAGTAGAGAGCGTGAAAGCGGCTTTGCGCCTCAGTGCAGTAGAAAGATCTGAGGGGGGAGCACGTGGCGCCGTGACCTCCCACACACACTCCAACTTGTCACACAATCCGGGTCTTTTTTGCTCTTTCCTTTACTTCTGACGAAGTAAGATAATGGGAGGAGTGAGGAAGAAGGACTTGGTGAGACTCAAGAATGTGGAGAAGGCCAGGCAGGCCAGGCAGGCCAGGAAAAGGAAGGTGGAGGAAGATGTGTCAGAGGTGACAGGTGCACACCCATGCAACGCCACGCGACCAACCACCCAAGCCACCCCGGACAAAGACACCTACTGTTTCTATCAGAAAGCTATCATTGAAAAGAAGCCCATTCCATCTCACAACACGATGAAAGTACACTTTGTGCTTCCGACTCCGCTACGCCAGAAAGTGTTCGGAGAGTACAAGAGGCTCACAGATGACAAACTCTTACGTGCGTGCTTGCTCGGTGCAACGCAAAATGTGAATGAACATTTACATTCTCGTATATGGCGATATTGTCCTAAGCACAAAAATGCAAACAAACATCTTGTGGATTACGCCATAGGACGTGCTGTATTAGACTACAACGCAGGCTATGAAGACAACTATGTTCTTCCACAGCTTGCGCTCCCGTACACGAAAATACAGCAGTCCTACCTCAAGAAGAAGGACAAAGAACGCGAAGCTGTGAGGAGAGGAAGAAAACGTAAGGAAGAGACAGGTGTCGACCCAGACTACGCAGCGGGGGACTTTTAAATCTTTAAAATGCCTGTTCTTTAAATTTCACTTTTTCTTTGTTTACATAAGGATAACTCTTTTATTTTCTAACCAAATTGTTTCATTCTTTTTTCATTATGTAGAGGTAAACATGTTCTTT
This sequence comes from Eriocheir sinensis, assembly GCF_024679095.1. Taxonomy (NCBI): domain Eukaryota; kingdom Metazoa; phylum Arthropoda; class Malacostraca; order Decapoda; family Varunidae; genus Eriocheir; species Eriocheir sinensis. The sequence continues at coordinate 19,664,869 of NC_066514.1, read as the reverse complement.
TGTTACTAATAGTGAAATAAAGGAAAAATTAACGGGAATTTTTGTATGATTTTCTTTACCACAAATTTAAAGCACGTATCTATTACTAACAATAAAAAAAAAATAAAAAAATAAAAGATGAAAGTTAGAAGAAATATGTTTAATGGCATTTGTTACCAAGACTCTAAACTTGAATTTCTTGCCTACCCGAATGCTAAGAAAAGCTGACTTTGAAATAAATGATTTTTTTTATTGATTTATATTTGTTTAATTAGGTTTTTTTTTTTTTTTTTACATCTTCGGTGCATTGGATTTTCATAATATTTTCAGGATACAAACTCTATTGGTAGGGGTAAGTATATGCAAGTTCACAAGGTGATTGAAAATTTTTGAAAAATCGTTCACCTATGAGACCGCCACCGCTACCTTAATCCGACCTCTTGAAGTCTGTGTAGGACTGCTTTTAGTGTGTCCATGTGTGCATGCACGTCTTTACTTGCTATGATGATGTCGTCTAAATACACATAGACAGAGTTGCCCAGCAAGTCTCCAAAAATACTGTTCATTGTCCTTTGAAAGGTCAAGGGAGCTCCTTTGAGCCCGAACGGCATCCTCGTCCACTCATAGTGGCCATGAGGCGTGCTGAAAGCCGTTATTTCACGTGACTCGGGGCCCATGAGCAGTTGCCAGTAGCCACTGACCAGATCAAGACTCGTAAATACTTTATTTCCTCTACCGAAACACATCAGAAGATCTCTAAGAACGGGAAGCGGAAAATGAGCATCCACGGTCGCGGTGTTCACACGTAGGAAATCAATCACAGGACAATAAGAACCGTCTTTCTTTGGAACCAGAAACAAGGGTGAATTCCACGGGGAATTCGATTCTTTGATGACACCTTGTTCTACATTTCAGAGATAAGTTGTTGCACAACCTCCCTCTGACTGTGGGGAAGCTTGTACGCATTGATATATACAGAATTGGTATTGGGTTTTAACTTAATGTGGTGTTCAGCACACTGCGTAACTCCAAGCGGCTCGCCTGGTAGAGCAAGCGCCCCCCTATAATGTTCCAGTAGCTGGACTAAGGTTGGCTTAAATTCGGAATAGTGTGCAACTTTTAGGAATGCCTCTAAATTAGCTGTGTCTTGTTCGGGAGAAGCCTGACACGCCGAGGTTATGCCTGAGACTTGGGCTGAAGGGTATTCAGCTGGTTGCGGGGCGACATTTCTCCCATACACTAGACACTGGCATAATCTAACACCGTATTTTAAGGATACAGGGGATCCAGACGTGTTTATTACCAATGCCTCTGCAAAACCTCCCTCCTTGACTGTCGCGAGTCACCTCCACCGTCACGCGGTGTATGTGAGGAGCACCGTCGATACACACATCACTGCCCGATGGAGGGGCGTTAGGCAACCGGATTTTAACAAGTTTTGCAGCACGATCCGGAACTATTTGAGGACCTTCTACGACTGCCGTTACTGTCCGCCACAAGTCTGCAATGTTTTCGTGTGGTTTGACCGTAAGAGGTCACACTTGGGCGGTGGCAGACCCTGAGTCTGTGGTGGGTTGGTCATTTTCCCCCTCTGAGGGCGGGATTACAGGTGACATAGGCGATGGATTTACCATCCCCTGTATGCGTCGTCCTTGATACACGATCGCGTTGCTTTCAGGGTTTATGGTTATGTGCAGGTCTTTCATGGCGTTTAATCCTAAGATCCCATCCACAGGTAAGGCAAACCTGCTAGAGACATAAAAGAAATCTCGAAAGGGACATACTTTTTCATGTAAGCTGACTGTTAGTGGTACTCGCCCAAGGATTCCCAAAGTGGTGCCCGTCATGCCTACCACATTCAGGTCGTTCTCTTGGAGCGGCCAATTTTCCCCTCTCGCCTGCCGTGTCAGGGACCTGTAAGCGGAGTCTGAGATGACATTGACTGTCGCACCTGTGTCTACCGCTAAGGTGAGTGAAATTTTGCCCACCTTGCAAGGGAGGGCAATTATGCTTGTCCGTCCCAAGGCGGCAATGACGGAGTCAAGCTGCTCCCAATTAGTATTGTCCTTAAGGGACACTTGGATGTACGCCTTGGGGCTGTCACGAAGTCATGTCTTTTTATTCTGAGAAGAGGAGGAGTGTGGTTTACTGTGGACTTGTACTTCTGTTCCTCCTTGGCCTTTTGTGTTGCACAACAACTGTCTGAATCATGAAAACAATTCCCGTGGACAAGGCAAAAGGCAGCCTTCCGCTGATGGTTTGGCTTAGGGTTCCTGTGTGATGAATGATGCCCGCCCCTGTAACCTCCTGATCTCCTATCAGAGCCCTGTCCTGAGTGTGTTGATTCCCTACGTTTCGCGAAGCAAGAATGTTCAGAATGTCCTGATTGTTTGCAAAAACTACAGGTGAGAGATGCCTTACTTTGTGCCTGCAATGCTGCGGCTGTTGCGAGGGGTTAATGGTGAGGGTGTTCTAGAACCTTGACTTCTAACTCTGAGACGAAGTTAACCAACTTCCCGCTCGGTTTGAAGGCCAAAGGAAGGGCAGAACGGTGGTTCTTCTCTGAAATATGAAATAAGTAAAAAAAAAACTCGAAGGCTGTCTTCACCTGGTGCTTTTGCATACAGCCCCCTGGAAGCCACTGCGCGTCTTCTAGGCTTTTGACACAGTCAACCGCCAGCTGATTTGCCTCAATCATGGCGTCCCAAATCGGCTTTGTTGAGGAATTTTTTGGAGGGACTCAAGCGTGTGTGCCATCTGTGTAACGATGCTTGGTTTACTCCCGCCCCCGAAGATTTTTATGAAATTCCTTTTAAAAACCTCATAGTTTACTCCAATATCCCCCGAAGCGAACGCTGAGGACTGCATCAAATTTAGTGCCCGAGAGCCTGGAAGTAACCGGGACCAAATGAAAGCGATTTTATCATTATCTTCCGTAATGGAGGAATTTATGATGGCAGACTCACAAAGATCTAGGAACTGTCTCGCCGAAAAATCAGGTTCGCCGCCAGAGAACTGCCGAATACTGGCGTGAGTTGGAATGACCCGAATCGGGGGAGGGGGGAAGTGGGGTGGGGCCCCGGCAGGAGGGAGGGGAGGTGGATCGTCAGGCATTTTGATCGGCTGAGTGGGGATTAAGTATTCAGACGAACCCGGAGGTGAAGGGGCGCTTTCCCTTGGGAGTGATGAGTATTTAGCACCCGAACGTAAGTTTACAACATTAAGATTATTGGTGCCTGCATCGTGCTCCAATTCCTCCTCACTTGAAGGACGAGCCAACTGTTGAAAGGTGTCGCCGAGCTTAGCGAGAGTGTCTTTGTTCATACTATGGTGTAAATCAGTTACAATGTAGGAGCATATTTTGATAGCTGTAAATATTAACCAATAAACGTAACGTGTATGAATTAATAGTTTGCGCCGAACCCCTAAAAAAACAAGAAAGGATGGCGAGGAAGGTGCCTGTTAGACGTAATAGAAGTTAAGGTTATAATGGAATGTCATAATGTTATGGGTATATGAAAATAAATAATTCTATAAAAAAAAACAGCGGTTTTCTGTTTTGTCTTTGGGCAGGAGAAAATTAAGTGAGTATGCCTTTAAGGCGCTAGTTTTCTCTCGAGCGGCGAAGAGAAAACGGAGCCAGGGCACACTGAGGAAGATGAACTTTGATCAGGGAATTCACAGTTTTACCGCTAGCAGACAATAAGAAAGGATCAATATCGTATGCGAATGAACGTTACTCTCACAATTATGACTGATTAACAGTGTTAGGAACACAGAAATAAAAAGGTCGTGCCTCTGCTCGAAACAAAACTGAAATAAGCTGAGCCGGCATATTTTGACCAGAAGGGAATATCCACAAATACCAAGATTAATCAGCTGATGTAGTGGAGAGGGCGAAGGTTGGCGACGCCCTGGGGTACGTGCAGTCGTTGGAGTCGCGTCGGAAGACCTCGGCCGCGGCAGCAGCGGCGGTGAGAGATGAGGGAAGGGCGGACATCGGGAGACTCGTAATGGGTGCTGGAAACTGCTGACCCAGCGATTTGACTGGCCGTGACCTGGTGCCGGAACACTGCTGCCAGACGTAGGACGGCTGCGGCGTTCTTGTTATATTGTGAGACGGGCCGCGGTGGCAGATAAGGCGATTTGGGTGTGTAATAGGGTGGAGTGAAAATCGCCCAAATATATTTTTTTGTGAATTTTCACTTACTTGAGTTTTTAAATGGTGCCAATGGACTAATAGAACAATATGCAAAAAGTTTATTTGAATTGGATAATTCTTTGATCGACCACCAGCCGTTATAGGTTTACAATAATATGCAATTTTACACCAATCGCCCAAGAAATATTTTTGTTAATTTTAACAGACTTAAGGCTTTAAAAGGTATCAATGGATTAATAGAACAATAATCAAAACAGGTTTATTTCAATCAGACAATTTTTTGATGGGCCACCAAGCGTTATAAGTTTACAATAATATACGATTTTACACAAAAATACATAAAATACTAGTAAACATTAGACTATATATTTTCTGTGATTTTAGCACACTATTATGCTAATGATAGAATCTGAATTATGCATGCATGGTTAATGGTCAATTCAGAACTTATAGTCACTTTTAGACTCAAGTTTCGGCATAAGCTGCCGAGAAGCAATGCGAGCCCGAATAAATCCATGGCGGGACGTCTCGCCACACACAGCGGCTGAAGCTTCGGTAACTAGCTTCACACATCTTTCCACTGCCTGTGTGTGACAAGGGAAGCGAGGGAAGATGACACTTGGTGAAATTTGAGCAGAGATCATGTCCTTCAATTCGTTGTTCGTCATATCCATCATAACAGGAGGCTCCGTCACGGTCAAAGTCTGCCAATCGACCATGTCATGGTATTCGGTCGCGTTGAGGTTGAGTGGTGGCACTTGAAATCTGCGGATTTTGTTTGCAGACACATGTGATCTTGCCTTCATGATTCTTCTGAGTCCAAGTTCCCTTATATGTGGTCGCTCATCTGTTATCATGGCTAATAGCACGTTCTCGTGCTTGTACTTGTCATTGCCCTTCCGAGCCTTGTATGGTTTCAAGATTTTCTTGTATTTTTCATTGTATGATCTCAGTGTTTCAATTACTCGTCCGTGTGTCACTGTCGGAAGAGACGCTTTTTCCCAAACAAGTTCAACATCGACGCAAACTTTGTTTGATACTTCGGCGAATGGTGGATATTTGTTATTCTTCGTTGTCAACTGTTGTCTTGTATAATTGATGTAGGCCTTCATAACATCGGCGTAGGTTGGAAGAACATTAGTGGGTATCTCGTGTGGTGCGCCAAAAATCACACATGCCACCTTCTCCCTCGTAATAGTTGCCATTCTGAAAGGAAAAAAATATATAAATTGTAAACAATATAAGACTCCTGTAAGTGATACATCAATGGTTCAAGAAAAGATAACACTGGGGCATTATATCACCCTATGGAATGTTTACAGACCTAGCAGAGCTCTCTATGGGGGGCATTATCCCATCAATTCAATTAACCACTTAAGGTGAAGAATACCAACTTGTAAACAGACATAATTATAATTGACATTAATTTACATTCCACACATGTTGTAATCTTAAAGTAAATCTCAATCATGCAATAAAACAGCCTAAAGCAAACTAAGATGTTAATTTTGAATAAACTTGCATGAAAGATTTTATGTAATTTTGTGTAAAAATACAGTATATTTAGGTATTACATGAATGCATAATCGTAAAAATCACCTTATAGGAGCCTGGAGCAGCACACAACCTCTCAGCTCAATAGCTCAAGCCAAACTGACAGGGTGAAACATGTAATCTGCTGTGCTACCACAGACGTCAGACAGTCACTGAACATGTAAAATCTTGAAATATGCCATATATTAAAATCGTTGGTGGTCAATCAAGCAATGCTTCAATTGTTTTATAATTTCACATGATTGATTATAAAGCCCATTGGCACCTTTTCCACACTCAAGTAAATTAAAAATTCAAAAATAATTTTTTCACTCCACCCTAGTGTGTAACCTCTTGAGAAGACGCCTTGCAGGAACGATAGTGGTAACTGCTTGCAGTCACCGGCAGATGTCCGCGGGTGCCCCGGCTGACTGTTTGCCGGAAGAGGTTTGGGCCGATGCTCCCGGCAGCGGCGGTGTTGCCGCCCGCTGTGGTGCGATGGGCATGTGGGTTGTTCCAAGGTCAGCGGGGCGTACCTCCTCCTGCGGGCGGAGGCCCGAGGGTGTGAATTCTTCTGCGTATCGTGGAGGGCTTCGAGTGAGCTGTGAGTGGCTTGCAGTGCTCGTAGCAGTGCTGGCTTGAAGCGGGTAGGGCGGCTTGTAGATTGTGGCCCTCGCTTTCGGCTGCGTACGCCTGTTGGTGGCTCGAGGCTTGACGCCTGTAGAGAGCTTGTAGCTGACGCCTGGTGAGTTGCCGCGGACGGCTGGCTTGTGACTCCTTCCTTCCTTCTACGCCTGTCCCCGGAGTTTGTTGGTGAGTTCTTGTGGCTTGGAGCTCGGAGGAGAACGAGGTAGCGAAGGCACAGGCGCGGTGGGGACCGCTGCCAACCAAATGTAACGGGGTACCGGGGGGCGTTGATTAAGACCAGCTTCCTTAAGGCGAATATATTCGTAGCCTATGTACAAGGAGCGTCGGAGCGAGAGCGACTGCCGTTGTGTGTCAGTCGGACTCTCGTGAAGGAGTGACGAGTTAAAGGTTGGAAAATAATTGTTACAATTGGTCACGTACGTCAAGGTGACTTTCAAACTTGATGAAATGCTTTGTATACAAACTGAGACGGTAAATACTGACGGACGACATTCCTATAAGGTGGCGTGATCTATCTGTCGTGGTTTTTTTCCATTGACAATTGTATGCCTAATTCGTGGTGCTACTAAATAATAATAATAATAATAATACATTGATATCCTACTATAACAGTAATATGCAGTTGGGCAGTTTTGCAAGCACCGGGATCAAGATATTTATGCCGTAATATGTATCGAAAATAGTTTGTGTGTATATGTGTATATGTGTGTGTGTGCGTGTGTGTGTGTGTGTGTGTGTGTGTATATATATATATATATATATATATATATATATATATATATATATATATATATATATATATATATATATATATATATATATATATGTGTATATATGTATAATATGTAAATGGTTCCGCCACCAATTTGCAACATCGGCGTTCAATGTGTCTTCCCGACCCACTTACCTCCATGTCTGGCCCACCTATGAAGATACACCTGCGCCCCGACGCTGTTCCGCACGCAGTGCACCCCCCCGCCTCTGCTCCTCACCACTGGAAGGAGCAGGTGAAAGCAGACCTCGAAAGGGACGAGGATATGGATATCTTGGAACCAGTTCCTGTGGGCACCCCGACAACCTGGTGCTCCCAGATGGTGGTGGTAGCTAAGAAGAACGTCCAGCCAAGACGGACAGTTGATCTCCAGGCTGTCAACAAAAACTGACTTCGCGAAACCCACCACACATCAAGTCCGTTTAACCTTGTCCAGTCAGTCCCCCCCCGGACCCGCAAGACTGTACTCGATGCCTGGAATGATTACCACGCCGTGCTCCTCGACGAAGACCGACAACATTCGCTACATCCGGGTACCGCAAGGATACCTGGCAGCCGGGGACGCCCACACTCGCCGCTTTGATGAAATTGTCCGCGACGTCCCACGGATGGTCAAAACCGTGGACGGCACTCTTCTCTGGGACGACGACATCGAGAGTTCGCTCTGGCACACCTTTGACTACCTCACTTTGTGCGCGAAAAACGGCATCACCTTCATCCCCGACAAATTCGTGTTTGGGAGAACTGCAGTGGATTTCGCAGGCTTCACACTCACCGCCATTCACTTCCATCAAGCCATGTGCAGATATGTTGCGCGCCATACAAGACTTTCCTGCCCTGCAGGACATCATAGGAGCCCGGTCTTGGTTTGGCTTGGTGGAGCAAGTAGCCTAGGAATATTGCATCAAACCTGTGATGGTTCCTTTTCGGGAGCTGATGCAGTCCTCCAAACCGTTCCATTGGGACGAGAGCCTCGCCACTGCATTCACTTCCTCCAAACACCACATCCTGGACATAGTCGAGGAAGCCGTACGCTCCTTTGACGTCGGCCGCCCCACCTGCCGTGCTACCGATTGGAGCAAGACAAGCCTTGGTTTTCTCTTGCTGCAGCAGTACTGCTCCTGTCCCCTGGACTCCGCCCCCACGTGCTGTCGCGAAGGATGGAAGCTGGTATTCGCCGGTTCCCGCTTCACCACCCCTGCAGAGTCTCGCTACGCCCCCATCGAAGGTGAAGCATTGGCTGTGGCCGACGCACTAGACCGATGCCGCATGTTAGTCCTTGGCTGTCCGACACTCATCGTTACCGTCGATCACCGCCCACTCTTGGCCATCCTCAGTGACAGAACCCTGGACAGCATCCCCAACCCTCGAATCTTTCGTCTTAAGGAACGCACACTACGCTACCACTTTACCATCCAGCATGCAAGCGGAAAATGGCACAGAGGCCCAGACGCCATGTCCCGCTTCCCCCCTCGTGTGCCTCACAACCCAGCTGCCCTACCAGACCACCACGACGTGGATCAGACAGTCTCCACCACCGCCATTGCAGCCCTCCTCGAAGCTTGTCAGGACAGTCATCTCGTAGAGCGAGCTGCAGTCAGAAGGCGCCAAGGATGCTACCTATACATCGCTACTTCTTGCGATCCAAGACGGCTTCCCACAGCAGCGCAAAGACCTCGCTGTGCCCCTCCTCCCGTTCTGGGGCGTGCGTGATCGCCTGAGTACAGTGGACGGGGTGCCCCTCATGGACTTGCGCCCTGTCATCCCATCAGCACTACGTGCCAGAGTCCTGGAGGCCTTCCACTCGGCACACCAGGGAGTGACCGGTATGAAGGCGCGGGGACGCCTCGGCGTATACTGGCCAGGAATCGACAAGTCGCTGCGTAACTACCTGGACACGTGCCACTACTGCCGCACTACTGCCCCGGGAGCCCATGGTCCTGTCCCCTCCACCCTCCTGGCCATATGACCATGTGGCAGTGGATTATTTTGACTATGCAGGAAAATCATACTAGTATATGTCGATCATTTCTCTGGTAATTTGCACATATTTCACTTCCCCCCAGGCCAGGCAGACGCCCGTCACCTCATCTCGTAATGCAGGTCCCTATTCCTGCCGTACGGCGCCTCTCGCACCAACCGCCCTCAACGCTGGGATCACACGGGTACTGTGGTGGAGATCCAGCCAGTACACGGTGCGCCTCGATGGCTCCGGCCACGTCACCATACGCAACCGCCGCTTCCTACGCCCCATCTCCGCACCCAGACCTTCACAGGCCGCCCGCGACGAGCCAACAAACAACTCGCGCGAGCGTGTGAGGGAGAGGGGAGATGACGTCAGCACCTAACCACCAGACGACCGGCCGGGCATTTGGTAGTTCAGCGGAGGCATCCTGAGCCTCCGCCACACTCCGGGCAGGCAGTCTTCCACTGGTCGCCACACAACTCAGACCTCTGTATAAAGCATTAGTAAACGCCCTGCACTAACATCACGTTTCCATCTCCATTAACTTTCTACTCATGCTCATCCCTATACTGTCCAAACCCCTTATGCAAGAGTTAACTTGCATCTCCATTCTTTCATCTCCTTCACTGGTAAACTATGTAACAGTCTTCCTTCGTCTGTATTTCCTTCTACCTATGACTTGATCTCTTTCAAAAAGAGTGTATCAAGACACCTCTCCATCCGAAATTGACCTCTCTTTTGGCTACTCTTTACTTTTTACTTGTGTGGGAGCGGCGAGTAACTGGCTTTTTGTTGTACTATTTTTGTTACACTTGAGCCGCATCCTTTGATTTGGCGCCATTCCGCTAACACCCATCATAATTCCAAAGCTGGAAGGACCTTGTTCTCTACCTCACCTACTCTATCTTCCAGTCTCTCTACTTTCTCAACTACCTTAAACTCACTGTCCCCGACACTCCCTACATGCAATTCTAACACACCCTCCAAAAACTGTAACTTGATATTTAATTCTTATAACTTTACACTTATCTTGTGTTCTGTTTCACAGAAAAAAACATAGTGTACTCACCGTTATCCTTGTTTAGGAAGTCCTTCGTGAACTCCCTCCTGCAAGTCACACACGGAAACCTCGCTGCCTCTGGCATCGTAACCTGACTCTGCGAACGGGTCAAGAGAGAAAGCTACCTCACGTCCACTCGGTAGAGCTGGCAGGGAGGAAGGAGCAAGGAAGGAAGAAAGCAAAAAGAACAAGGAAACAATGAGGGAAGGGTTGAATTTAAATAAAGAGAGGACTTGAAAGAAAGCCATAAGAAAGAAAGAAAGCTAAAATGGGAGGTGTAAAAAATATATATAAGAAAGGAGCAAGTGTAAACACTGACAGGTAGCGAAACAAGTACATTATGTACTGTGTTGCAATAAAAAAAGGACTTGACACTTAAAGCTAAGCTGCTATTGGCTGAGCCTGCACCGCACCTCCGACTCGAGAGAGTGGAACAACCCTGGGAGAGAAAAGAAGGTTGCGTGTCCTTATGTGCTGGAGGCGTGTATGTTTACTACCTCACTTTAACTATAACGAGTAATATATGTATAAATACTAACTAATTTACTAACGGTGAGCATATACAAGGGGATGCGTCGCTTCATTCACTCTTCGCCTCCATTCACATCTACCTTTTCTATTCAAATCCCTCCCGGCAGGCTTGATCATCTTGTCCCAACCATGTTACGTAGGTGCCCACGTAGTCTGCGAAATTCGGGGTTGTCTTGTACAAAAACAACCCTATGAGCAGAATCGATGTCTAGGAAGCGTGCCATCAGAGTTGACGCTCCTGGACTTAGCTGGTAAGAGACCTCGATTCAGCTTCACAAAGTAGTCGTTGGTTCGACACGGTTATTCCAGGGATACCCTTTGATCCTACGAAAGCACTTTTTTTACTAAAGACATCAACACGCCTCTCCAAGTCTGTATTCAGTGTCCATGTCTCACAGCCATACAATAATACGGAGCACAAGCGATTTAAGATGATTCGAATCTTTGTCTCACAACGCCATTTACTCGTGTTCAGCTAGTCTATAACACCGTGGGCCAAGCCAATCCGTCGAGTGATTTCTTGGCACGACCCACAATTGGTTTGTACTACGCCTCCGAGGTATGTGAAACTTTCAGTAACCTTTGTCCTCTCCACATACGCTGACAGACAGAACTGTATCACCCACCAAGCCTCCAAACGACTGGACCTTGGTTTTGGCCCAGGTGACCTTCATTCACAGTGACTTCGTCTGCTGATGCAGCACTTCTAGTCATTACCAGGAAAAGTGCAAGAACACAAAATCCTAACTTTTTGACGTGCTGCCTAAAGCTCCGGTAGGCTCTCCTGAGGGGTCTGGTTAGTAAGCCAATTTTTGCCTATGTCCCTGTTGAATCTGAATTTATCCTGTTTAAAAGAGGAGGATGACTAAAATGATTCACGGGTAAAGAAACTTGCCATGCGAGGAAAGACTCAAACAATTAATCTTGCATTTTCTGAAAGGCGAAGGTTCAGTCTGTCAGCGTATGAAGAGGACATAGAGGTTACTGAAAGTTTCACATACCTCGGAGGTGACTTTAGGCAAGAGAAGCAAGGGGGAGGGAGCATGCAGAGCCAGTCATATACTCATACCACGGCAGCTACTTATAATAAATCTCGCCTGCACCACTAACGGCCTGGGGCCGTCCATCAGTGGAAGATGACTAAAATGATTCACGGGTTAAGAAACTTGCCATACAAGGAAAGAATTAAACAATTAAACTTGCTTTTTCTAGAAAGGCGAAGGGTGCGAGGAGACTTGATCGAGGTTTATAAATGCATGAAGGGCTTTAATGCTCTCTCTCTCTCTCTCTCTTTCTCTCTCTCTCTCTCTCTCTCTCTCTCTCTCTCTCTCTCTCTCTCTCTCTCTCTCTCTCTCTCTCTCTCTCTCTCTTCCTTCCTTTTCCTCCTTCACCTCCTCCTTCCCTCCTCTTCCACTTTCTCCTTCCCTCCTCTTCCTCCATCCCCCCCTCCCTGCTCCTTCTCTCTTTCTATCTCTCTCTCTCTCTCTCTCTCTCTCTCTCTCTCTCTCTCTCTCTCTCTCTCTCTCTCTCTCTCTCTCTCTTTTTTTTTTACAGCAAAGGAGACAATTCAAGGGCATAAAAAAGAAAACAATAATGAAAAGAAAAAAGCCCGCTACTTACTGCTCCTAAAAAGAGTGCAGAAGAGTGGCCGAAAGAGAGGTCAATTTCGGGAGGAGAGGTGTCCTAATGCCCTCCTTTTGAAAGATTTCAAGTCGTAGGCAGAAGGAAATACAGATGAAGGAAGATTGTTCCAGAGTTTACTAGCGTGAGGGATGAAAGAGTGAAGATGCTGGTTAACTCTTGCATAAGGAGTAGAAAGTCTTGTGTGGCGAGGCCGCGGGAGGGGGGGGGGGGGGGAGCATGCAGTTAGCAAGTTCAGAAGACCAGTCAGCGTTAAAATATCGATAAAAAATAGAAAGAGAGGCAACATGGCGGCGGAATTTAAGAGGTAGAAGACTATCAGTTAGAAGAGGAGAGCTGATGAGACGAAGAGGCGTTTTTTTTTAATTCAATATCTGTATCATCATCACCGTCTTAATCATCTTCTAATTATTTATTTATTTATTTCCTCTTTACCTTCCTTTTCAGTCTCATATTTTCTACTAATTATTATTGTTCCCTTCCCTGGTTTCAGCGTTGATCCTTTCTCTCATGTTTATTTTTTATTTTTTTATTTTATTTTATACATCCTGTGCTAATTAATTTCATTGTATTTTACCGTGCCTTTCTCTCAGTCTTCTAACCTATGTACCAACTTATACATCTTCTAATTTGTATTCTTAATTTGTATCACTTACTCCTTATCTTCCTTTTGTTAGCATTTTATTTGTTGATATGTGTTTATGATACCGTTTCTGGCATCATGTTTATTTTATCTGACTTGCGCTACTTCATATTACTACCGTTCAGGCAGTAATTTATTTTAATGAACTTTACTTGAGGGTGTTCACTTCACTCATTCAGTTGTTACTAGTGTTTTTTTGTGAAAGTGATGTGGTACAAGCTTTACTGTGATGTGGTAGACCGTTAAATTTAGTTTGCGTGAGGTAAAGTTAAGTGCATACGCTATAACTGGGCGTGGCTGCGGTGCTCATCTTCGAAGCGTTGACCCTTTGAGCTGTGGTAGGTAAGGATCAATAACCCCGACACACGGGCCAATATGAAATCCGGGATTGCCACAGTTTACTTTCCTCAAGTTTCCCCAGAAACCCGTTTATTGACTAGGCCGAAAGGGAGGATTAACAGCTGGGTGAACTGCACGCCGACTGCCCAGGCCAGGATTCGAACCCAGGCCAGCGGAGTCGTAAACAGGCACTCTAACCACTACTCCACGGAAGCCCTATTAGTTTGCGTGGTCGATTGGTTATTATGGGCAAGTGCAGGAGGGAGGTTAAAATATGAAGAAAAAAAACTTTGAAAAACTACAGGCCTTTCTGTAAACGATGGCGGAGTTGCGCTGCGTTGTCTGATGTATGGCGCTTTAATCAAATGCCCTGGTTACGGATTTGAATACCCCAAGCGCCATGCCACGTGGACGAGATGGTCTACCCACATGCAACATTACCCACATGCCACCTAAATCTTCAGTTAACTATTACTTAAGAACATAAAAGCATAAGAATGTAAGGAGTCTGCAAAGCAGCTCCTGTGAACCTAAGCTGCTGTGAATCTAACCCCACCGAATGTCACTGTTTATGAATTTAATCTATTTTTGGATTTGACTGTTCTATTGGTGCTCACCACATGACTGCCCAGCTTGTTCCACTCATCAACTACTCTGTTAGTAAACCAATTTTTGCCTATCTCCTTGTTGAATCTGAATTTATCCAGATTATACCCATCACTACGTGACCTACCCGGTTCTCTTACCATCAGAATCTTATTAATATCCCCCTTATTAAGCCATGGCAGTGAATCCTTCCTTGCCTGCGGTCATGGGAGTTGCAGGAAGGAAGGGAAGGGCCGCCTGTTTAGTGTTTGTGTTTTCTTGTGTACTTGTTTGCCTGTTTGATGATATTGTTGGTTCAGCGTCTTTTGTTAAATTTGTATTGCATTTTCTTTGGCTATAAGTAAAATTTTCTCTTACACTATGCTAATTGGCAAGTTGTGCTCTCTGTTTGTTTTGGTGTTATATTTCATTCATACGTGCTTTGGACTAAACAGTTATATTTTATTTATATATGATTCATGCAGCTCATCGAACACACTTTAATTTCTATGAATTTATTTTTTGCGTTCTGCTTTTCTTTATTCAATTTTCTGGCGTATGATAATTAATTAATCAATTCGGCTTCTATTAAATTAAGAAGTAAGAGGAATAGGATTAGGGGTCACGTGGGAAGGAGACGCGGAAAATTAGGGAAAATGAGGAAAGAAGTAAAAGGGGAAAGGAAAAATGTGTTAATTAAATTAAAGGAGGGTGGAAAAAGAGGTGAGGAGGAAAAGGATCAGGAGAGGAATTAGAATATTCGAAACTCGTACAATGACAATGACAAAATACAAGATACAGGAGTGATGACGAACCAGCAAGACTGGACCTGGTACTGACGAAGGGAGTGCACCTATTAAATGAGTTAAGATATGTGTCCCATGGGAAAAGTGATAATGAAATAATAGAGTTGGAAACCGATGAGGATGTACTGAGTTAGACGAATCATACAATGGAAAAAGGAGAAATTACAGGAAAGTGGACATAGAAAATCTCAAGAAATATGAAAAACTGGACTGGGAAAAGTTAAAAAGAACACACGAAGTGCAGGAAAAGTATGATATTTTCATAGAGGCATATGAGACAGGAGTCCAAAAAATATGTCCCTTTATAATATATATTATAAGCCAATAGAAACAGGAAAGCAAGATTGGTTTAATGCAAGAGGTGCAGGTGCAAAGAAAAAAAGGGACAAAGTGTGGAAAAGATTGAAAAGAAATAAGAACCAAAGGAATAAAGAGGACTTTAATATAGCAAGAAATGAATATGTGAAAATAAGGAGGAAGAGGAAAAGGAAAGGAAGAACCTAAATTGTAATATAGATTTATAAATGGAAAAATCAAACTAAAGGAAAAAATAGATAGACTGGAAAATGGAAATGAGATAATTGAAGATCCTAATGACATGACTGAGCTACTAAGCAAGAGGTTTCAACAAGTTTTTTTACAAAAGAATCGCAATTTAATGAACCACAAGATGATATAATAAATGTTCAAATGGAAGAAGTAATAGTAACTAAAGAAGATATAAACAAAATAATGGAGGAGCTGGAAGAGAGGAAAGCAAAAGGACCGGATGGAGTTTCAGGTTTTATTTTGAAAGAATGCAGTACTCAGCTAGTTCGACCGGTATATGATATCAAAGTGCTCAATATCAACTGGTAAAATACCTAAGGAATGGCGAAGGGCTGAGGTGGTCCCTATATATACAGTAAAAGCGGAAAATAAGAAGAACCTCTAAACTATAGCCCAGTATCATTGTCCAGTATAGTTTGTAAAATATGTGAAAAAGCGATAAAGAAACAATGGACAAAATTTCTAGAAGAACATGATATAATTACAGAAAAACAGTACCGGTACGGCTTTAGACAAGGGCGTTCACGTGTAACAAACTTATTGAGCTTTTACTCGAGAGTGACGGACATAACACAAGAGAGGGATGGATGGGTAGACTGCGTGTATTTGGACTTGAAAAGGGCTTTCGACAAAGATCCACGTACAAGACTATTATGGAAGGTGGAAAATAGAGGAGGATTGAAGGGAAAATGAATAATTGGATGGAAAGTTACTTAAAGGGAAGAGACATGAGAACAGTGGTACAGGACATGAAGTCGGAATGGAGAAATGTAGATAGGGGGGTGCCTCCTAGTATGTATAAATAATATGCCGGAGAAAGTAAATAGTTACATGAGTTTGTTTGCGGACGATGCGAAATTGCTGAAACAAATAGGAAATAGTAAAGACTGTGAAATTATGCAAGATAACCTAAAAAAGATTTGGGATTGGAGTAAGAAATGGGAGATGGAGTTTAATGTGAATAAGTATCATATAATAGAAATGGGAAAGAGTGAAAGGAGACCAAAATGGAAATATAGCATGGGAGATGGATAAATATTAAAAGTTCAAGAATCAACAGTCAGAGAGTCATGTAAATAGGATATTCGGAGATGCGTATAGAACGGTAAGAGATCCTGATTATTGAACCCACTGATCTTTTATAACGACCTCTTCCCAGTTTGAGGTAAACAAAGCATTGGACGTAGATTGTCTTGATTTTCAGAGCGCGTTTGAAAAGTTCTAAACTAAAAATTACGGTATAAAAATAAGCAACAGCCAGCAAAGAGTGATGACTGATGGAATTGCCTCAGAGCAGGGATGGAGTATTCGTACTCGAATACGTTCGAATATCGTATTTGGGTGTATTCGTATTCGAATAACTATTGATATGAATCAAAGTATTCTCATTCGTATTAGAATACAATTAAGGGAAAAGTATTCGTATTATGCGAATGAATAATCTGACGAATACTTCAATATTTTTTTTATCAGAAATAAAGCCGTTGTTCCTTACAACTCCAGCCTCCTGGTTGGATGTGTAATCTTCGTGTATAGTACAGGTTCGCAGACTTTGGCAGCGCGGGTTCGAATCCCCACGCTACCACTCGGATTTTTCAGTCACCGCCGAGTGGCTTAAAACTACCCACATGCTGTCCTGAAGACCACCCATCAACCCGGACTCTAGAGTAAGCCGTCCAAGCGAATCAAGAACGAGTTCCGGGGGGCAGCATGAGCCAATGCAAGATGGCGCCAATATAAACACTCGCCTGCGTCAGAACGGGCTGGGCCGACCATCAGGCCCCACCTGGAAGAAGCCTTGGGCCGACCATCAATCCCCACCAGGAAGATGACTCAGTTGCCCCTTGCCAGCGTGGACGCTGAATGTGTTCATGAGCTCATCTTATTGCTGCACAACTTCAGAACAGTTATATACCCAGCTATGTCGAGAAGGTATTTTTCAATGAAAAGTATTCATGAATGTATTCATGAATACTTTTAAGAAACATTCGTAACTGTATTCGAAATAAAACCATTTCAGTGTATTCGAATTCGTATTCGTTTGAATTTGATGTATTCGTATTCGAATACACAATTCTTGTATTCACTCCATCCCTGCCTCAGAGTGGGTGCCTTTTTCTATTGGTGTCCCCCAGGGCTCATTTCTTGTCCTAGTGCTGTTTATAAGATACATCAACATCATTGACGTTAGGCTCAATAATCTCATTAATACATTTGCTGACGGCGCAAAGATTGGTAATTCAGGTCTTTAAGACGAAGACAGACAAAACCTCCAAGATTTGCATAAAATTTCAACTTGGTCTGATATATGGGAGATGGCCTTCAAATTGGGGCAAATAATAAGAGGTTCGATTACAAAATGTACTTCATGAAACATGAGTACCTGTTCAGTGTGTCAAGGACAAAGATGTCAAAATCGTGTAAAACCTCAAATTCTCACCACAGTGCATTGAGGCAGAAAATAAAGCGAACAGAATGATGGGCTTCATTTACAGAAACTTGTCATTTAAGAATAGAGATGTAATACCTTTCACCATGCGAAGGACACTGCTAAATTAGAAAGTGTTCAATGTGTTCAACGTTGGGCAACAGAGCTGATCTCCTTGCTCAACAACTCTTACTGTGTAAGGCTCTCAACTCTTAAGGGTAGAACATACAATTTACGGAGCATAAATATGAAAAAAATATGGATTTTTTTTTTTTTTTTGGGGGGGGAGGGGTGCACTAGGAAAGAGCTGAATCCTCGGAGCGTCCAGACGCAAGATATTACGGCGGTAGCGGGTATTTAAACCACTGATTTGCTGGGCCTTTTAAGAGCTATTTGATGAATATTGCCATATGTGGATCATAATATTTTCAAATAATCCCACAAATTTTTTTTTTTTTTATTATTTATCGAATAACTTGTTTTTTTCTCCGGTACGACACTTGTTTGAACACAGGGAGCGGCCTTGAGGCAGCGCGCGCTGAGCACAAGACTCAATCAGACTTGAATAGAGGGGGTGAGGCCACGCATCTCTTATCAATGCTTTACAATCAAAATGCGGAGTAGGAAAGGGAAATTTTTGGGTAAGTCTAGGCAGGTTAGTGAGTTTATTGAAGGCAGAGTTCGTAAAAAGCGTAGTAGTAGTGAAACTGAGGAACAACACCAAATACCGCAAATATTTGACGCTTGAATAAAACCGCCGGCAACTTGTACCAATCACATGATGTACAGTCGACGATAGAGAGTAGTGTCACGGTTTTCAGAATGTTTAGTCTGGTGGCGGTATCTGGCAACTATACCACGGTGGTACATTCACTGGTGATGTTAGTGACTCGTTTCAGTGTGTATCGTGTGTGTGTGACCGTGAAATTATAATATTGTATAATATTATATTATATTATAATATAATGTAGTTAGAAATATACAAGATTACATGAATTCAATTTAGAAATGCGATAATGAATGTCTTCTACATGATGATGATGATGACGACGAGGTAAAACATCACGAACAGTCCGAAACACTTTCTTATTAAACTTTGAAAATACCGTGTGCAATGCTGTCCTTCACAGGGGCAGGCAGTAATTCATGCTCCTTAATTACCATCAAACAGCAAATAGGCTTGAGGGTATGTTTAACTCGCAGCCTTAATTCCCGTTACTATAAAGCCTCAAAGACAGTTCAGGAGATCATTAAAAATCTAAAATCATTTCTCAGTGAAGATTACGTAATATCAAAGTATAAATACGTGTGTGTGTGTGTGTGTGTGTGTGTGTGTGTGTGTGTGTTGATCTCGGGGCGTCGCTGACTAGCTGACCCCTTCGTTTTTCGCTGATGGACATATGTCTCCCGTCCCCACCCAGCCTCTCTCTCTCTCTCTCTCTCTCTCTCTCTCTCTCTCTCTCCTATTTTTTTAGGTATTAAAAATTATACGTTTCCACAGCCACTGACGTGACAGCTCAACTGCAGTGCCTGCGGACATAAGGGCTTTAATAGAATACCGCTGCTCCAGCCAAGGCCCGCGGTCGACGACGCCATCATGTGAACGTTTATAGCCTATTATTACGTATTAAAAAAATTATAAAGAACAAGATCTCGGCTGTCAGGAATTTTTTGTTTTTAGTTAAAAGGCATAACAATCTCCCCTAATAAGTGCAGCATATTTTTAAATGTATCATAGTTTGATAAACAACTTAGAGTTGCTCTTGACTAAATTTGAACGAAACTAAAAGCTCGTGTCAAAATGTAGCGACAGAGCCTAAAGAAAAAATATTTATTAAGCGTTAGCGACGGGCACTTTTGATAAATATCTATCTTAAAATTATGTAGAGTGCACCTGTGACCACCAATCACCACAAAAGTACGATTTCGATAGGATATAATAATTTTCATGTCGCGTGGAGGGGTTGCCAGATGTCGCTTTCTGAACGAAACTTACTGGACAGTGTGTCACTACTCTCTATAGCCGACTGTACATCTAACGTTGATATTTTCTTTAGTTAGTATCCGATCTTTAAAATTCAAACAACATTAAAATCTACTTAAAATGCACCATTAGAAGATGTATTTCGAATATTGATCATCTAGGCGAAAATATAGTAAGATTGTAGCTAAAGTTTAAGTTCGATTTTCTCAAAATGTTTTTTTTGGGGATGGACGTTATACTTTTTTGAATAACATTTTTGTTTGAAAAGCTTTTAACAAATTTTTAAAAAGCATCATAATATGGAGTATTTATACAAGAATTTGTACCAAAAAGATAGTTCTATGATGAGTGTGAAGGCTTACCTAGATAATTTTTGCCAAACTTTAATAAAAAAAAAAATATATATATATATATATATATATATATATATATATATATATATATATATATATATATATATATATATATATATATATATATATATCGCAAGGAAATTTCCAGAAATTATTTATTTTGGTGCAAATTGTTTATGGAAATGGTATCTACAAGGTATATTATTTTTAAAGACCGGATCCAAAAAAACACTGGAATTATTTAAATGAGTTTTTAATAAAAATCAATATATTGCATAAATCATCAAATCTATATATTCAATATTGTCATTGATAAGTGTTATTATTATGTTCCATACGTCTCCACATATTTAGAATGATTGCAGCCCTCTAAGGGTTCAATTTGCCGTTTTTCGAAAATCGTATGTTCTACCCTTAAAACATGTTCTTTCTTGAGAAACGTCGTCCCCAATGAAAGCTGGTCGAATACTTCAAAATATTCAGTGGTTTTAAGAATATGGATAAATCCAAGTTGCTTTTAAACGATGACACGTTTCGAGCGAGAAATAATGGCACAAACCTTAATGTAAATAAACAAACTCAGACCACCATTTATTTCCCCAGCGTTGTACGCAATAATGGGATAAGCTTGCATCTCCAATTCTCCAGTGGAGTACAATTCATTAAATTAATAACAGGCTCGACCACAACTTTCTTCAACATAATAATCACTAAAGTAGAAATGCAGCGGCATTTTCGGATGCAGAGGAAGAAGAGAAGGAAGAGAATATGGTGGAGTACGAGAAGCCGAAGCAGGAGCAGGAGCAGCAACAGAGCAGAGTTTTGTTTTTTTCATCAGTCCAGCAGCGAGAGGAACAAGAAAAGGATGAAATGGAGAAACAGGGGAGAAAGGAAGAAGAAGCAGGAGCTGGAGAAAGACTAAGTAAAAAAGGATGGGGGGGGGGGGGGTGCAATCGAAGGAGCAGAAGAAAAGACAGAATAAAATATACAGAAAGGAAACGAACCAACAACATTAATAAGTAAGGAGTAGGAAGTGGAGGCTGAGAAAAATAAAGAGAGGGTTCATTAGGATAAGTTTTCAGTATTTAACAAGTAAGAGAGATAAATGATAGGAAGGAAGAGAGGGAAAAAGATACTAAAGTTATGAAAGATAAGATGAAATTACATTTTTCTGTGTAATTTATCCCCTAATTTTTATTTCCATGCCTCTCTCTCTCTCTCTCTCTCTCTCTCTCTCTCTCTCTCTCTCTCCCAACTTACTTTCCCTTTTCTTTCTCAAGAATATGCCATACTTTTCAGGTTCATTTTCTTCCCCTGACATAAAGAAGGACAGGGAAAGGAGAAGGAGAAAAGGGAAGAGCAAAGGAAGATGAGAATGAGGTGTAGGACTCGGAGGAGAAGTAGAGAGAAGAGGATGTAGGAGGGAGGAAAGTAGGAAGAGGAGGAAAAGAAAGATGAAGACGAAGAGATGAAAGAAAATTAATTGAATGTTCTACTAAAAGTAGTGCAGGATGATAGACGTGTAACGGAAAAAAGGTAATATGACCGTGTTTTGCCATAGGGAAGCCACCTGCTGATTGGAACTATTTTCATATTATTACCAGACGACTTGAGAAATACGGAGGAGCAACCATAAGGTTAAGAATGAGGACCTGAAAGAATATGATGATGATGATGATTTTCATAATAATAGTGATGGTGATGATGAAGAAGAGGAGCAGGAGGTCATTAGGAAGAGGAAGCACAGAAACACGGAAAAATGTTTGTAACAATGTCATTGCGCTTATAACAAGGTAGCCAACATAAGTGATTTAATAAATATATTAGGCGTTCGGTAACCTGCAGAACATTTTTTGCACATATGGGAATGTACAGTTCAAAGTTCAAAGTAACAATATATGTGATTCTTTATTCGGGTGACCCTCTTCCCACTAACCACTACAAGAAAATCGTTCCACCGGTGGATGATGAAGTTTGAGAAAAAAATATGTTCGATGTCTGTACCGTATCGCCTCGTTTGTATCAGTACAACAGACCGGTATTTGCAATTATTCGGTTAATTTGTAGCTCAAACAAGCTTGAATTAGAGGGAGTTACTGAACTTTTAGTTAGTTACTTGAAGACCTATGTCAAATTCCTTCATAATCGTCTATTTTCCATCGCTTGAGTCGTTCATTACACAATTGTGTCCCCAATGATGGTGTGTGTGTGTGTGTGTGTGTGTGTGTGTGTGTGAGAGAGAGAGAGAGAGAGAGAGAGAGAGAGAGAGAGAGAGAGAGAGAGAGAGAGAGAGAGAGAGAGAGAGAGAGATTTACATATATAGATTTACATAGAAAGTCAGACCACACAGACCCCATGGTCCAGACTTAGTGGCCTGTCCGGAAGTGACGGTCGAGCTTGTTTTTAAGGGAGTCAATCGTGTTACACTGGACCACTGAAGGTGGGATCTTATTCCATTCTCGCACTAAAACGTTGGTGAAGAAAAATCTAGTGCAGTCTGAATTTACTTGTCTACATTTGAGTTTTATGCCATTGTTCCTCGTTCGCAAAGTTTCATCGATCATAAACAATTTTGATCTGTCTACATTCGTGAAACCATGAAGTATTTTAAAACATTCGATCAGTTTTCCTCGGAGGCGATGTTTCTCAAGAGATAACATGTTAAGAGTGGAAAGCCTTTCTTCGTAGGATTTCTTGCGCAAGGAAGGGATCATTTTTGTTGCCCGACGCTGAACACCTTCTAATTTAGCAATGTCCTTTGCATGGTGGGGAGACCAAAACTGTACCGCATATTCCAAGTGGGGTCTGACTATACTACTGTAGAGCAGAAGTATTACATCTTTATTCTTGAATAAAAAGTTTCTTTTAGTAAAGCCCAACATTCTGTTCGCTTTATTTGCTGCGTCAGTGCATTGCTGTGAGAATTTGAGGTTTGACGCGATTTTGACCCCAGGTCCTTAACGCATTGAACGCTTGTGAGTTTAACGTCGCGCATTTCGTAATCGAACTTCTTTTTTCTTGTTCCAACTTGAAGGACCTGGCACTTGTCTACGTTAAAGGGCATCTCCCATCTATCCGACCAAGCTGAAATTTTGTGCAAATCCTCTTGGAGGCTTTGCCTGTCTTCGTCAGTGAGAACCGAGTTACCAATCTTTGTGTCGTCTGCAAATTTACTAATGCGATTATTGAGTCCAACATCCACATCATTGATGTAAATAATGAAGAGCACTGGGCCAAGAACCGAGCCCTGAGGAACGCTACTAGTGACCGGTGCCCACTCTGAGTTAAATCCGTCAATCACCACTCTTTGTTGTCTGTTGCTCAGCCAATTCGCGATCCATTGGTTTACTTGACCGTCAATACCTATTTGCTTTAATTTATAAAGTAATTTATGACGTGGGACTTTATCAAACGCTTTCTGGAAATCAAGATAGACTATGTCCAGTGATATGGTTACGTCATAAACTGAGAAGAGGTCGTTATAAAACGTCAATAGGTTTGATAGGCAGGATTTTTTGTTACGGAAGCCATGTTGTGAATCCCAAATTAATGAGTGGCTTTCAAGGTAACTCACAATTTTGTCTCTAATTATGTTCTCAGGTAGCTTACCCATAACTGAAGTTAGACTAATGGGTCTGTATTTACCTGGTATTTTTTGTCTTCTTTCTTCAAGATCGGTAGCCTTTTTCCGATCCGAAGGGACGATGCCTTGTCGCAAGGACATATTGAATACGGTTGTGAGGGAGGAGAGTATTTCGCTCTTTGTTTCTTTAAGCAGTATAGGATATACTTTTTATTTGTTTTAAGTGAATGGAGAGCTTTAAGGATTTCATCGGTTGTTATTTCATGGACTTCATCGGTTGAGAGAAAGACCGCATCATGCCTGAAAGTCATGGGTGTTGCAGGAAATAAATGAAGGATCCTCTGTTTAGTGTTGGCATCTTCTTGCTTACTTGTTTGCCTGTTGATGATGGTGCTTGTTCAACGATTTCTGTTAATAATTGTGAGTGGAGCCCCCCCACACGTGAGATGCATACTCCATACGAGGGCGGACAATGCCCCTGCATATGGATAGCAACTGTGCGGGGGAGAAGAACTGGCGGAGACGATACAGAACGCCCAACCTCGAGGAAGCTGATTTAGTGAGAGAAGAGATGTTAAGTTTCCAGTTAAGATTTTGAGTTAAGGATAGACTGAGGATGTTTAGTGTTGAAGATGTGACAACTGAGTGTTGTCGAAGAATAGGGGATAGGTGTTTGGAAGATTGTGTCGAGTTGATAGGTGGAGAAATTGAGTTTTTGAGGCATTGAAGGACACTAGGTTCCTCTTACCCCAATCGGAAATGATAGTAAGGTCTGAGGTTAAGCGTTCTGCAGCCTCCAGCCTGGAGTCATAAAATTTCTGTTGAGAGGGTCTTCTGTTGAAAGAAGTTGAATAATGCAGAGTGGAGTCATCAGCGTATGAGTGGATAGGACAGTTTGTTATGGAAAGAAGATCATTGATGAATAACAGGAAGAGAGTGGGTGATAGGACAGAGCCCTGTGGAACACCATTGATAATAGGTTTATGAGAGGAACAGTGACCGTCTACCACAGCAGAGATAGAACGGCCGGAAAGGAAACTGGAGATAGAGGAACAGAGAGAAGGATAGACTCCGAAAGAGAGCAGTTTAGAAAGCAAAGACTTGTGCCAGACTCTATCGAAGGCTTTCGATATGTCTAGTGCAACTGAGAAAGTTTCACCGAAACGGCTAAGAGAGGATGACCAAGAATCAGTTAAGAGAGCAAGAAGATCGCCAGTAGAACGCCCCTTGCGGAACCCATACTGGCGATCAGATAGAAGGTTAGAAGTGGAAAGGTGCTTTTGAATCTTCCGGTTAAGGATTGATTCAAAAGCTTTAAATAGACAGGAAAGTAAAGCTATAGGGCGGTAGTTTGAGGGTTTGGAACGGTCACCCTTCTTAGGCACAGGCTGTACGAAGGCGTACTTCCAGCAGGAAGGAAAGGTAGATGTTGATAGACAGAGGCAAATGAGTTTGACCGGGCAGGGAGGAAGAATCTTAATAACAGGCATAAAGGAGTCAGAGGGGGGATGAGTAAGAGGAAAATGCCCAGAATCGTCCAGAGTGGAGTTGGTACAGAAAGTTTGAGGGAAGAGTTCAGCCTTAGAGATAGAAGAGACGGCAGTGCTGCCGTCTGGGTTAAGAAGAGGCGGGAAAGAGGAAAAAGTGAAACTGGAGGATATATTTTTGGCTAAGTGCCAGAAGTCTCTGGAAGAATTAGAGAAAGCAAGGTGTTGACATTTGCTATGGATAAAGGAGCTTTTGGTAAGTCGAAGAATAGATTTGGCACGATTCCGGGCGGAAATGTAAAGGTCATGGTTAGCGGGAGTTCGAAGGCTCTGGAACCTTTTGTGAGCTGCCTCTCTATCTTTGACAGCACGAGAACAAGCGTGATTAAACCAAGGCTTTTTAGCATGGGGTGTAGAGAAAGTACGTGGAATGTATGTTTCCATTCCTGAGACAATCACCTCTGTGATGCTCTGGGCACACACAGAGGGGTCTCTATCCTGGAAGCAGTAATCATTCCACGGGAAATCGGAAAAGTACATCCACAGGTCATCCTACCGAGCTGAAGCAAAATGCCAGAAGCACCGCCTTTTTGGTGAATTCAGAGGCTGTACAGGAGCGATAGGACATAAATACAGAAATAAAGTTGTGATCGGAGGAGCCCAACGGAGAGAACAGTTTGACAGAATAAGCTGAAGGATTAGAGGGTAGGAATAGGTCTAGTATGTTGGGCCGGTCTCCAAGACGGTCGGGAATACGTGTAGGGTGCTGAACCAACTGCTCTAGGTCATTGAGGAGAGCAAAGTTGTAGGTTTGTTCACCAGGCTGGTCAGTGAAAGAGGATGAAAGCCAAAGCTGGTAGGAACATTGAAATCTCCTTGGATGGAGATTTCAGCGAAGGGAGAGTGGGTCAAGATGTGCTCCACTTAGAGTTCAGGTAGTCAAAGAATTTTACATTGTTAGTAGAATTAGGTGAAAGATAAACAGCACAGATGTATTTAGTAATAGAATGACAATGAAGTCTTAGCCAGATGGTGGAAAATTCGGAGGAGTCAAGGTCGTGGGCACGAGAGCAAGTGATGTCGTTGCGTACGTAGACGCAACATCCACCTTTGGATTTAAATTTAGGATAGAGATAGTAGGAGGTAACAGAGTAGAGACTGCTGTCAGTAGCCTCCAAAACCTGTGTTTCGGTGAGGAAGAGAAGTTTAGGTTTAGAGGAGGAGAGATGGTGTTCCACAGAATGAAAATTAGAACGAAGACCGCGAATGTTGCAGAAATTCATAGGAAAAAGGTTCGAGGAGTTATCAAGACACCTCTCAGGTCTGCAGCCAGAAGGGGAGTCCTCCCTGGGGGAATTTGTGCCCATCCCCCCCCCCCCCAGGGCGGGGACTCCGAGGCTCTGTTTTTGAACGCCATTTTGAATTTTGAATTTTGGGAAAAGGTGTGTGTTATGTTAATGTAGTGTGGTGTGGATAGAGAGATGATCTGTCTTTAGAGAGCATGCTGAACTACTCTCTGGTGTAGATGAGACAATAGAGAAACGGTTAATGAGGTAATGGGAAGGGTCTATGGAAGGCTTCAGCACCCTCCTCACTTCCCATATATACCTCACCGGGAGTGGCTTGCGCCCGTTCGGTAGGTGTCTTCCTACCTACTCCGGATTTATATTTAATTAAGTTGGATTCTGTTAGGAAGTAAATTGAATGGAATTCGGGATCAGTTGGGAAGGAGACGGTGGAAATGAGGAAAAATGAGGAAAATTGGAAATATAAATGGAGAAGGGTGTGAACTAAATTAAGGGAGGAGGGAAAATGAGAACGAATGAAGAAAGGAAAACAGGATCAGGAAATAAATTAGATTTGAAGGACGCACAGTGAGGGTAATCTATTTTCCACCAAACACGGCACTGCACACACACACACTCCCCGCGCGCCTACTGCCCAGCTGCTTGTCAACCACATCATCGACACTACTGACGCGCTCTGAGTAAGATTCCCTGTTTCCAAGTTGGTCATCTATGTAGATTTTAACCGTTTGGACGTCAGCGACATGATGCACCAGCTGAACCTCACTCAGGTTGTTGATATCCCCACCCACCAGCAAACAACCCTCGACCTTATGATGACCGACCTGGGGCAGCAGCACTCACCCCCCCAGCCTCTCCCCCTCATCGGACGAAGCGGTCACCTGTCAGTTCTATGGGAACCGGATCACACCACCTCACTGCATAAGTCAGCCCCCGCCTGGTCATTCAGCTCCCTGACTGACTCGGCAATGAGACGGTTCTGGCATTGGCTTACGCAACACCCCTGGACTTAAGTGACAAACGAAGCAGACGTCAACCACAAATGGGAGCAATACCAACATGCAATTACCAGCGCCTACCACACCTTTTTCACCGCACCGCTGGAAATACGTTGACGACAGCACCGTGGGCATCCCCGTCAACAACAGGGCTTCAGACTACTTACCTCTTCAAGCGTCACCCGACAGCCTTCAGCCATAGACGGTGGACAACAGTGCCACAATGAAGCACACCAAGACCGTGGTGATACATTTCTGCACCTCTAAAAGAGGAGTGCCACCTCCACAGCTGTCATTTGGCTCACATCACCTCCAGGTTGTCCATGCCACCAAACTACTTGGCATTACTGTGGACAAGCAGCTCAACTGGAAGCAGCACGTCACCAACACCGTTAGAGCAGCCTCCTACATGCTGTACATGCTGCGTAGACTCAGGGCGCTGGGGACAGTGGCTGCTGAGCTGTGCAGTAATATACACATTATTTATACTGCTAAAATTCATGTATGCATCCCCGGCGTGGTCATCCTCCCTGGCCCTCATGCACCCAACAGCAGCAGCTGGAGAGGGTTCAGAATCGGGCATTCAGGGTCATTTTAGGCCCTGTTTTCCACACCTATAACAATGCCTTGACCGCCCTGAATCTGCCGAGGCTCTCTAAAACACACCAGGACGCCCTCAGCGCCCTCGCCACCGCCACTTTCTTCCACCCGACACATCCCCAGCCCCCATCCGATTCACCAGGCATCACAACAAACCATCAGTGCGCCGCGTACCGACCGATACAAACTAAGTGCAGTGCCGGAGATAGTGCAGATGATAAACAATGTCCAGTAGTGATTGCCCTGTCAACCCAAAGGGCCGTGGTATGGATCAACAGCTTTCCGCTTTCTTCTCTGCCCACACCACAACATACCCCATTCCCCTTTTGTCTGTTTTAAAACCATCCCCCTTTATCTCTTCCTTTAATATAGACTTGTATTAGTTCTTTAGATTCATAATCTGTCATCAACTCCCCTCCTCTTACTGACAGTCTTCTTCCTCTTAAATTCCGCCGCCATGTTGCCTCTCTTTCTGTCTTCTATTGATATTTTCATACTGAGTGCTCTTATAATTTTGCTAACTGCATGCCTCCCCCCTTCCGCGGTCCCGCTGCACTCGACTTTCTACTCTAGCTCATCCATATACTGCCCAAACCTCTTATGCAAAAGCTAACCGGCAGAGAGAGAGAGAGAGAGAGAGAGAGAGAGAGAGAGAGAGAGAGAGAGAGAGAGAGAGAGAGAGAGAGCGTGTGTGTGTGTGTGTGTGTGTGTGTGTGTGTAGATGAACCATATAGGTGCGCAAACATTATCAGCTAGTGAATGAAGTTAATTAAGGTGTAAATGAAGTACCAGAATAAATATTCCGTTTTTCGCACTGCTAGTCGTTCTGTTGATGTTATTGGGGTCTCTCTCTCTCTCTCTCTCTCTCTCTCTCTCTCTCTCTCTCAACTTACTTTTCCTTCTTTTCCTCAAGAATATATCCTTCATTACCAGGTTCACTTTCTACCCCCGACATTGAGGAGGAAGAAAAAAGAGAAAGAGAAAGAGAAGGAGAAAATGAGAATAAGGTGGAAGAGGAGAAGAAGTAGAGGGAGGAGGAGGGGAGAAAGTAGGGAGAGGAGTATTATTTGGATGATTACGAGAAGACGAAGAAAAGTATTTGGAGGTTCTACTATAAGGAGTGCGGACTCGTTGGTGTGTAACGGAAGATAATATGACCGTGTTTTGCCATAGGGAAGTTACCTACTGATCGGGCCCATATTTATATTATTAGCATATGACTTGAAAAATATGGAGGAGCATTAGGTTGAGGATGAGGAACTAAAAGAATATGATGATGATGATGATAAGGAGGAGGAGGAGGAGGAATCATAGAAACATGGAAAAGTAACAAACCCTTTTTATTTATAACAATCAATCAATGGGGGCATACGCCAGGGGGAGTGTCGCCTTGCCCATCCTATGACGTCAAGTCCCTGGGTCCCACCGGGCAAGTCTTCATGCAGGTCCCCTTCCCATCCCGAGTACCCACTGGCACGATATATCGACTTGCTCAGTCCACGAACTCTGTTGCCGTTCCCTTGGCCTCCTCCAATCAGAAGTTTCTCATACATAGAAATAATCCGATTAGCAGGGTATGTTTCTGGATAACGTGCCACATGGGCATCTGACCAAATTCGTGCACTGACTCTTGCATAAAGCTACAGCCATATTATTTTGTTAGTATAGGGCGAAACGTACTCTTTGTAGGCGGTAGTAGATTAACTGACTTATTGGTTGTGCAATAAAAAAGGATACTTTTAATGGTATATGTATTTTATTTTTATCGACACTGACTTCTTGTGAGCGCTTGTAATAGTTGTAGAAAAATATGCTAGACAATCAAGTTATACATCAAAATGTGTATAATTACAATCTAAGTGCAAATATAATTGTTTCATTGACAAAATAGCCATTCCAATCCATTATATAAAAACATTTTCTGATTTTGATCGGCAAGTGCTAAAACAATGTAAAGGTATTCAAAAACAACTTGATGTGAAAAGCCTATTTTCGTTGGTATTACCATGAAACTAATAAAAAGAAACTTACACAGGGCCTGGTTCTCATATGTATAAATAATTGAAAATATAAACTTTGGATTTTACCTAAAATTAGGTGTATAAATTAGACACAATTTTTTTGAGGATTTGCGCCCCCCCCCCCACCCCCCACCCCGAAAAAAAATGCAGTAGGCGATTTGATAATTATAATCATTGATAGCTGCTCAATAAATAGCCACTCAGAAATAAAAATATTTAATCATATTTAGCCTTAGATCTTACCTAACATACATGTCAATCGCTTATAAGCTTACTTTACTTTCTGCTAACCTACTGAATGACAACGACTGGCATACTAAGAACAGTTTCACGATGTTGATAGACTCATCGATTTTATATTTGCATAATAACCACACCAGCAGTGCCCCATTATCATCTTAAATGTTAAAGAATGGTCAACTTTTGTTCATGCTGTTGTCAATAAATTATCTTTTGCGTACTTCATTGTCCATAAAATGTACACTAAGACTGCATAATATTCTAAATCACTAATATACAACTTGTCCCTATACCATTGCAGGGCACAAAATGAAGTGAGTGTGTTGGAACAAGGAAATAAGCTGGCGGATGCAGTATCCTGGTTGTATTCAACTGACGGTTGACTTTGAGTCCTTCAACAGGAATCAGAAGCCACCTCATGGACAACCAGTGTCCCTCATGGAAACAAATACCTCCCCCCACACACACATTAATTAATTTATCAATTTAATTATATAATGAACTACTTGTCTTTTTAGAGAGTCTGGGTTCATGGCCCGTCAGTTTGAGGATTTAGCTACGCTCGGGCGGAATTTTTCTGCTGACAAAGGAATGGTTAGTGTCCCACCTTGAGCAAAGTTGGATGGGATATGTGGTGTGAAGTCTCACCGATGCCCAGAAATTGACTGTAATGAGCCTTGCTCTTGTAGGGAGGGTACTTTCTGGCAATGAAGAGTCCAGCTCGTGGTCAGGCCTTGGGTGAATTACACACACACAGTAGTACAAGAAGGTGGAGAGAGAAAGAGCGAGTTTGAGGCTGACGTGAGCGGGCTGCCTGAGAAGCAGAAAATAGCTCCTGCCTATCTGCTCTAGTACCCCTTCTGGTCCATGAGCGGAGCCCCATCTGTCAGCATTTTGCTTACGGACAGGGCCTGCACAACCAAAATTGTTCCCGTGAAATACCACCTTGAGTAAGGGCATTGTTTTATACTGTTTGTTATAGGTCAAGTATTGCAGCCTTTTTAATCATAGTGTATCTATTTGCAGTGCCCACAAGAAAACAAGAAGTGTAGTTGAGAGGGGTATTGGTCAGCTGAAATGACGCTTCCATATTTTGCATGGGGAAATCAGACTTGACCCCAAGAAAACATGCAAAATCGTTGCAGTCTGTGCTGTTCTGCACAACATTTGCAAAGACAGAAACGTGCTGTTTCCAGAAGATCTTCCTCCTCTCCCTGAGGATTATCATGGTGAGGTCAATGAGGAGGCCCTGGAGCGACCTCAAGATGGTATTCGCTACAGGGATGACTTTGCTGCACTTCACTTTGGGTGAGCATGTTTAAATTGGTAGTTTATTTTTACACACATTGTCTCTTTTAAAGATCCTTTATAACATTTATTTTTAACACCTTATTACATCTCTTTTGAATGATTTTGAAGACAACTGTTATGAGGATGTATTGTTCTCTGCCTGTACCACTAAATGCAAATTTTCTTTTTTTTCGTGTTTTTAGTAATCGTTTCAATTATATCACTGGACAAATACCTTAACAGATAGTTTATTGAAACAGCAAATTGTACTGCACAAACACAAAAAAATAATGCTTGCCTCTGTTAACTTTTTTTATTCTCCAAAGATAATCATTGTTTAAAAAATATATATTTCATCTGGTGATAAAAGAATTGGATGGCATTATTGTTATATGATTTTACGTACTCTGATACTTGTATTTCAGGGCACGACACTAAGGTCCCACCAGTCAGGCAAGTGCTGTGGTAGCTGTCGCAAGGTGGCCAACAGAGATCTACTCCGTCCCATGGGAAAATGCTGCCCCTGTGAGGGAGACAGCATTCCAGAGATGGATCTACAGCTCTTCTTGCAAACACCTGAGTGTGTGGTACTTTTTTTGATTCAGATACTCTTCTTCATACTCCTTTTGTGCCACATCTCTAATGCGAAGTGCCATATGTGGCCCCAACAATGCCTGGCATGCCTGCTGCTGCCATGGGTAATTAGAATAATCACACAACTCATGGAAGGCTGCAAGGGTTCAAGGTTGTCACTGCCACATTGCTGCATCTTGTCCGTGGCCAAATACCTCACTGTTTTCATCACCTTCATCTCAGTTCTGATGAACTTGCTCCTCATTGTAGGACTTTCCAAGGTCCTCCTCACCAAGTCTGTCATCATCAATGTGGGAGCAGGGGCGTACCTTCTGTGTATCCATGGCAGGGGCGGAAGCTGGGAGTTCAACAACCACCAAGCTGCTCTAGCATAGTCGTGCCAACATGGAGCTTTGTTGAACCACATCCACATACAAACTAAGTATAGTGTACTATATGGCCAGTTTTCATGCTTATTGTTTTACTTATATTGTTTGCTTTACTTTCTTGCTATTCCTGTATTGGTCATGTGGTTTTTAAACCTCAGTTGTTAAATGCCCATTTGAATTATTGCCTTTTTAGTAGCTATCAGTAGTTAATAAATCTAAAGACTATAAATTATAAAAATAGGTAAATTAAAGTAATTAAAAATTATTATAATCCTTTAATGAACATTCTACGGACATCTCTGAGATTCACACTTCATGAAGAGAGGGTTGTACTGGCACACAAGCAAAGATACCAATATCCATCATGTTACCTATTATTATAAACCATTTCAGCATGCCTAACTGACCCCTTTAAATCACGCCTGGCAAAATTCCAGGTGCACACAAGCAAAGTAAATATCCATCACGTTACATGTTATTATAAACCATTTCAGCATGCATAACTGACCCCTTTAAATCATGCCTGGCAAAATTTCAGGTGCACACAAGCAAAGTAAATATCCATCATGTTAACTATTACTTTAAAGCATTTCTGCATATAAAGTGTTGTTATATATGAGGCATGGAGGCAAATAAAGGTTAAATAATTCAAACAAATCTTCCTTTTTCAGATAAAGATTGCCCTTCTGATGATCCTTCCTGAAGTACATATTCATTTCAGAATGTTTATGCAAATTATAAATGCTAGTTATTACAACAGCGTCTATATAACAAGGGTGTGTGATCCCTTTCATTTACTCAGACATCCACTCCCAGAGAGAGAGAGAGAGAGAGAGAGAGAGAGAGAGAGAGAGAGAGAGAGAGAGAGAGAGAGAGAGAGAGAGAGAGAGAGAGAGAGAGAGAGAGAGAGAGAGAGAGTGTGTGTGTCCGAGAAAATGAAAGGGGTTACACACCTTAGTTATATAAACGCTGTTGTAGTACCATGTATTTATAAATAGCATCAACACTCTGAAGTGAATGTGTAATTCATGAAGGATCATCGAAAGGATATCTTTATCTGAAAAGGAAAATTAGTTTGTAATGTTTTTAACCTTCATCTGCCTCCGTGCCTCATATCCAACAAGACTGTATATGGTGAAATAATATGATATGGCTTTCAAAAATGCCAGAAAGAATTGACATGTAATGTTGTGAGGATTAATAAATTTATTGATAAATTTATTGTTTTCCATTTCCTTCTCTTTTAGCCCTATAATATTTTTCCTGTTCTTTACAAAGATCCCTGTAAGCCTCCCACCCCTGCCTCATGGCAACCAAAACCCCATCCATTAAGTCTTGCCTTGGGGTTGTAAATCTGCTGTCCTGCGTGGTGCTTGGTGGTGGTGGTGGTGAAGGTGATGGTGGTGGAAGAGGCAGTATCGGTGGGTGCGTTGATTGCGGGAAGCAATAGTCATGAAAGTCAAGAGCATTGTGTGTCTCCTCTGCCTCTGCCTCTGCCCCTCTGTTGGATCTTTAAAAAAAAATGCAGTTTTAGAAATAGTACACAAAATTATTTCAATTAACATGTGAAGTTTAAATGAGACTGGAATTTGTTGAAAGAGTGATTAACTGTTGGCTATGTAAGTTATATACAACTTGTTTCATTATAGGGAGGCGGTGGCTGAGTGGTTAGCGTGCCGGCCCTACATTCGGCACGTTGTCCATGATGTGGGTTCGAATCCGCCGCTAACCTTTCCAGTCACCACCAAGTGGCCTAAGACTACCCACGTGCTGCCCTGAACAGCACCTATCAACCCGGACTTTAGAGGAAGATGTACAGCACCAGCGAAATCAAGAATGAGCTCCGGGGGGCAGCATGAGCCAATAATAACAGCGCCACTATAAACAATTGGGTGTGCCATGACGGGCTCGGGCCGACCATCAGGCCCCTACGGATCAGCAGACAAATTAGCATACAGTAGTTACTTGTGCCACAACCACTTTGTTTTCAACTATAAAAATCATCAGATCAGTACATCCTATTCACATCATGAAATAAATAATATAGAGAGATTGTAGCTGTACTCATCATAATGAACTGAGTCAAGTGACAGATGCATTAAGCTTGGTAGGAGGAAAAAAAAATTGAATGGCACTTATAAAGATGGGTTAAGGAATCAGGAACCATTTATGTTATCTTGACATTATTTTGGCAGCTTTTTTTATGACACTGCACAGTCTGGTGTCACTTGGTCATACTTTATAAAACTTAAGAAAGATGATAAAGTTGAATGTAGCACAGATGAAATGCATATGTTGATGTCAAACACCAAAATGAAGATATGGGGAATGAATGAGTCAAACATAGTCAAGATTCTGAAGCAAGTACAGGAAAGACTATTGCAGTTACAAGTGATGAAATACATACCCTATAAGTTCATTTGCGAGTTGTAACCTGGAGGAGTCCATCCCCAGAATTCCATGAACAGTGATATTTTTTATCACCCACAAACTCCATTATAATCTCCTCCACCGGGTCCTTGGCAGGAGGAGCATCTGGTGGGCCAGCACCTGTAAAAATGGATAATTCATGCCTGAATGATAATTATTTTTGTATGGAAGTACTAATTGTTAGCTATGCAAAATATTCTAACCACCTCCTAGGAGGATCTATCGACTTGCCCCAGCCATGAGTCATGTGGGCGTCTCCTTGGTCTCCTCCACTCAAGGTTGTCTTGTACAGACACAGCCCTGTGAACAGGATAGACATTTGGGAGGCGCGCCACGTGACCATTTAGCTACATTTAGCATTCACAGACTAAGCTAGTAACAGGCCTCGAATCAGTTTCATCACAAAGTCACTGTCATGACACAAAGTTATTCCAGCAATACCCCATGATCATGGGTAGACACTTACTGCCAAAGGCATTAACACACCTCTCCAAGTCACTAAATTCAGTGTCAATGTCACATAGCCATATAGTAAAACCAGAAGGAGCAGAATTAAGTGACATTAAGATTTTCATTCATGTCCACTTGCATAGAAACTGACCACACCAAATACTTGTTTTGAGTGAGTCCATAACAACGTGGGCCAGGCCAATCCATCAAGTGACTTCCTGGTAAAACCCACCATTGTTATGCACTATGCTACCATTATTACTCTGGCCCCAAAATATGAAATTGCAACACTCACCTGTTTTCTGGGAAGATATGTTCCTATCGCTGCTCTTTTGTTTGATGGCGTGTTTTGCCACTTTTTTTCAACTTGGAACACAGTCCTCTGGCAAGAGGGGAAGGCGTCATTTATATATTTTGTTATGGCTTCCCAAGCCGCCCGTTTATCTCTTATTGTGCATGAGGGGCTGAATTTCCCCTTTACTATTTTTTTTCTTTCTGACACCAGCTGACAGAGAAAGAGGGTCTCATCCTCCGTCCAATTTGGCTGGCGCTCCCTCTTGATCCTTTGATGTTCCATGTCACTGAGAGAAAAATAATAGATAAACAAATGCTACACCTCACCCTCCTCAGCAGTCTGTCTTTAGTTCACTGATCCAAAAGCTACTATGCGTTTCAGGCGCCATGTTACACAGCATAGTAGCTTTTTCCATCATAATACATACTTTCAATAATTCTTCCTAACTTTTCAATCACACCTATTGTCTATAATAAGGTACCTATACATTTTCTCATCATCATCATCATTCATCATTTCATCAACGCCTGCTCCTAGGAGCTCCCACCAGGGGATGGCCACGGCAGAAGAGCTTCCAACTTTCTTTATCCAGACACTCCCTCCTTGCCTGCTCTAAGTTTCTCAAAGATCTTTCCCCCCTCTCCCTAATGTACTCTTGCACCCTATCTCTCCATTTCACTGGAGGTCGTCCTCTAGCATTCCCTCCCTCTATCTCACTCACATACACCCCTCTGGTCATCCTATTCTCCTCCATTCGCTCCATGTGGCCAAACCACTTTAAAGTCTGTCGCTTCACTTCTTCCACCACTCCACACTTCTTCCCTTCACCCGTGACACATTCCAGAATGCTCGTACACACTTTCATTATTCATTCCATCCATTCTACTCACACCACAAGCACTCCTCAAATAACTCATTTCCACTGCCTGCACTCTAGACCTCTGACTTTCATTCCAGGCCCACGTTTCACTTGCATATGTGAGGGTTGGTACTATTATTGTATTTCTCAAATCCCTCTTCTCCATGCTCACACTTCTGTCATTCATGATTCATCCCATAGACCCTACCACCCTTCTTCCTTGCAATGCCCTTTCTCTTATCTCTCCCTCCATACCACCATGCTTACACATAACTGTTCCAAGGTACTTAAACTCATTGACCACATTTTCTCTTAACTCTTTATCATACTCGTATACCCCATGTACACTTGCATACCTGTAACAATAAACTATCAATCAATCTATAGCAATATCTTTTCAACCTAAGGGTGTGCTTGTGAATCCTATGCCAATGTTCATATGGATAAGAAGATGCCTATTTTCCCCAATGAATATTGGGGTATAGTTCACAATCTTGGGTCACTGGGGTAAAATGACATCTACATGGGGATATATTGTTGTGTTACCAATTCATTTAGGTTCATGGGGGTAAAATAATAATGCCTACATTGGCATACAGGGGGTATCCCTGGGGTAAATAGACTTAAATTCTTACTCCAATCAACAAATGGGTTACAAGTTATAAATAAACCATCATTGGATAAAAAAAATCATGTTCATCGGGGTAACAATGGGAATCATTGAAATAAAGTACACCTCGTACTCATTGGGCTAAGAAGGCATATGGCAAATGTTGAAGTACTTTAGGCCAAAAGTACGTGACCTACCAGGGCGCACATTGGGGTAAAAAGATGTGACCTTTTCTCAATGTCTACCGTAAGGCATTATAGGTAATGTTATGATATCATTGAGGCAACAACGACAATGTGGTTCTGTGTTCGCTGTCATTGATCACTGAATTGAAGAGACATACAATGTCTATAATAGTGGGTTCATTGAGGTGAACAGACACAAAGTACGTACATGCAGAAAAAGACCGCACTCCTATCCCTTATAAAAGCTATCTAGTACTTTCTGCCGTCTACCCTGGCTCTCCTTAATACCTTATGCACCCATATTTATATTGCCTTTCCCTCTCTGTCTCTTCTGAAACCATTTTGTTCATCGCACACTGCCTTACCTGTCAAACCGCGAGGAGCTTCTTCACCAAAATTTAGGCGCCAATGTTGTTTACGTAACGTTAACATTTTACTGTTTATGCATGTCCAGACAGTATTTTTTTGAGACACACAGGTCAAAAGTTAGATTAGACAGTTAGATTATGTTATGTCAGGTCATTTTAGGTTAGATTTATTGTGTGTAGTTGAATTGTTCGGGCATTTCCATGTGATACACTTTGCGCTGCGCCTTTGTTATTCCTGCCGACTGAATAGGCGATGCCGCGCAAGTAATCTACTACATATTTCACCAAAGTACATGAGAGAAGAATAAAGATACATCGGAAATATAAAAAAAGGTACTTACATAGCGACCATAAGTAATAAAGGTCACAAGAGGAAGAAGAAAAAGGGCTATTCATTTACTCCATTGTTGTCTCTTGTTTCCAAACAAGCTTTTGTGTACAGAGAGTTAAGATGTTGAATTCATTATAGCTATTTCATCTTTACATAATATGCACTGTGGTAGCTATATACAATGCTTTTGCAAGTGGTCGTTTTGCTGGGTGATGCACTTCATACTGGTATTTTGCTCAAAAAATAATTAGCTTAGAGTCCGCTAAGGGGAATTCTAAGTAGTACTTAAGGGCCTATGCTTAGCTAAAAGTTGTTAAGTGCAGGGCTGAGTAATATTCTTAGAATATTGGTGTATACGGCCCCAGAGTCCCCGCCGACGCAAATCTACTCCTAGATCTCGGGGTTTCTCCAGTGGACTCCTTGCCATTTCGAAGAGTTTCACGTGTGAATGTACATAGAAGAAACTTTAAAAAGCCTGAGGGGGGAATAAAAGATTCATAGCAAGAAGGAATGGCCTCAGTAGTTTTCGATTTACTGATGTATGTTTTGCATACTATTGGATATGACGGGAAATCGAAATAGAAAATGACTACTATAGTCTGTTCACTTAAGCTAGATTCCTGGCGCCTGGGCAGATTGGTAAGCTTGCAGCTGATTGGCTGCTCCTGCGCTAACACTCACCGTCGGACCACATCTTTGATGCTCGAGTGAGACATGTTTCTTTATTATATGCCATAGCTCACCTCATATACGAGCTAGCCAGTTTTGGTTGACACCATCAGACTCAGCAGTGACTGTAGAATCAAGATGCAGTTGAATGGTAGTCTGATGATCTTGATGTGATTATTTTATGATATGATATATTCATGTTCTTTGAGTCTGATGATCTTGATGATGTGATGATTTTATAATATGATATATTTATGTTCTTTGAGTCTGATGATCTTGATGATAGTGATGATTTTATAATCTGATATATTTATGTTCTTCGAGTCTAATAATCTAAATGATGTGATAATTTTATAATTTGATATATGTATGTTCTTTGAGTTTTAAGAAACTAGCCGAAAGGAAAATCATTATAATAAGGTATTATAGTGAAAGACGGATGTTTGATTTCGAACTGCACAATTGCTATACATTTATTTCGCTTATACGCAGATAACGCCACCATTACTTATCATGACTTATAAGATGAACATGGCAGAAGAAGAGAGAGAGGAAGAAGAGGAATATGGAGAAGAAGAAGAAGGAAATGAAGAAGAAGAAGAAGAAGAAGAAGAAGAAGAAGAAGAAGATGAACAACATCAAAATGAACAAGAACAAGAATCTTGAAAAAAACAAAACAGGAAGAATAAATACAAGAAGAACAAGATGAGCATGAAAAAAAAGAACAAGAAAAAAACGCAAAAAAGAACGAAAAAACGAGAACATACGGGAAGGAAGAGAAGGAAAAAGAAGATAAACAAGAGGAGAGTGTAAAGTATAGGAAGAGGGGACGTTGTTATGAGGTTAGCCTGCTTAATTGGCCTCCAGGAATGTAATTATAGTAAATATCCAACTTAGCTTCCCCTCCTGAGGATTAATCACCTGGAACTCAATTTACTCAGAATTCCTTTTCAAATCGTCTTGTTTTATCAGGACTCTCTATATAACATATAACCCGTTATTTCAATATTACGGCTGTTAATCACTTCATAGGACTTGAAACGATTTGTGTATTTGCGTTTAAAACGGATTTAATAAGTAACTTCATTCTTGACAAATTTTATATCTCGTTTTTTTCCTAAGGTCAAGAATTTTTACCCAGAAATATACACAGATTAGTTATCTTTTCGATGTTTTTTTTATATACTAATGATGGTTATAAAAATAACAATACTAATATTGAAGCATTGATAGTGAAAGTAATAATAACAATAATAACGTTAAAAATAAGAAGAAAAAGAAGAAAAACATGAAAAAATTATAATTATCATCACCTCAACATTAATCTTAGATTTTTTCACCATCATAACATAACACATGACCTCGAAGAAGCTGCTTTAATATGTCCCTTTGTAATTTCAACGTTTAAGCAGTTACTGTTTTTAATATCACTATTGTTATCAAAATTAATCTGGTTAATACTTCTGTTAGCATTATTATTATGGCGTGTTACTACTGTTACAACTTCTACTACTGTTATTATAGTCGCGCCGCTCTTCAGTGAAGGCTAGGGTGCGGTCAAGACGGAACAAAACCTGTGTCCAGCTATGCCACGTCTCCCAAACCCGCGATGGTCTCTCTCTCTCTCTCTCTCTCTCTCTCTTATAATCTATATTTTGTTACATCCTGGTTATAATGTCTGTGCAAGACGCAAAGCGAGTTCGTGGAAGCACTCAACACATAATCCGTCTCAGCTTGGGTCAGTGGTAGTGTTGCCGCTCGTGAGGGGTTTATTAACATTTATTTTTATAAAGAAAATATCATATTCTCCACTTACGTTCTTTCAAACTATCTTATGAATACAATTGTTAAATTCCTTATCCACCTCAGAACTGCGATGAATGTCAATGAAAGTAATAGCACTTTCTTAGCACCACTGTAAAATATGTATGCCACGTTTCTGCATTACTGTATTAATACCTTACGTATAGCTTTACTTTTCTTTGATATATCATAATATTTACGTTAAAATTGTATTGGTATGTGTTTTATCTTATTTGTGATGTATTTTACATACATCACAAAAGTTATGCATCGCGGGTTTGGGAGACATGGCAGCGCTGGTCTCAGGTGTTGTCCCGCCTTGACCCCACTAGTCAGTCTGCCGAATGAGGTAACCTCAAAGTCTCTGATAATTTTTTTTTCTCTCTGCGGATTATTGTTGTATAGGGTCTATATTAACATCTTTGGGTGGGTGTGAAACTCTCACCCTTGGGCATTTTGAGAAATCCATTATGGCGGATAAATGGCTTCCGTTTTAGAAATACAACTATAGTGTCCTCAAATTATGCTAGAGAAACATGTAATACATCAAAATAAGTGGGTCTGGGGATGCTCAATTCATAAATTCTCACTAGAAAGCTGGTATTTGTTATTTTCTTAGTTATTGGCGATGTTAAGGAAGAAAATACTTGCGTGGAGAATCCCATCGTGTCCAAAACAAAACGTCATATGACTTCACCAGCATGAAGGTAAATAAAATATATTATAGTACACAGGCCCAGTTTCTTCTTTGTAATTTGTTGCAGAAATAGGGATTTCATGCAATTTACAGGCATAAATTGTGTTTAGCAAGCCCCGCGGCAGTCACGGCAATTGGACACTGTTTTGCGCTTAGTGCTGAAAATTCTCTGGATTGTGGAAATCCAACTGCTTCATGATTTTAGAAACTGAATTTGTAACAGAACATTTTTTATGTCTTCTGCATGATGGTGGTGGTGATGGTGCTTATAGAAGTAGATGCATGTGTGTGTAGGAGATGAGAAGGTTCAAGTTTTGACATGTGAGCAGAGACATCAGTGCTTCAGAATTTGGAATATATGCCAAATTTTTGGGTAATATGTGACAGATCTGTTTTCCCATGTACAAACTTAATTCATCATGTTTATTTACAGGTACCTACTGCTGGTGGTGGTGGTGCTTTGTAGATGTAGAAAATTTGACGTACTATATGTGTACCCTGAATGAACAATGTGTGGAGAATGTGTGTTCAAATTCAAGAATGGAAAAGATTGTGAACATAAATCAAAGGGCTTGCAGAAAAACAATGGTCCTGAGATAATATTGTCGATTATAGATGCAAGTCGGAAATATGGAGATGAGTTGCACATCAAATTGCAAGAACAGACATCAGAAAACCCAATCTTGACCATTTCCTATCACAAAAACTGTGTCTGCAGGTATACTTCTAGGTCAAATCTAGCAAAATATTTCAGAAGAACCAGAGTGAATAATGTTCCAAAAGAACCCCCAAGAAAACTACGAAATATTGTGTTCAATTCAATTTCAGAGAACATTGTCTGTATTGTGGAGAGATTTGTGACCTTGTGAAATATCCAAAGCACCCTGACAGATGGAGACCTGCCTTTCTCTGCCGCTCCACATAATATGAGCATGATATAGTCGTACAAAGACTTTTGCTTGAAAAATGTAGAAGACGCAATGATGAATGGGCCAATCTGGTCAGGCTTCGGCTGGAGGGGGCCCTGGATTCGCATGCTGCAGATGCCAGATATCACAGGGACAGTATGTGCAAGTTCATGGCCCTCAAAGACATCGAACCAACAGGTTGAACTGGAAGAGAATCAGAAACTGAAGTGATTGATCCAGGACTGGAGGCTGTCTTCAGGTTCATGCTGGAGAACAAGAACAGTCTATGGAATTCAGATGAACTGTATTATGTTTACAGCAGTTGTAGTATGAGGTCATTGCTACGCCTAAGTGTCATTGAGAAGGTGAAGGAACGGTTCTCTGATGATGTCATCATTTTGTCATCCCTGGCTATGCAAGCGTCATCGCATTTAGGAGCTGTGCTTCTTCTGTTTGAAGATCGTGAAGGATGAGAAAGAACACGATGACTTGGAACACAACAAGACTCAAGTAGTCAGATGAATTGAACGTGAATGCAAGGAAATGAAATGCTTGAGTAGGAAGGAAGACACCTACCGAACGGGCGCAAGCCACTCCCGGTGAGGTATATATGGAAGTGAGGAGGGTGCTGAAGCCCTCCAAATACCCTTCCCATTACCTCACTAACTGTTTCCCTATTGTCTCATCTACCCCAGAAAGTAGTTCAGCATGCTTTCTAAAGACAGATCCTCTTTCTTTCTACACCACACTACATTCACATAACACACACCTTTTCCCAAAATTCAAAATTCAAAATGGCGTTCAACAACAGTGCCTCGGAGTCCCTGCCTGGTGGGAAGGGGCACAAATTTCAGGAGGACTCCCCTTCTGGCTGCCGACTTGAGAGGTGTCTTGATAACTCCTCGAACCTCTTTCTATTAATTTCTGCAAGATTCGCGGTCTTCGTTTTAATTTTCATTCTGCGGAACACCATCTCTCCTCCTCTAAACCTCACCTTATCTTCCTCACCGAAACACAGTTTCTGAGGCTACTAATAGCAATCTCTACTCTGTTCCCTCCTACTATCTCTATCATAAGTTTCAATCCAAAGTTGGATGTTGCGTCTACGTGCGCAACGACATCACTTGCTCTCGTGTTATAGTAGGATATCAATGTATTATTATTATTATTATTTAGTATCACCACGAATTAGGGCATGCAATTGTCAATGGAAAAACCTACGACAGATAGATCACGCCACCTTATAGGGAATGTCGTCCGTCAGTGTTTACCGTCTCAGTTTGTATACAAAGCATTTCATCAAGCTTGAAAGTCACCTGACGTACGTGACCAATTGTAACAATTATTTTCCAACCTGTAACTCGTCACCTTCACGAGAGTCCGACTGACACAACGGCAGTCGCTCTCGCTCCGACGCTCCTTGTATAGGTTACGAATATATTCGCCTTTATTCAACCTTATATGCGCGGTGTCCACAATAGTGGACAGCCGGAGCGTGGGCTCAGGCGCGGGTGTCCACATAGTGGACATGGCATTTTTAATGAACGCGCCGCCAGATTTGATTAGTTTGTCGTCACAGTAAACATGCCGTTTTGAGCTTATGGGTATGGTACACAGAAGCTGTAAAAAAGTGATGCTTTTTATTGCTAAATAATAGAAAATAAGAACAATAGAGGTTGGTATCTGTCTATAATAATATGTTTTCATAGTTCCTACTTTATAACTCTGTACTCGTTCTACCAATGCTTATATGGTGTTCAAATCAAAGTCATAGGACAGCTATGGAAAAAGGACTTTACAATGATATCTCATTTAGCAACGTTAGCTCAGTAAGAGAGAAGATACTTGAGGTTGAAGGTGTGTTTTGAGGAATATGCCCGCAGGCAGGCCAGGCGCGGCAAAATCTAGCCCCCGCTTTAAGTGTTAAGGGAAGCTGAAGTCTTGGAATCAATCAACGTCCTTTAAACGCCCCCGGTACCCCTGTTAACGCCCTTTAAACGCCCCCCGGTACTCCCGTTACATTTGGTTGGCAGCGGCCCACCGCGCCTGATTTCGCTACCTCGTTCTCCTCCAAGCTCCAAGCGACGAGAACTCACCAACAAACCGGGGACAGGCGTAGAAGGAAGGAAGGTGTCACAAGGCCAGCCGTCCGCGGTAACTCACCAGGCGCCAGCTACAAGAAAGCTCTCTACAGACGTCAGCTACGAGCTCTCTACAGGCGTCAAGCCTCGAGCCACCAACAGGCCTACGCAGCCGAAAGCGAGGCCACAATCTACAAGCCGCCCCACCGCTTCAAGCCAGCATTGTTACCCAGTTACGGCCACCAAAGCCACTCACAGCTCACTCGAAGCCTCCACGACACATGTGAAGACCACACCCGGCCTCCGCCCGCAGGTAGAGGCTCGCCCCACTGGCCTAGGAACAACCCACACACCCCTCGCACCACAGCGGGCGGCAACATCACCGCTGCCGGGAGTATCGGCCCAAACCTCTTCCGGCAAACAGTCAGCCGGGGCAACCGCGGACATCTCCCGGTGACTGCAAGCAGTTACCACTTCACTGTTCCTGCAAGGCGTCTTCTCAAGAGGTTACACATCCAAGTCGTCTTATCTGCCACCACGGCCCATCTCTCAATATAACAAGAACGCCGCAGCCGTCCTACGTCTGGCAGCAGTGTTCCGGCACCAGCTCCCTGCCAGTCAAAACGCTGGTCAGCAGTTTCAGCAGCCATTACGAGTCTCCGATGTCCGCCCTTCCTCAACTCTCACCGCCGCTGCTGCCGCGGCCGAGGTCTTCCGACGCGACTCCAACGACTGCACGTACCCCAGGGCGTCGCCAATCTTCGCCCTCTACACTACATCAGCTGATTAATCT
This sequence comes from Eriocheir sinensis, assembly GCF_024679095.1. Classification (NCBI taxonomy): domain Eukaryota; kingdom Metazoa; phylum Arthropoda; class Malacostraca; order Decapoda; family Varunidae; genus Eriocheir; species Eriocheir sinensis. The sequence continues at coordinate 19,619,923 of NC_066514.1, read as the reverse complement.
TGGTATTTGTGGATATTCCTTTCTGGTCAAAGTATGCCGGCTCAGCTTATTTCAGTTTTCCTTCGAGCAGAGGCACGACCTTTTTATTTTTGTGCACCTAACACTGTTAATCAGTCATAATTGTGAGAGTAACGTTCATTCGCATACGATATTGATCCTTTTTTATTGTCTGCTAGCGTTAAAACCGTAATTCTGATCAAAGTTCATCTTCCTTAGTGTGCCCCTGGCTCCGTTTTTCTCTTCGCCGCTCGAGAGAAAACTAAGCATGCCTTTAAAGCGCATGCTCACATAATTTTCTCCTGCCCAAAGACAAAACAGAAAAAACCGCTGGGTTTTTTTATAGAATTATTTATTTTCATATACCCGTAACATTATAACATTCCATGATAACCTTAACTTCTATTACGTCTAACAGGCACCTTGCTAGCCATCCTTTCTTGTTTTTTTTAGGTTCAGGACCGGCAAACTATTAATTCATACACGTTACGTTTATTGGTTAATATTTACAGCTATCAAAATATGCTCCTATATTGTAACTGATTTACACCCATAGTATGAACAAAGACACTCAAGCTAAGCTCCGGCAACACCTTTCAACAGTTGAAACCTGTCCTTCAAGGCGTGGAGGAATTGGAGCACGGTGCAGGCACCAATGATCTTGTGTGTGCTACATACTCATCACTCTACAAGGAAAAGCCCTTCACCTCCGGGTTCGTCTGAATACTTAACCCCCACTCAGCCGATCAAAATGCTCTGGACGATCCACCTCCTGCTGCCGCAGGCCCCACCCCTGCACCTCCCCGATTCGGGTCATTCCAACTCACGCCAGTGTTCGGCAGTTCTCTGGCGTAGCGAAACCGATTTTCGGCGAGACAGTTCCTAGATCTTTGTGAGGTCTGCCATCAAATTCCTCCATTACGGAAGATCATGATAAACTCGCTTTTCATCCGGTCCCGGTTACTTTTCAGGCTCTCGGGCACTAAAATTTGATGCAGTCCTCAGCGTTCGCTGGTTACGGGGACATTGGAGTAAACTATATGAATTTTTAAAAGGAATTTGCATAAAAAATCTTCGGTGCTGTAGCGTGAACCAAGCATCGTTAGGACAGATGGCACACACGGTTGAGTCCTTCCGAAAAATTCCTCAACAAAGCTGGGATTTGGGACGCCATGATTGAGGCAAATCAGCTGGCGGTTGACTGTGTCAAAAGCCTAGAAGACGCGCAGTGGGCTTCCAGAGGGCTGGCTATGCAAAGCACCAGGTGAAGACAGCCTTCGAGTTGTTTTTTATTTATTTCATATTTCAGAGAAGAACCGCCGTTCTGCCCTTCCTTTGGCCTTCTAGAAACCGAGCGCAGGAAGTTTGGTTGACTTCGTATCAGAGTTAGAAGTCAAGGTTCAAGAACACCTCACCATCAACCCCTCGCAACAGCCGCAGCATTGCAGGCACAGTAAGGCATCTCTCAGCCTGGAGCTTTTTTGCAAAACAATCAGGACATTCTGAACATTGCTTGCTTCGCGAAAACGTAGGGAATCAACACATTCAAGACAGGGCTCTGATAGGAGATCAGGAGGTTACAGGGCGGGCATCATTCATCACACAGGAACCCTAGGTCAAACCATCAGCGGAAGGCTTGCTGCTTTTTGCCTTGTATACGGGAATAGTTTTCATGGATTCAGACAGTTGTTCTGCAATACAAAAGGCCAAGGAGGAACTGAGGTACAAGTCCTGGCGGACAGTAAACCATACTCTCCTCTTCTCAGAATAAAAGACATGACTTCGTGACAGCCCCAAGGCGTACATCCAAGTGTCCCTTAAAGGACAATACTAATTACAACTTTGACTCCGTCATTGCCGCCTTTGGGGACGGACAAGCATAATTTACCGTTCCTTGCAAGGTGGGCAAAATTTCACTCACCTTAGCGGCAGACACAGGTGCGACAGTCAATGTCATCTCAGACTCCGCTTACAGGTCACTGACACGACAGGCGAGAGGGAAAATTGGCCGCTCCAAGAGAACGACCTGAATGTGGTAGGCGTGACAGGCACCACCACTTTGGGAATCCTTGGCGCGAGTACCACTAACAGTCAGCTTCCGCCACATGAAAAAAGTATGTCCCTTTCGAGATTTCTTTTGTCTCTGCAGGTTTGCTCTGGTACCTGTGGATGGGATCTAGGATTAAACGCCATGAAAGGCCTGCACATAACCATATAAACCCCTGAAAGCAACGCGATCGTGTATCCAAGGACGACGCATACACAGGGGATGGTAAATCCAACCGCCTTATGTCACCTGTAATCCCGCGCTTCAGAGGGGAAAATGCCAGCCAACCACCACAGACTCAGGGTCTGCCACCTCCCAAGTGTCACCTCTTACGGTCAAACCACACAATGAAAAACATTGCAGACTTCTGGGGCGGACAGTAACGGCAGTCGGTAGAAGGTCCCTCAAATAATTCCGGATCGTGCTGCAAAACTTGTTAAAATCCGGTTGCCTAACGCCCCTCCAACGGGCAGTGATGTGTGTATCGACGGAGCTCCTCACATACACCGCGTGACGGCGCCTGGAGGTGACTCACGCGACAGTCAAGGAGGGAGGTTTTGCAGAGGCTTTTCCGGTAATAAACACGTCCTGAAACTCCCTGCATCGCTTAAAACACGGTGTTAGATTATGCAGTGTCTGGTGTATAGGGAGAAGCCTTGGAACCAACTGAATACCCTTATTACGTCTCAGGCATAACCTCGGCGTGTCAGGCGTCTTCCCGAACAAGGCGAAATTTAGAGGCATTCCTAAAAGTTGCATACTGTTCGAAATTAAGTAACCTTAGTCATGCTGGAACGATACTGGGGGTCGCTGCCTCTACCAGGCGAGTCGCTTGGGAGTTACGCAGTGTGCTGGAGCACACGATAAGTTAAAACCCAATACAAATCATGTATATATCGAAAGTATTTTAAGCTCCCCCACAGTCAGAGGAGGTGGTGCAACAACGTATCTCTGAAACGTTAGAACAAGGTGCTCATCAAGAATCAGACCCCGTGGAATTCACCCTTGTTCCTGGTTCCAAAAGAAGGTGTTCTTATCCGTCCTGTGATTGATTTCGGCGTGTGAACTTACCGCGGCCGTGGATAATCATTTTCCTTCCGTTCTTGATTCTGATGTGTGTGTCTCGGTAGAAATAAAGTCTTTGAGTCTTGATCGAATTGGTGGCTACTGGCAGCACCCATAGCCCCCAGTCACGTGAAATAACGGCTTTCAGCACGCCTCAGTACCACTATGGTGGACGGGGGATGCCGTTCGAATCAAAGGGCTCCTTGACCTTCAAGGGACGTAGACATTTTTGGTGACTTGCTATAGGCAACTCTGTCTATGTGTGCTTAGACGACATCATCGTGCAAATGAGGCATTGCTTTTACATGGAAACACAAAGCAGTCCTACACAGACTTCTGAGGTCGGATTAAAGCTCAAACTCACCAATTGCTTGAATTCTTAAAGCCTCGGATCAAGTTCTTGGGGCATGTCGTGGACGAAATTCAGCATCCACAGTGAACGACAAAATAAAAACTATTCGAGTTCCTCAGCCAACGTCTGCGGACAAGGTACGAGTCTTTTCTTGGGTGTCGCAGGTTATTACAGGCCTTTCACCCAAAAGGACTTCGCAGCACCTTGCTTGAGTCCCCCAGTATCTATTAAAGAAAGACGTACCATTTCAGTAGCTCCCAGCTCAACAAACTGAGCTTTGAGGATTTAAAGCGCTTACACAGGCTCCGGTCCTTGTCTTTCCAGTTTCAAGGACCCCTTTCCGGCTTTGTACTACAAACGCTTCGGCTAGTGGACTAAGATTGCTCTTATATAAACAGATAAGTCCGGCAAAAAGCGTATAATAGCGTTCGCCAGTCCAGTACTAACAGCTCGGAAAGAACTATTCTGTTACCTGCCTAGGCTCTGCCATTGTGTGGGCTCTGAAGCGTTTTCGAGACATAGTGATAGGGTACAAAATTGTGGTGTATACGGACCACGCGGCCATAACTGATCTTTCAAGGAAAAAACCTACGGTCGTCTGGCAAGATGGTTCTTAACGATCCAAGCATACAATCCGGAGATAACATATATCACCGGGAAAACAAATGTGGTCGCAAATGCCTTATCTCGGAATATTCCGATAGGCGCGATTACCACCCCAGAGGTCGTCCACAACTTCACTTCACCTGAGCTACACACTGCTCAGCGAGACCACCCGGTGTGGAAGAGGTTAATTTACGCCTCGAGTCGGGAGACGAAACAAACCTTCCTGAATTGCAAGTTCCCTTTTCACAATTCTTTATCAGAGGACAACTCCATAATACACACCATTGCGGGTCACCCAGGAAGAGACAAGACGATTCTGTCACCAGACGAGAATTCTACACTGGCCCACATTACGGGTTGATGTAGAAAACATGTCGCACATTGCGTCATTTGTGCTAAGCACAAGGGGTCCGTAAAGGGCTCAGCTCCTATGTTGCAATACCAGTACCAGAGGCGCCATGGGATGTTGTTAATATTGTAACGGGCTTGTCGGGGGCCGTTTAAATAGCGTTGATTAAGACTTCAGCTTCCTTAAGGCGAATATATTCGTAGCCTATGTACAGGAGTCGTCGGAGCGAGAGCGACTGTCGTTGTGTGTCAGTCGGACTCTACTGAAGGAGTGACGAGTTACAGGTTGGAAAATAATTGTTACAATTGGTCACGTACGTCAAGGTGACCTCTGCACACCATCGAAATGCGAAGCATACAAAACTGAGACGGTAAACACTGACGGACGACATTCCTATAAGGAGGCGTGATCTATCTGTCGTGGTTTTTTTCCATTGACAATTGTATGCCTAATTCGTGGTGCTATTAAATAATAATAATAATACATTGATATCCTACTATGACACTGCTCGGTCACCTACCAGTGATCGCGACCAAGGATATACAAAAATCTAAATAGCAGTCTAGTTACCATGAACATACATAGTGGGAGTTTGTCAAGCAGACTGCCTATGATACAATTACATTAAAACACTGGCTATGTAAGAACATATGTGGAGTTATAATATAAATAGTGAGAGGTAAAACACAACGTGTGTGACATGAAACATAAGAAATCTCTCAAAAGATAAATATAAGGACACATGTATTAGAAGCTATCAACTGGCGTAGTTACAGACAATGAAACGTTCATCTAGCTCCTAAAAAAAAATACAGTAGTGAAATACAGTACAATGTTAAGTATAGGAGCAGCCAGGTTTCTGTCCCCTGATTTGTCTGAGAAAAGGAAAACTACCTTGCCAGTGGCCTCCCTGCATTCTGTCGCCGTGTCTGCACAACCAAATAATCGTGCAGGACAGAGTTCCTCCTAATAAGGTAGAACATGATGACGAGACTGACGAACATCAGAAACATTGGTACAAAAAATCCAGGGTACAGGTAGGGGAGATGCAAATAATCAGGCAGCGTTTCCTCCAGGGTTTCCGCAAACTCTGTTTTGTTTGCGAAAGACAATGAATTAAGGGAATTAGTCACATAAGAGATGCTGGAGAAGTGAATGTTATCGAGAGACCGTAGAGGAAACACTCGATGGGAAATATTGGCCGTGAAAACCAGACGGATCCGGACGGTACGTTGTTATATTAGTGGAGCGGATATAGCATGCTTCTGCTATGGCATAGTGACCAGTAACCTCCGGCAGATGACTGATACATAGAAGGACTGAGGGAAATAGAAATAATGCAGACCCTGAAAGTTCTTATGGAAAACAGGTGTTGGTGGTAGCTGCTTGTAAGGGCACAGGGAAAGAGCGTCAGACGCGTTCACGCGGGTGAGGGCGATCTCGCATACCCCTCCCCGAACTGGTAGGAAGGCAAAGAGAGACGCAGAGCAATAGAATCGCCTGAAGACCGTCTCCTTGCAATATTGCAAGAGTGAGTAGCTACCCGTTGAATACAGAGCGAAATCCTTCGTGATTAGAACAAGAGACGAGGACGTGTCCAGGGCTAACACACTGTCCTTAGCTGAAAAAGGAACGGGACAATTTCGTGCCTCAAACACGTCCGCCGTCTGAAATGGAACATGAATGATTATGGCATCGGGGTGAGGCTGACTCAATCAAGGGGTAAAAATATTGACTCATGTCTGGGGTGAATAAAGGTGTTAGGCTATAATTTTGATACCCGATATGGACAGTCGTTCTCAAATCGTGTAGAGGGAACAAGGCAGGTGTGACTCTACCGTGCGCTGCATCAACCATGTTGCTAATAACCTGCTGATTTGCCGTTGCGACAGAGTTAATGACGTTTTCCAATACATGCAAGGCCTGATCTAGGAGGAGAAACTGATTCACCTGGTCGATCTGTTTGACAACTATGTTGATAACCTCTACCATCTTATTTGTCTGCTCTAGCAGTTCCTCAATGTTAGTATGCAACCGCGCAAGTTTTCTACAATTGGCGTTGATCACCCTGCGATTTCGGGCAGCAAAGGAAAGTACATGAGCGTAGTGGTCCCGCAAATCGCGTACGTCCTCGTCGGTTGCCGTACCGAAGAGGAACTTTGAGGCGGACCCAACGATGTTGAGCAACCCCCTCTTTACCCGAGAGTGAACTGAGTGAAAACTATAATCCATGTCTACCTCATCAACTTTTCCCCGTAAGAACAGAATCCTATCCTCCAGTAGTTGAAAAAGAGTCAGAGAGTTGGTACTAGAAGGTGCCTTTGATTCCCTAGTCTTGGTAGCCCGTATGGCGTCTGCCATGCCGAGTAGTTTTTCTGAGACTATCCTGATTGTGTCAGTGGTGTTGGTCAAGGAAGTAAATGGATATTTTACGAGGAGCACATCTTCTATGAGGAAGACCTCTCCTGTGTGTGCCGTGAGGGCACCAGGCTTCAGGTGGATGAGCGTTATTGCAAGCAGGGAGCCGAGGGACAACAAGATGATCAGAAAATAGTGGGAATGAAGCATTTAAACCCGTGGTCTCAAGTTATAGCTATGAGTGTTGGGATTATCTTGTTGAACATTTGACTCTGAGGGGGAATTACCAATATCAAGGTCCTAAGGTGAGGGAATTACTTTCAGACGATCACTGTGAACTTCTTGACTGACTCCACTATTCGACTCGAGAACCTCGAACCGATTTCCCCTGACATTCCGAACACCTCGGTAAGGACCCACAAATTTAGCCCCTAGTTTCGAACTCCTTTCCGCTTGCTTAATCATGACTGTGTCACCCTCTTTTAAATTCACCGGGACGGCCTGTTTGTGTTGTTTTGACATCATTTCAACCTTCGTAGCTTTTAACGTACACCTAACTTCTGAGTGTATCTTGGAAAACATATGCATCTGCTGTTGTGCGTACCTATCAATGTTGTAGAGAGGTTGTTGTGGGATTGGTAGGAGGTCGGACGGAACACGTTTCTCCACCCCATATAAGATGTAGTAGGGAGACTTCCCCGTAGAGTCGTTTACCGACGTATTTATGGAAGCGGCTATATGCGATAGCCAATCCTCCCAGTTATCGTGGAGATCGTTCACGATAGGTCTGAGAACCTGTAAGATTTTCCTATTAGCCCTCTCCGCCAACCCATTAGCAGCTGGGTGGTAAGCTGTGATGAAGGATTGCGTGATGTTAAAATGAGCGCATATTTCGCTCAATACTGAGTTCCTAAACTCGGTGCCATTGTCACTCAAAAGAATTCGAGGAGACGAATGTGGACACAACACGTGAGTCACGAGGGCATGGGCCACGCGTCTGGAAGACTTGTCCTTGAGAGGCGCTAGAACTAGAAACCTAGAGAACTGGTCGACGCACACCAATAAGTAGCGCGAACCATGTTGGCTCTGGGGGAGCTGTAATAAGTCTGTATTAACAACATCCCATGGCGCCTCTGGTACTGGGTATTGCAACATAGGTGCAGGCCCTTTTACGGACCCCTTGTGCTTAGCACAAACGACGCAATGTGCGACATGTTTTTCTACATCAACCCGTAATGTGGGCCAGTAGAATTTTCGTCTGGTGACAGATAGCGTCTTGTCTCTTCCTGGGTGACCCGCAATGGGTGTGTTATGGACCAGCTTAAGCGTCACGGGGACATATTTGTCTGGGATGACCAGTTGGTCTATAGGTACCGGTTTGGTTGGCCATGACCTACAAAGGAGGTTGTCCTCTGATAGGAAGAATTGTGAAAAGGGAACTGGCAATTCAGGAAGGTTTGATTCGTCTCCCGACTCGAGGGCGTAAATTAACCTCTTCCACACAGGGTGGTCTCGCTGAGCAGTGTGTAGCTCAAGTGAAGTGAAGTTGTGGATGACCTCTGGGGTGGTAATCGCGCCTATCGGAATATTCCGAGATAAGGCATCTGCGACCACATTTGTTTTCCCGGTGATATATTTTATCTTCGGATTGTATGCTTGGATCGCTAAGAACCATCTTGCCAGACGACCGTGTAGGTTTTTTCCCTTAAAAAGATCAGTTATGGCCGCGTGGTCCGTATACACCACAATTATGTACCCCATCACTATGTCACGAAAATGTTTCAGAGCCCACACAATGGCAAGAGCCTCTAGGTGGGTAACAAAATAGTGCTTTTCCGGAGCTGTTAGTACTCGACTGGCGAACGCTATCACATGCTTTTTGCCGGGCTTATCTGTGTGCATCAGAGCGGCTCCTAGTCCACTAGCCGAAGCGTCGGTACAAAGCTGAAAGGGGTCCTAGAAATCCGGAAAGACAAGGACCGGAGCCTGTGTAAGCGCTTTCTTTAAATCCTCAAAGCTCGTTTGTTGAGCTGGGAGCCACTGAAATGGTACGTCTTTCTTTAATAAATGGGTTAGGGGACTCGCGCGTGCTGCGAAGTCCTTTATGAAAGGCCTGTAATAACCTGCGACACCCAAGAAAGACCGTACCTTGTACGCAGACGTTGGCTAAGGGAACTCGACAATAGCTTTTATTTTGTCGTCCACTGTGTGGATGCCGAATTCGTCCACGACATGCCCCAAGAACTTGATCCGAGGCTTTAAAAATTCACATTTGGTGATTTTGAGCTTTAAACCGACCTCTTGAAGTCTGTGTAGGACTGCTTTTAGTGTTTCCATGTGTGCATGAACGTCTTTACTTGCAATGATGATGTCGTCTAAATACACATAGATAGAGTTGTCCAACAAGTCACCAAAAATACTGTTCATTGTCCTTTGGAAGGTCAAGGGAGCTCCTTTGAGCCCGAACGGCATCCTCGTCCACTCATAGTGGCCATGAGGCGTGCTGAAAGCCGTTATTTCACGTGACTCGGGGGCCATGGGCAGTTGCCAGTAGCCACTGACCAGATCAAGACTCGTAAAGACTTTATTTCCTCTACCGAGACACATCAGAAGATCTCTAAGAACGGGAAGCGGAAAATGATCATCCACGGTCGCGGTGTTCACACGCCGGAAATCAATCACAGGACGATAAGAACCGTCTTTCTTTGGAACCAGAAACAAGGGTGAATTCCACGGGGAATTCGATTCTTTGATGACACCTTGTTCTAACATTTCAGAGATAAGTTGTTGCACGACCTCCCTCTGACTGTGGGGGAGCTTGTACGCATTGATATATACAGGATTTGTATTGGGTTTTAACTTAATGTGGTGTTCAGCACACTGCGTAACTCCAAGCGGCTCGCCTGGTAGAGCAAGCGCCCCCCGATAATGTTCCAGAAGCTGGACTAAGGTTGGCTTAATTTCGGAATAGTGTGCAACTTTTAGGAATGTCTAAATGAGCTGTGTCTTGTTCGGGAGAAGCCTGACACGCCGAGGTTATGCCTGAGACTTGGGCGGAAGGGTATTCAGCTGGTTCCGGGGCGACATTTCTCCCATACACTAGACACTGGCATAATCTAACACCGTGTTTTAAGGATATAGGGATCCAGACGTTTATTACCAATGCCTCTGAAAAACCTCCCTCCTTGACTGTCGCAAGAGTTACCTCCACCGTCACGCGGTGTATGTGAGGAGCTCCGTCGATACACACATCACTGCCCGTTGGAGGGGCGTATGCAAACGGATTTTAACAAGTTTTGCAGCACAATCCGGAACTATTTGAGGACCTTCTACGACTGCCGTTACTGTCCGCCACAAGTCTGCAATGTTTTCGTGTGATGTGACCGTAAGAGGTGACACTTGGGCGGTGGCAGTCCCTGAATCTGTGGTGGGTTGGTCATTTTCCCCTTCTGAGGGTGGGATTACAGGTGACAGAGGCGATGTATTTACCATCCCCTGTATGCGTCGGCCTTGATACACGATCGCGTTGCTTTCAGGGTTTATGGTTATGTGCAGGTCTTTCATGGCGTTTAATCCTTAGATCCCATCCACAGGTAAAGCAAACCTGCTAGAGACATAAAAGAAATCTCGAAAGGGACATACTTTTTCATGTAAGCTGACTGTTAGTGGTACTCGCTCAAGGATTCCCAAAGTGGTGCCCGTCACGCCTACCACATTCAGGTCGTTCTCTTGGAGCGGCCAATTTTCCCCACTCGCCTGTCGTGTCAGTGACCTGTAAGCGGAGTAGGAGATGACATTGACTGTGGCACCTGTGTCAGCCGCTAAGGTGAATGAAATTTTGCCCACCTTGCAAGGGAGGGCAATTATGCTTGTCCGTCCCAAGGCGGCAATGACGGAGTCAAGTTGCTCCCAATTAGTATTTTCCTTAAGGGACACTTGGATGTACGCCTCGGGGCTGTCACGAAGTCATGTCTTTTTATTATGAGAAGAGGAGTGTGGTTTACTGTCCGCTGAGGACTTGTACTTCTGTTCCTCCTTGGCCTTTTGTGTTGCAGAACAACTGTCTGAATCATGAAAACAATTCCCGTGGATAAGGCAAAAGGCAGCCTTCCGCTGATGGTTTGGCCTAGGGGTCCTATGTGATGAATGATGCTCGCCCCTGTAACCCCCTGATCTCCTATCTGAGCCCTGTCTTGAATGTGTTGATTCCCTACGTTTCGCGAAGCAAGAATGTTCAGAATGTCCTGATTGTTTGCAAAAACTACAGGTGAGAGATGATTACCTTAATAAATTCACCGGTTGTGGTATCGTGTTCCGTACCCTCTTCGTCTGTGGTCTGTGTTGAATGCATAAAAGCGTCGCCGAGTTTAGCGAGTGTCTTTGTTCATACTATGGTGTAAATCATTTACAAAATAGGAGCATATTTTGATAGCTGTAAATATTAACCAATAAACGGGTGTTATGCCGGACGTATTACTTGGGTTCCGTGTCGGCGTCACAAGACTCCGTGGGAGGGAGATATATATATAAACACTTTGCACAACTTCTATAGTTTAATATTCTTCCTTAGTAGTACACTTCACTCTGACTCTTCACTGACCACTAGCTTACTATGACTGGGACTGGACTCCTCTCGCCAGAACAGTACAGTCTAGAATGTTACAGTATATTTTAGATCATTCAAGAACATGTAGCAAAAGTATGTGCGGGTTGGCAACACTTCCCGCCTGGCGCCTGGTCGCGCGGACGAGGCTTTGCTCCCCGCCCCCTTGCTCGCTCTTCCCGGAGCCTTCTAGAGCCCCATGGACGCCGGGGGAAGCTTCCAGCACAACACTACCCCCCCCTCTTAATTGTGATCGTCCCGATCACACACTTAACTATATACAAACATTAGAGAATTAATCAAAAACATAATAATCGTCGTATCGTTGTGGACGCCTGCGTTGTCTCTGTCTTCTGATCGGTGCCTCCTACGCGTCTGTCTCCTGGTGCGCCTCGTCGTCGTCCGCTTCTTGGGGTGTCCCTGGAACATCTGCCGAAGCCGGGAGGTTATCTCCCTCGGCTGAAAGGTCCAGAAGGCCTATGCCGTCGTCGACCTCCTCTCGGTCCTGGACGTCCCTTGCGTTTTCGTCGGCTGCTGGGTGTCTGTAGTTGTTCCAGGTGTAGTTTCCCGGACCGTGGTACCTCCATAGGCGGTTGACGTGGACAACTTTCGGCTTGGTCCTTTCCGTTCTCCGGATTCGGTAAGTCACGTCGGAGAGGCGTTCTAGCACAGTGTAAGGGCCTTCCCAGGGGCTCTGTAGCTTCGGAGACTATCCTTTCTTCCTCTGCGGGTTGTAAAGCCAGACTTGGTCTCCTTCCTTGAAGTCAACGTGGCTTGCCCTCATATTGTAACCGCGCTTCATGGCGTCCCCGGAGAACTTCAAGGCACCTCGGACTTGATGGTGCACCTCTTCCAGCCGTTCCTCTAGTTGACGGGCAAAACTGGAGGCGTCCCTTGGAAGGCTTTCCCCAGGAGGCCTTCCTGTCAGTAGGTCCACCGGCAATCGCAGCTCACGTCCAAACATCAGCTTTGCGGTGAATACCCCGTAGTCTCGTGGGCGGCAGACCTGTAGGCCATGAGAAGCGCAGGCAGCTTCTGATCCCATGAAGACTGATCATTGTTGCACTGCTTGGCCAACTCCTGGCCCAACGTCCAATTAAACCTCTCCACCATTCCATCTGACTGTGGGTGCAGAGGGGTGGTCCAGGTCTTCTTGATACCCAGAAGCTTGCAGCACTCAGCAAGGACTGTTGACTCAAAATTCCTTCCCTGGTCGGAATGGAGCTCGTTAGGCACACCGAAGCGACAGAAGAACTCCTCCACCAAAACCTTGGCGATGGTAGTGGCTTCCTGGTCAGGGATGGCGTAGGCTTCCGGCCACTTGGTGAAGTAATCCATTGTGACGCAGATGTACCTATTTCCGTTCGTCGTCAGAGGCAAGGGTCCTGCTATATCCACTGCCACCCGTTCCATGGGGGCTCCAACCTGGTATAGTTGCAATGGGGCACGGTGACGCTTCTTGGGGCCCTTCTTTGCACAGCACACCTCACACGCGTGACACCATTCTTCCACGTCCTTCCTCATGCCAACCCAGTAGAACCTTTGGCGCAGGCGACTCAGTGTCTTCTTTACCCCAAGGTGTCCGCTGGTGATGCTGTCGTGCAATTCTTTCAAGACGCCTTCCCGGGACTTCATAGGTAGCACCGTGGACCAGTAGTGGTCAAGACCATCATGAGAGACCCAGCATCGCTGCAACACCCCGTTCTCCATCCGAAGAGTGTCCCACTGAGTCCAGTAATTCTTGGTGGTAGGGCTTTCTCTCGAGATTACTTCCCACCCAGGTCGCGTTGACGATTGACTCAGCCACTCCATAATTGGTCTCAAATCTCGGTCCTCCCGCTGCAGTTTTCCCAAGTCTTCCCATGGCACCTCCGCTGTCTGTTCCACTGTAGTGCGGCGGCACATATTCTGGACGTTTTCCCTCTGGAGGCAATGTTGACACTCAGGTAGGCAGGGGCGCCGGCCCAAGCTGTCCGTGTTACCGTGTGTTAGTCCAGTTCGGTGCACAATAGTGTAGTGATGCTGCTCTAGTTTACCTATCCAGCGAGCAAGCTGGTCCTCAGGGTTTTTCAGTGACTTCAACCACCGCAATGCAGCGTGATCCGTGCGGATGGTGAAAGTTGCACCGTACAGGTAAGTATGGAAAAAGTCAAGGCTCTTGACTACTGCCAGGAGTTCTTTCCGGGTCACGCAATAGTTTTTCTCGGCTGGGGTGAGCTTCTTGCTGAAGTAGGCCACAACCCGTTCCATGTCGGCACATGCCTGGGACAGCACTCCACCAATCCCCTTCTCACTGGCATCACAATCCAATATAAAAGGCTTAGAGGGGTCTGGGTAGGTGAGTACGGGCGAGCTGATGAGGGCCTCCTTGAGCTTCTCAAAGGCAACCTGAGTTTCCGCTGTCCACTCAAACTTGCGCCCCTTCTTCGTCAGGAGGTGCAGTGGTGCAGCAATCGTAGCGAAGCCTTTCACAAACCTGCGGTAGTATGAGCACAATCCGAGGAAGTTCCGCAGCTCCTTCACGTTGGTGGGTGTCGGCCAGTCCCTTACCGCAGCCACCTTCTCAGGATCAGTGCGTACTCCAGCCTCGCTCACGATGTGTCCCAAGTATTGGACCTCCTTTTGGAACAGACAGCATTTCTTCGGGCTGAGCTTAAGGTGTGCAGCTCTAAACCGGGCGAAAACCTCTGATAGCCTTTCCATCTCCTGCTCGAAGGTCTGGCCAAAGACAATCACGTCGTCGAGGTAGATGAGTGCCGTCTTCCAGTGAAGTCCCTCCAGCACCCTCTCCATCAGCCGCTCGAACGTGGCCGGCGCATTGCACAGGCCAAAGGGCATGACCTTAAACTGCCACAGGCCTTGACCGTAGGAGAAGGCTGTTTTCTCTTTGTCCTGCTCCGCCATTTTGACTTGGTGATACCCAGACTTCATATCCAGTGTTGAAAACCACTTGGAGCCCACCAAAGCGTCGAGCGTGTAGTCGATCCGTGGGAGTGGGTATGAATCCTTGATGGTGAGATCGTTGAGGGCTCGGTAGTCCCTGTTGCCGGAGATCATCCATCACCTCATCCATCTCCTTGCGACGGGCTGGTGCCATCCTTCGAGGAGCTTGCTTCACTGGGCGGTGGCTACCTGTGTCGATGTGGTGCTCTACCAGGTCCGTACACCCCAAGTCCAGGTCTCCTGTGGAAAACACATCTGCATTCCTCACGAGAAGCTCCCTGAGCTGTTCCGCTTGGGGCTCCTCTAGACACTTGGAGCTCCTGTCAAACAGGTCGCGCAGGTAGTTGGGCAGCTCCTCCTGGGGCTTCGTCAGGGTTCTTCTGCAGACACAGGTTCTTGGTTTCTGGTCGATCTCTTGGCACAACCCCACCATGGTCCCTTGTTTTATTTTCTTTGGGCTGAAGGAGACATTGGCCACGACGACAGGCACTTCCGCTGCAGCAAGGTCTACCAAAGTACTGCCTACAATCACCCCGTTTTCTACAGGGCATCGACTTCCACTCTCTACCACACACAGGCTAGCCGGGGCGGCACCCGTTATTTGACAGGGTAACAGCATCTCCGACCTCGGAGGAATAATGGTGGTGCGCTTGACCGTCACTGGCAGGTCTTCCTTGTTCGCAGTCGTCAGTGGCACCCTCCTTTCTCCTACAGTCAGCTGCTTAGCGTGGAAGTCCAGCTCGCACCTGTGGGAGACAAGATAATCCATACCTAGGATGCAGGGGTCGTCCATGTCAGCCACGTACACAGAGAGGAGCTCAAACTTCACGTCCACTGGGCCTCTGAGCTCTGCGTAGTGTCCTGTGACTCCGCACAGTCGATGCGGCGTCTTAGGAAGCCGACGATGACTCACCACGTCAGGCCGCACCAATGTGCGTTCCGAGCCTGTGTCGACGACCACAGGCCACAACACTCCGTCAACCTTGCCCTCCACTTGGCAACTTGTCATGGTGGTTCTCCTGCACACTGATATCTTCGGGGCATGTACAGGACAGACTAGTCGTTGCCCCCGTGAACCAGTCCTTCTTAGTTTCCCGAGTGGTGGTCCCTCGTTGGGGGTACATTTTTCCGACACTCATTCTTCCAGTGCCCCTTTTCTCCACAGGTCCAGCACTTGGGTCCTTCTCTGGGCTTCTTCTTAGCGCCACCTTCATATTCCTTCTTCCTCTTATAGCAGTGGTTCCCAACCTTTTTTTCAGGTGACCCCAATTATGTTTTTCAAGATAGGACCGCGACCCCAATAATTTAGTTGCATATCTATGTGTTATTAAAACTATATATTACTAGTTGTCGGCTATAAAAGTAAGGAACGACAACTATTATGAGTATGTGTAAGAGAGATACTGTAAGGTTGTGAAAGACAAAAGTAACATAATTGAATTTTATTAGAACTACAGCATTGTGAATTTTAAAGCCTGACATTAATCAAAACAACCACTTCTAAAGTAATATTCTGTCACATTCCTCAAAAAATAAACTAAAAGGAGTACCTGTTTTCTGTGAAATGATAAATGAATTTCAATGGGAGCCTTGGGCCTGGATCATGTTGCTAAGTTTCTCTATTCGTGGTTCAGTCTTGGAAAGTGCTACCCTCAAATCATGTTCGGGTTGCAGTCGATTTCTATATCTTGTTTTGATGGCAGTCAGAGCTGCAAATCCCGATTCACATAAATAGGTTGTAGCGAAAGGCAACAACATTTTCACAGCCTCGCATCCAAGGACTGGTTTCTCTTTCTTCACAGCAGTCCAGAACAAACCTAGTGTTTGTCGTTCGAAATTAAAACGAAGAGTTTCATCATGTTGCACCTCGATGAGCTCCTCTTGCAGATTTTGGATAGAAGACTCTTCTTCTGAAAGGTCCTCGGCTTGGACATCGAAGGGTCTGCACAACCATTTGTACTTCTCATGCAACTCTCCATCCGGAATATACTTGTCAAACTCCTCAATCAATTTCTCAAGGTGCCCCAAATGACACTTTGTACGTCCAGAAGTGAGGCGTCTTCTTCATCTTCAGAAAAGGTTCATAAGTGGAAAGGACGCAGTTTTCCCCAGTTCGATCTTTCCTTCCACAACCTCAGCTTTGCTTTAAAACCTTGAGCTTTTGTGACACAGAGATAAGAGTTTCATCTTTTCCTTGCATAGACACATTTAACGAATTCAACCTGAAAATATGTCTGTCAGATATGCCAGTTTACAACCACCTTGGTTCTGTAAGCCTTGCTGCCAATGCATGTTTCTTCTCGTGTAAGAAGATTTCAACCTCTGCACGCATGTCAAGCAGCCTCTGAGCACTTTCCTCAGGACAGCCACCTGACAGAAGAGTAGTAAAGCAGGTGTTCATATTCTGATCCCATATCAGAGCATCTGACTAAACAGCCTTGAATTCAAGGCTGATGATTTAACAAAATTCACTATTTGAATCACATCTTCTATAACAGTGTTAAGCTCAAGTGACATTTTCCGAGAGGCAAGGTTTTCCCGGTGGAGCAGACAATGAGTCACTATCACTGTGGGGTTGACTTGTTTTACTCTGGCAGTGAAACCCTGACGTGCCCCTAGCATTGCAGGTGCTCCATCTGAGCACACACTGTAGCACTGATCCCATTTAAGTCCCTCTTCTTTGATGAAGTTATCAACCAGCTTGAACAGATCTTCACCTGTTGTTGTCGTCTCCAGTCGTTTACAGAACAGGAAGTCCTCTTCAATGTCACTCTTCCCTTGGTATCTTACATACACCAAGAGCTGAGCATCGTCACTGACGTCAGTAGACTCATCCAACTGCAAGCTGAATTTCCCACTCTCCTTGATGGCAGCCACTACTTGTTCTTTGATGTCTCCTGACATCTCTTGAATTCGTCGGTTGATTGTGTTATCTGACAGTGGAATAGTTTGAATTTTTTTCACTGCAGCATCTCCGAGGATAGTACTCACCATATCAAGGGCTGCTGGCTTTGCTAATTTTTCCCCAATTGTGTGTGGCTGCATACACTTTGCAATTCTTTTTGCAACGAGATATGATGCAAGTGTGGCTTGTTGAACAGAATACACTCCTGTGTGCCTAGGGTTGTCTAACCGCTGACGCTTCAGTTGTTCTTCTTTTCTCTTGAAATACTCAAGATCTTTCCCTGCCAGAGCTGGGTGTTTTCCCTGGAGATGGCGCTAAAGCTTATTTTCTTTAAGCGACTCGTGGCTGAGCACTTCCCCACATACAACACACTGAGGTTTTTCGGTACCATGATCGATGAGACACGTAAATCCAGTGCCAAGGAATTCTTCTTTGTACACCCGCTTTCTGGACATCACTGAAGAATCTGAAATCAAATTCATAATTGTTCAGTTACAGTTCAAACAAAACATTTTGTTTGGTTGTCATACGCAGGTATGGGGGAGAATAAACAAATAAATATGGGTTTTCGAAGGCTCAGCTGTTATGAACACTGTGAATAGCCTATCATCCACTGACATACTGTGGTGCAATATCTTGTCGGCAAGGGAAACACACAATTTTAATTGTCGGCACACGCGCCACTTTTCATGAGCAAAGACTGAGTACAACCTATTCAGCACATTCCATATCAGTAAACAGGTACAATAAAGTACATCAACTTACCGATATACGACGAACAATGTGCAGACAGTGTTTCCCGGTGCGACAGTACAGCTGGAGTGGAGTACCAGCAGTAGCAGCGGCTTGGTGGTGGACAAGGACGGTAATGCTGTTCGCGTACCAAACGCGTATGGCACAGTTCAGGGTTGCCAGCATTACAATTCAGTGTCCTATATTTATATATAAATGGAAATATACACAAATAGAAAAATAAAGATCCACAATTGCGTTTGTATATTTTTCTTTACTAATCTTTACTAAGAGATCAACTAAATGGCTTAGATTTTTTTTATTATAATGCGTTGTCTGGCTGTAGCCTCCAGTAGCTATAGACAAGTTTGATACAGCATTGGCAGTCAGGACTACTACATTTGAATAATTATATAATACACAATCAAAAATTCGCAACTATCCCTCAACTAATATGTGATTGTATATCCTAGAATTGAAAATTGACTGTTTTAAGTTCGAGGACTTGGCGACCCCAGGAAAAACGCTTGGCGACCCCATTTGGGGTCGCGACCCCAGGGTTGGGAACCACTGTCTTATAGCATTCGTTCTCCTTGTGCCCAACCTTCTCGCAATACCAGCACGTTCCTTGGAACCTGTCTGTGTCGCTGACAGCGCCCTTTCGTGCCCTAAAGCCAGAAGTCGAGTCGTCCCTGAAGCTTGACAAGCTAGACCTAACTAAGGACTCAAACTCCATGGCACGTGCCAGAGCTTCCTGCATTGATGTTGGCTTAGCTTGGTTCACTTGTATCTTCAGCTGAGAGCTGTCCAGGGCATCGATGAATTGATCACGCAGCAAAACCGTCAGCAGGTCAGGGGTGGCACCTGGGTATGCCTTGTGCGCCATGCTCTCAAGGTCCTGAGCGAGTTCCTGAAGAGACTCGCCGCGCCTCCTGTTGCGGGTTCTGAACCTAACCCTGAAGAGCTCGTTCTGGTGCTTGGTCCCATATCGTTGCTCCAGCGCCTGTGCCAGCCCGCTGTAGCTGCCCTTTGTCGCATTGTCGAGCTGAGCAAGGACCTCCAGCGCCGCCCCTTTCAGGCTAGTGGCCAGCTGAACCGCGCACTCTTGGTCATCCCATCCGTTCCGAGCTGCCAACAGCTCAAACTGAGCGCGGTAAGCCTCCCAGGAGATCTTGCCATCAAACTCCTGAGGCTTCTGTCTAACAGGCGAACCCAGCAGACTCATGGGGCTGGCGGAACTTCTTGCGGGGATAAACTCAGGCGAAACAGGGCTCAAACTACCCCGGACTTGCGTAGGAGAAGCATCTTGGGTACAACTAGCCCCTGCAGGCACTGGCTGTCCGTTTCCAGCCAAGCAGTCTTCAAGGGCCTTCACTCTGTCACTTACGTCACAAACTGCCTGTTCAGTACGGTTCACCTTTCCCTGCACTTCTAATATTTCTTTGTGTGTCGTCTCCCGTATCACCTCCATCTCTTGTTGAAGATTTGTGTGTTCTTTCTCCACTTCTATCAGGCGTTGTCCCAAGTTCGTGGTCACATCAGTCATTTCTCTTCGCACTGACTCACTTCCATCTTGTATTGCTTTTAGCTGTAGTTGTAATCCTGTGAAGCGATCTTCTAGCTGTTCTTTGAGTTCTTGGAGTGTTCCTTCTTGTTGTCGCTGTGCTCTTTCTTGATGTTGCTGTGCTCTTTCTTGTTGTTCTTTGAGTTCTTGGTGTGCTCTTTCTTGTTGTTCTTTGAGTTCTTGGTGTGCTCTTTCTTGTTGTTCTTTGAGTTCTTGGAGTGTTCTTTCTTGTTGTTGCTGTGCTCTTTCTTGTTTCTCCCCCTGTAGTCTCAAGGCTTCCAAAAGTTCAGTCAACATGTCGTCCCTCTGGGCAGCTTGGGAACGAGTCTCCATGGCGAAAAAAACAAATGGCTACACTCCTGACACCAGTGTTATGCCGGACGTATTACTTGGGTTCCGTGTCGCCGTCACAAGACTCCGTGGGAGGGAGATATATAAACACTTTGCACAACTTCTGTAGTTTAATATTCTTCCTTAGTAGTACACTTCACTCTGACTCTTCACTGACCACTAGCTTACTATGACTGGGACTGGACTCCTCTCGCCCTCTTCTCCTATATATATCCAGAACAGTACAGTCTAGAATGTTACAGTATATTTTAGATCATTCAAGAACATGTAGCAAAAGTATGTGCGGGTTGGCAACACTTCCCGCCTGGCGCCTGGTCGCGCCCCGCGGGGCGCGGACGAGGCTTTGCTCCCCGCCCCCTTGCTCGCTCTTCCCGGAGCCTTCTAGAGCCCCATGGACGCCGGGGGAAGCTTCCAGCACAACACGGGTATGAATTAATAGTTAGCGCCGAAACCCTAAAAAGGCAAGAAAGAATGGCTAGCAAGGTGCCTGTTTGACGTAATAGAAGTTAAGGTCATAATGGAATGGCATAATGTTATGGGTATATGAAAAAATAACTCTATAAACACTGTGGTATTTTAAGTGAGTATACCTTTGAAGCTCACGTTTTCCCTCGAGCGGCGAAGAGAAAACGGAGGCAGGGCACACTGATGAAGATTAACTTTGATCAGGGAACTCAATATACCCAATATACTCGCTAGCAAACAATAAGAAGGATCAATATCGTATGCGAATGAACGTTACTCTCTCAATTATGACTGATTAACAGTGTGAGGAACACAGGAATAAAAAGGTCGTGCCTTTGCACAAAACAATACTGAAATAAAGCCGAGTCGGCATATTTTGACAAGAAGGGAATATCCACAAATACCAAGATTAATCAGCTGATGTAGTGGAGAGGGAGAAGGTTGGTGATGCCCTGGGGTACGTGCAGTCGTTGGAGTCGCGTCAGGAAATCTCGGCCGCGGCAGCAGCGGCGGTGAGAGATGAGGGAAGGGCGGACATCGGAAGACTCGTAATGGCTGCTGGAAACTGCTGACCCAGCGAATTGAGCGGCCGCGATTGGGTGCCGGAACACTGCCGCCAGACGTAGGACGGCTGCGGCGTTCTTGTTATATTGAGAGATGGGCCGCGGTGGCAGATAAGACGACTTGGGTGTGTAACCTCTTGAGAAAACGCCTTGCAGGAACCGGTAGTGGTAACTGCTTGCAGTCACCGGGAGATGTCCGCGGGTACCCTTGCTGACTGTTTGCCGGATGAGGTTTGGGCCGATGCTCCCGGCAGCGGCGGTGTTGCCGCCAGCTGTGGTGCGAGGGGCATGGAGTTGTTCCAAGGTCAGCGGGGCGTGCCTCCTCCTTGCTGGTGTGAATACTTCTGCCGTATCGTGGAGTGGCTTGCAGTGCTCGTAGCAGTGCTGGCTTGAAGCGGGGGAGCGGCTTGTAGATTGTGGCCCTCGCTTTCGGCTGCGTAGGCCTGTTGGTGGCTCGAGGCTTGTAGGCTTGACGCCTGTAGAGTTGCCGCGGGTGCTCGTGGCTTGACGGCTTGTAGGCTTGACGCCTTGACGCCCGTAGAGCTGCTGCGGTGTGCTCGGGGCTTGTAGGCTTGACGCCTGTAGAGTTGCCGCGGGTGTACTCGGGGCTTGTAGGCTTGACGCCTGTAGAGTTGTCGCGGGTGTGCTCGGGGCTTGTAGGCTTGACGCCTGTAGAGTTGCCGCGGGTGTGCTCGGGGCTTGCTAGCTGGCGCCTGGTGAGTTGCTTGTAGCTGGCGCCTGGTGAGTTGCTTGCAGCTGGCGCCTGGTGAGTTGCTTGTAGCCGGCGCCTTGTGAGGTGCTCGTAGCTGGCGCCTGGTGAGTGGCTTGTAGCTGGCGCCTGGTGAGTTGCTTGTAGCTGGCGCCTTGTGAGGTGCTTGTGACTCCTTCCTTCCTTGTACGCCTGTCCCCGGAGTTTGTTGGTGAGTTCTCGTGGCTTGGAGCTTGGAGGAGAACGAGGTAGCGAAGGCACAGGCGCGGTGGTGACCGCTGCCACCAAATGTAACGGGCTTATCGGGGGGCGTTTAAAGGGCGTTTATTAAGACTTCAGCTTCCTTAAGGCGAATATATTCGTAGCCAATGTACAGGAGCGTCGGAGCGAGAGCGACTGTCGCTGTGTGTCAGTCGGACTCTCGTGAAGGAGTGACGAATTACAGGTTGGAAAATAATTGTTACAATTGGTCACGTACGTCAGGGTGACCTCTGCGCACCATCTAAATGCGAAGTGTACAAAACTGAGACTGTAAATACTGACGGACGACATTCCTATAAGGTGGCGTGATCTATCTGTCGTGGGTTTTTTTCCATTGACAATTGTATGCCTAATTCGTGGTGATATTAAATAATAATAATAATACATTGATATCCTACTATAACATGAGTCTCCCCTATACTTCACCCAAATTTCATGAAATTCACAGAATGTCATATATTTACAGAAATAAATAACATACTAAGATTTCAAAGCTATTAGACGTACCATATGGGCAGGAGGACCCCCCTTAGTCGCCGCCCTCAAGGCTTGACCACCATCTATGCGGTTGAGTAGCACCAGAAAGAACCTCCCTTATATGACTACTAGTATATTCAGAAACTCCTTTATATGACCACTAGTATATTCAGAACCTCCCTTATATGACCACTAGTATATTCAGAACCGCCCTTATAATTTTTTTATGACCACTAGTATATTCAGAACCTCCCTTATAATTATGACCACTAGTATATTCAGAACCTCCCTTATATGACCACTAGTATATTCAGAACCTCCCTTATATGACCACTAGTATATTCAGATTAAGCCTCCCTGTACTCATTATTCGCAGTGTTACGCATATTCACATAATTCTCACAACAAAGGCGAGATCAGTTAGCTGACCAGAGATTACAGGCAGTATTCTTGTCTAGGTAAGCCTGATGACATTGCTCTGCATGGTTTATCATGAGACCGATATCGATATGTTCTAGTGGGCACAAATCTAGTTATCATGTCCTTTACCTTTGCTATTGCGCTGAACATATCAAAAGCTTTTGATAGGGTCTGGCACAAATCTTTCCTTTCCAAACTACCCTCCTACGGTTTCTATCCTTCTCTCTGTACCTTTATCTCCAGTTTCCTTTCTGACCGTTCTATTTCTGCTGTGGTAGACGGTCACTGTTCTTCCCCTAAACCTATAAACAGTGGTGTCCAACAGGGTTCTGTCCTATCTCCCACTCTCTTTCTGTTGTTCATTGATCTTCTTTCCAAAACGAACTGTCCTATCCATTCCTACGCCGATGATTCCACTCTGCATTACTCAACTTCTTTTAATAGAAGACCCACCCTACAGGAACTTAACGACTCAAGGCTGGAGGCTGCAGAACGCTTAGCCTCAGACCTTACAATTATTTCCGATTGGGGCAAGAGGAACCTGGTGTCCTTCAACGCCTCAAAAACACAGTTTCTCCACCTATCCACTCGACACAATCTTCCAAACAACTATCCCCTATTCTTTGAGAACACCCAGCTATCACCTTCCTCAACACTAAACATCCTCGGTCTATCCTTAACTCAAAATCTCAACTGGAAACTTCATATCTCATCTCTTACTGAATCAGCTTCCTCGAGGCTGGGCATTCTGTACCGTCTCCGCCAGTTCTTCTCCCCCGCACAGTTGCTGTCCATTTACAGGGGCCTTGTCCGCCCTCGTATGGAGTATGCATCTCATGTGTGGGGGGGGTCTGCTCACGCAGCTCTCCTTGACAGAGTGGAATCAAAGGCTCTCCGTCTCATCAGCTCTCCTCCTCATTCTGATAGTCTTCTACCTCTCAAATTCCGCCGCCATGTTGCTTCTCTTCTACCTTCTATCGATATATTCATGCTTTCTGCTCTTCTGAACTTGCTAACTGCATGCCTCCCCCCCTCCCGCGGCCCCGCTGCACAAGACTTGCTACTCATGCTCATCCCTATACTGTCCAAACCCCTTATGCAAGAGTTAACCAGCATCTTCACTCTTTCATCCCTGACGCTGGTAAACTCTGGAACAATCTTCCTTCATGTAAAATTCTTTGACTATTTGAACTCTAAGTGGAGCACATCTTGACCCACTCTCCCTTCGCTGAAATCTCCATCCTAGGAGATTTCAATGTTCACCACCAGCTTTGGCTTTCATCCTCTTTCACTGACCATCCTGGTGAACAAGCCTACAACTTTGCTATCCTCAGCGATCTAGAGCAGTTGGTCCAGCACCCTACACGTATTCCCGACCGTCTTGGAGACCGGCCCAACATTCTAGACCTCTTCCTTACCTCAAACCCTTCTGCTTATTCTGTCAGACTGTTCTCTCCGTTGGGCTCCTCCGATCACAATCTTATTTCTGCATCCTGTCCTATTGCTCCTGTACACCCTCTGGACCCACCGAAGAGGCGATGCTTCTGGCATTTTGCTTCAGCTCGGTGGGACGACCTGAGGATGTACTTTTCCGATTTCCCGTGGAATGATTATTGCTTCAAGGATAGAGACCCCTCTGTGTGTGCTCAGCGCATCACAGAGGTGATTGTCTCTGGAATGGAGGCATACATTCCTCGTTCTTTCTCTACTCCTCACGCTAAAAAGCCTTGGTTTAATCACGCTTGTTCTCGTGCTGTCAATGATAGAGAGGTAGCTCACAAAAGGTACCAGAGCCTTCAAACTAATGCTAATTATGAACTTTACATTTCTGCCCGAAATCGTGCCAAATCTATTCTCCGACTAACCAAAAATTCTTTCATTAATAGAAAATGCCAAAACCTTGCTTTCTCTAACTCTTCCCGTGACTTCTGGCATTTAACCAAAAACATCTCCTCCAACTTCACTTCTTCATCTTTCCCTCCACTCCTCAGTCCTGACGGCAACACTGCCGTCTCATCTAACTCTAAGGCTGAACTCTTCTCTCAAACTTTTTCTAAAAACTCCACTCTGGACGATTCTGGGCATATTCCTCCTACTCATCTCCCCTCTGACTCCTTTATGCCTGTTATAAAGATTCTTCAAAATGATGTTTTCTATGCCCTCTCTGGCCTCAATCCTCAGAAGGCTTATGGACCTGATGGAGTGCCTCCTATTGTCCTTAAAACTGTGCCTCCATTGTCACCCTGCCTGGTCAAACTCTTTCGCCTCTGCCTGTCAACATCTACCTTTCCTTCTTGCTGGAAGTATGCCTTCATACAGCCTGTAAGAAGGGTGACCGCTCAATCCCCAAACTACCGTCCTAGCTTTATTTTCTTGTCTATCTAAAGCTTTTGAATCAATCCTTAACCGGAAGATTCAAAAGCACCTTTCCACTTCTGACCTTTTATCTGATCGCCAGTATGGGTTCCGCAAGAGGCGTTCTACTGGTGATCTCCTAGCCTTCTTAACTGACTCTTGGTCATCTCTCTTAGCTGTTTCAGTGAAACTTTTGCTATTGCGCTGGACATATCAAAAGCTTTTGATAGGGTCTAGCACAAATCTTTGCTTTCCAAACTACCTCCTACGGTTTCTATCCTTCTCTCTGTACCTTTATCTCCAGTTTCCTTTCTGACTGTTCTATTTCTGCCGTGGTAGACGGTCACTGTTCTTCCCTAAATCTATTGACAGTGGTGTCCCACAGGGTTCTGTCCTATCTCCCACTCTTTTCTGTTGTTCATTGATGATCTTCTTTCCAAAACGAACTGTCCTATCCATTCCTACGCCGATGATTCCACTCTGCATTACTCAACTTCTTTTAATAGAAGACCCACCCTACAGGAACTTAACGACTCAAGGCTGGAGGCTGCAGAACGCTAGCCTCAGACCTTACTATTATTTCCGATTGGGCAAGAAGAACCTGGTGTCCTTCAACGCCTCAAAACACAGTTTCTCCACCTATCCACTCGACACAATCTTCCAAACAACTATCCCTATTCTTGACAACACCCAGCTATCACCTTCCTCAACACTAAACATCCTCAGTCTATCCTTAACTCAAAATCTCAACTGGAAACTTCATATCTCATCTCTTACTAAATCAGCTTCCTCGAGGCTGGGCGTTCTGTACCGTCTCCGCCAGTTCTTCTCCCTGCACAGTTGCTGTCCATATACAGGGGCCTTGTCCGCCCTCCTATGGAGTATGCATCTCATGTGGGGGGCTCCACCACACAGCTCTTCTGGACAGAGTGGAGGCTAAGGCTCTTCGTCTCATCAGCTCTCCTCCTCATACTGATAGTCTTCTACCTCTTAAATTCCGCCGCAATGTTGCCTCTCTTTCTATCTTCTATCGATATTTCCACGCTGACTGCTCTTCTGAACTTGCTAACTGCATGCCTCCCCCTCCCGCGGCCCCCTTGCACTCGACTTTCTACTCATGCTCATCCCTATACTGTCCAAACCCTTATGCAAGAGTTAACCATCATCTTACTCTTTCATCCTCACGCTAGTAAACTCTGAACAATCTTCCTTCATCTGTATTTCCTCCTGCCTACGACTTGAACTCTTTCAAGAGGAGGGTATCAGGACATCTCTCCTCTCGTATTTGACCTTGCTTTTGGACACCTCTTTTGTTTCTATTTTGGGAGCAGCGAGTAGCGGGCTTTTTTTTATTATTTTCTTTTTTTGTGTGCCCTTGAGCTGCCGCCTTTGTTGTAAAAAAAAAAAAAATCTGTATTTCCTTCTGCCTATAACTTGAACTCTTTCAAGAGGAGGGTATCAGGACACCTCTTCTCAAAATTGACCTCTGATTTCGAACCCTCCTTTATCCTCGGTTCTGGAGGAGTAAGTAGCCGGCCTTTTTCTTTTTTTCATTACGCCGTTGCACTGTTCCATAACTGTAATAAAAAAAAAAAAAAAGAGCACAGTATTCATAATTATACTTATTTTTTATATACTGTACATTGGTCTACACACACACACACACACACACACACACACACACACACACACACACACACACACTTTTACTTCAACCTTATTAGCCTATCTCCGTGTTTTTACTAATCCCACAACTATATTTTCTCTGTAATCTTTAGCGTGTGCTAGGGATGTGCAAGTATCCAGTATACCGGAATACCGGTATTTTAGTGTCGGTATTACCGAGGAAGTATCAGCAGGCTACGGTATACCGGTAACGGTATTTTATCACATCGGTATATCCCAGCGCTATTCAGTATTTTTCGTCGGTATTTTTTTCGGTATTTTTTTTCGTGTGTGTACAGCAGTGAATGCACCAACCCAATGAATATAACTATTCAAATACGTAAATACAAAGGCACTGACTTGTGACTTCACTACTGGCTACTGGCGATCGAAACGTGGGCCACTTAGCACCACATATCCATGATTCCTGCGCGCGCTAAATTTTGAAACGGTAACAGTGAACATGACAAGAGTGACCCATAAATCTAAACATAATCATAGTCGAACCCGCGAATGGCCAACCCACGAATAGTGGGGGACGTGTGTTTATTTTTCATCTTTGTCTTAATTCTTCATCTTTTCATCTGTCTTTGTGTTTACTTGAACGCTTACCGTACGAGATATGAGTAGCCTATTTAAGAGAGAGAGAGAGAGAGAGAGAGAGAGAGAGAGAGAGAGAGAGAGATAATGTTCCATAATATGTAACATTATTTCATGTGAACGAAAATCGAGGCGATTTTCGTGGGTCAGTGAAAGGTGCCGCTGTTCACCTGCCCGTCAGATACGAAATGCTTTCAGACTCAGAGCAAAGTGCAGATGACTCGTTTTCGCGACAGCAACACACGCCTCAAAGCGAAGCAGTTAA
This sequence comes from Eriocheir sinensis, assembly GCF_024679095.1. Taxonomy (NCBI): domain Eukaryota; kingdom Metazoa; phylum Arthropoda; class Malacostraca; order Decapoda; family Varunidae; genus Eriocheir; species Eriocheir sinensis. The sequence continues at coordinate 19,592,271 of NC_066514.1, read as the reverse complement.
CAGGAAATTCGAGTAATATGTTCACCTAGATCACAGTCTATCTATGCTTTACAGTCTGTTCACTTCAGGACGATAACGAGTCAGTTTGGCGCATGACGTCACATATTAGAGGAAAAGGTGGGAATATGGAACAGGGTGGGAATATGGAACAGGGTGGGAATATGGAACAGGCCATATCTTAGAAACTACTTGCTGTTGTCTATTGGTAAATGAATTAAAACATAACACTATAAAAAAATATATATATAGTTCCCCGTAGGCCACAATAGTGCTTCTATAGTCACTCGCTCGAGGTGAGGCGCTCTGAGGGGCAATTATTTAATTCTTATCTGTTAAACTTTTTTATAGGTAAGATTCAAAACCTGTTATCTTATATAAAACAATATATGGACTCTGATATATAGTGTGTTTATTAGTCATAAGATCACTTGTTAAAATGGGTTAGTTAGTTTTCTAGAAAAAAAGAATAATCAGAATATCTGCTAAGTTATTGTGAAAATGTCGTTGGGTGGTAATATGGAACTGCATGTCTCATATTAGCACCCGTCCATATCTCCAGGGTGTACCTCCCACACATCATATATCCAGTTCCTGAGGCAAATAAGGTGTCAAATAGAGATCATAAGCTTTGCAACCATCTCCCTTGACTTCCTTTCCATACGAGGAGGCTTAATGACCCCATTTGAAAAAGAAAAACAGGTGGAGCTAGACAGGAGAAAGCACCTGCTCAAGGAACAGCATACAAGGGTAGTAGTAAGAAGATAAATATGCATCGGGAAACAGCATGGAGTCAAGCAGACCTACACAGAAAAGAAAGGAGGCGTTGGAAGAAAAGGTGCGAAATGTTTTTTGTTTTTTTTTATCAGAAATGAGGATGAAAGTTCTAATGAAGAAGAGATAATTATTCTGTCTTCTGGAGGTTCGCAAGAAGAAATTGTGGGAGAGACAGATCCTGGAGGCGATGATGCAGAATGCCTCTTTTTCATCAGAAAAAATCACAAAGCCCAAATGAGAACTACGGGTCCAGTGTGTGGTGTGCCGGTGATGGGGTCAGGTCTTGTGTAGTGACTGGAAAACTGATATTAATATTTGAAACATCTGTTCTTAAACTTTCCTTTTCACTGTTACTTTTATTTATGTATTCATTAAAAAAGGAGCACATTATTACACACAAACCCCAAAATAAATATTTAAGGAGATTTGATTTTTTTAATTATGTTAAAAATATTACTTATACAAAAAATAATATTAGTAAGAAGTCACCTAAAATTACCTTGTGCGATTTGTAGTGTG